>NC_090937.1:683753482-684087648 GCF_040938575.1 Ambystoma mexicanum
CCTCACCCACCCAGCATTGACGGGCACCTGCCAGCAGGCCCTGACTCATGTCCCCCTGCACCCCCACCCACCCAGCATTGACAGGCACTTGCCAGCAGGCCCCGATTCATGTCCCCCTGCACCCCCACCCACCCAGCAGTGAATGGCACCTGCCAGCAGGCCCTGACTCATGTCCCCTCCACCCCCACCCACCCAGCATTGACGGGCACCTGCCAGCAGGCCCCGACTCATGTCCCCCTGCACCCCCACCCACCCAGCATTGACGGGCAACTGCCAGCAGGCCCCAACTCATGTCCCCCCAACACGTCATCATGACCCACAATCATGGGCCTCATGGCCCCCCAAATCCCACTGCACGCCACCCCTGTGCAAAGACCCAACCAAGTATCCCATCCACCCCACATTGAAATGCACATTACATGATACAAATGGCAAGAATGTATATCAACACATGTCTGTCACACACACACAATGGGTGCTGGTGATTGTGAAAACGTACACTGTGACATGCATGAAACCAATGAGAGTATACCACACATCAAAGTAATAAACCAAAATGCATTCAACACAAAAAGAATGTAATCAAGTGAAAACATAAAAATTTATTGTGGGGGGTGGGGGGCAACAGGAGACAGACATGGGGCATGAGCGGGGGGTGGAGGGAACAGGAGACAGACACGGGGCATGAGCGAGGGGTGGGAGGAACAGGAGACAGACACGGGGCATGAGCGGGGGTGGGGGGAACAACAGACACGGGGCATGAGCGGGTTTGGAGAGAACAGACATGGGGCATGAGCGGGGGGTGGCGGGCAACATGAGACAGACACGGGGCATGAGCGGGGGTGGGAGGAACAGGAGACAGACACGGGGCATGAGCAGGGGGTGGGAGAACAGGAGACAGACACGGGGCATGAGCGGGGGGGTGGGGGGCAACAAGAGAGAGACACGGGCATGAGCGGGTGGGGGAACAGGAGACAGACGCGGGGGTTGGCAGTCAACAGGAGATAGACACACGGGGCATGAGCGGGGGGGTGTGGGGAACAGGGCACAGACACAGGGCGTGAGCGGGGGGTGGGGAGAACAGGAGACAGACACGGGCATGAGCGGAGGTGCGGGGGGCAACAGGAGACCGACACAGCACATGAGGGGAACAGGAGACAGATACGGGGCATGAGCGGGGGGTGGGGAGAACAGGAGACAGACACAGGGCATGAGCGGGGGGAACAGAAGACAGACATGGGGCATGAGCGGGGGGTGGGGGGAAGGAGAGAGAGACACACGGGGCATGAGCGGGGATGTGGGAAGGTCGAGAGACACACGGGGCATGGGCGGGGGGTGGGGGGAGCGAGAGAGACACCGGGGAATGAGCAGGGGGTGGGCGGGAGGGAGAGAGACACACGGGCATGAGCGGGGGTGGGCAGGAGGGAGAGAGACTCATGGGGCATGAGCGGGGGGTGGGCGGGAGGAACAGAGACACATGGGGCATGAGCGGGGGGTGGGAGGCAGAGAGACAAACGGGGCATGAGCGGGGGGTGGGCGGGAGGGGGAGAGACCCACGGGGCATGAGCGGGCGGTGGCGGGAGGGGGAGAGACACACGGGGCATGAGCGGGTGTGGGGGGGAGGGAGAGAGACACACGGGGCATGAGCGGGGGGTGGGGGAAGGGAGAGAGACAACCAGGGCATGAGCGGGGGTGGGGGGCAACGGGAGACAGACATGGGGCATGAGCGGGGGGTGAGGGGAACAGGAGAGACACAGGGCATGAGCGGCGGGTGGAGGGAACAGGAGAAAGACACGGGGCATGAGCGAGGGGTGGGAGGAACAGGAGACAGACACGGGGCATGAGCGGGGGTGGAGAGAACAGACATGGGGCATGAGCGGGGGGGTGGGGGCAACAGGAGACAGACACGGGGCATGAGCGGGGGTGAGAGGAACAGGAGACAGACACGGGGCATGAGCAGGGGGTGGGGAGAACAGGAGACAGACACGGGGCATGAGCGGGGGGGTGGGGGGGCAACAAGAGAGAGACACAGGGCATGAGCGGGTGGGGGGAACAGGAGACAGACACGGGGCATGAGCGGGTGGGGGAACAGGAGACAGACACGGGGCATGAACGGGGGGTGGGGGATAACAGGAGATAGACACGGGGCATGAGTGGGGGGTGGGGGGAACAGGACAGAGACACGGGGCATGAGCGGAAGTGGGGAGAACAGGAGACAGACACGGGGCATGAGCGGGGTGTGTGGGGGGCAACAGGAGACAGACACGGCACATGAGGGGAACAGGAGACAGATACGCAGCATGAGCGGGGGGTGGGGAGAACAGGAGACAGACACGGGCATGAGCGTGGGGTGTGGGGGGCAACAGGAGACAGACACGGCACATGAGGGGAACAGGAGACAGATACGCAGCATGAGCGGGGGTGGGAGAACAGGAGACACACAGGGCATGAGCAGGGGTGGGGGGAGTGGTAGAGACACACTGGGCATGAGAGGGGATGTCGGAGGGGGAAAGACACACGGGGCAAGAGAGGGGGTGGGCGGGAGGGGGAGAGACACGCGGGGCAAGAGCGGGGGTGGGCGGGAGGGGGAGAGACACACAGGGCATGAGCGGGGGTGGGGGGAGGGAGAGAGACACACGAGGCATGAGCGGGGGGTGGGGGGAAGGGGAGAGAGACACGGGGTATGAGCGGGGGTGGAGGGGAGGGAGAGAGACACATGAGGCATGAGCGGGGGTGGGGGGAGGGGGAGAGACACACGGGGCATGAGCGGGGGATGGGCAGAGGGGGAGAGACACACAGGGCATGAGCGGGGGGTGGGCAGGATGGGGAGAGACACACGGGGCATGAGCGGGGGTGGGGGGTGGGGGGGTGCTAGAGAGACACACGGGCATGAGCGGGGGTGGGGGGAAGGGGAGAGAGACACACAGGGCATGAGCGGGGGTGGGCGGGAGGGGGAGAGACACACGGGGCATGAGCGGGGGTGGGGGGAGGGAGAGAGACACACGAGGCATGAGCGGGGGTCGGGGGAAGGGGAGAGAGACACGGGGCATGAGCGGGGGTGGAGGGGAGGGAGAGAGACACATGGGGCATGAGCGGGGGTGGGGGGAGGGGGAGAGACACACGGGGCATGAGCAGGGGGTGGGCGGGAGAGACACACAGGGCATGAGCGGGGGGTGGTCAGGGAGGGGGAGAGACACACGGGCATGAGCGGGGGTGGGGGGTGGTAGAGAGACACACGGGCTTGAGCGGGGGTGGGGGGAAGGGGAGAGAGACACACGGGGCATGAGCGGGGGTGGGGGGAAGGGGAGAGAGACACACGGGGCATGAGCGAGGGTAGGCGGGAGGGGGAGAGACACACGGGGCATGAGCGGGGATGGGGGGGAGGGAGAGAGACACACGGGGCATGAGCAGGGGTGGGGGGAAGGGAGAGAGACACACAGGGCATTAGCAGGGTTGGAGGGGAGGGAGAGAGACACACGGGGCATGAGCGGGTGTGGGGGGGGAGACACACAGGGCATGAGCGGGGGGTGGGGGGAAGGGGGAGAGAGACACGAAGCATGAGCGGGGGATGGGGGGGAGGGGGAGAGACACACGGGTCATGAGCGGGGGGTGGGGGGAAGGGGAGAGAGACACACAGGGCATGAGCGGGGGGTGGGGGAGGGAGAGAGACACACGGGGCATGAGCGGGGGTGGGGGGAGGGAGAGAGACACACGGGGCATGAGCGAGGGGGGAAGGGGAGAGAGACACACGGGGCATGAGCGGGGGGTGGGGGAAGGGGAGAGAGACACATGGGGCATGAGCAGGGGGAGGGGGGAGGTAGAGAGACACAGGGGGCATGAGCGGGGGTGGGGTGAGGGAGAGAGCCACACAGCGTTCGTGTGTAGGCGGCAGATCCTGCTCCTCGGCCCTCAGCTGTCCACCGTGTGCCGATGGCGTGAGCGGGGGCTGGAGGAACAGGGGAGACACGAAGCATGAGCGGGGGTTGGGGGGGAGGGGGAGAGACACACGGGTCATGAGCGGGGGGTGGGGGGAAGGGGAGAGAGACACACGGGGCATGAGCGGGGGGTGGGGGAGGGAGAGAGACACACGGGGCATGAGCGGGGGTGGGGGGAGGGAGAGAGACACACGGGGCATGAGCGAGGGGGGAAGGGGAGAGAGACACACGGGGCATGAGCGGGGGGTGGGGGAAGGGGAGAGAGACACATGGGGCATGAGCAGGGGGAGGGGGGAGGTAGAGAGACACAGGGGGCATGAGCGGGGGTGGGGTGAGGGAGAGAGCCACACAGCGTTCGTGTGCAGGCGGCAGATCCTGCTCCTCGGCCCTCAGCTGTCCACCGTGTGCCGATGGCGTGAGCGGGGGCTGGAAGAACAGGGGAGACACGGAGCATGAGTGGGGGTGGGGGGGACAAGAAGGACACACGAGGTATGAGCGGGGGTTCAAGGAACAGGAGACAGACACAAGACTTACTGTGCAGGCGATGAGGAACAAAGATGGCGGGTGTCTCTGAAGCCAGACGCACTGCACGCTTTCACCGCATCCAATGAGAGAGCACGTCAGATGTCCGCGGACATCACGCAAGCTGCTTGCCCAATCACCGTCCTGTCCGCGGAGCGAACAGGGAAGTGTGTCCGCGAAGCGGACACAGATATCACTAATTTTTTTCACTTACATTTTTGTCATTTTTTTAAAAACTACTGGACAGATTTACACCAAATAAAGCAAGTCCGTCCAGTGGTGTGGGCTGTAGGCGTGAGCAAAGTTTTTTCCCATTATGTCTATGGGAAAAAAAAAAGTTTTGGGACCCCCCCTGTAACTTTGCCCCCCCTGGACGAATCCTCACCAAACTTTGCAAAAAAATTCAGAGTGACCCAAATACTTTTTTTTCAAAGTTTTTTGCAAAGTTTGGTGAGGAATAGTCCAGGGAGAGCGAAGTTGTAAGCCGGCCAAAAAGTGCTCTTCCTATGGAAACACCAATTTAACCATATGTGTGTGTTTTGTTCTCCAAAAAAGGGACAGAGTGGTGCCCTCTGGATCCTAGCTGAATTCAGAGCCTCACAGTCTACTGATGGTCTCCTCCAAGTGACTTTCATGCCTGGTTCAGGTGTGCTCAAGGTTAAACCCTTCTTAAGTAAGGTAATTACCAGGATGTTAGTGTAAGGAATTATATTTGCCTCAGCTTCTTAGATCCAGCCAGGATCCTCCCGCCCAATACTCAGTCTTCACGCTCATTGGGGAGCGAGCAAGACCAACAGTGTGGCACTACTCAGCCAGGCATGGATCACCTGAGTGCAGCCCCTCTGGAGCCTGGGATACCTTTAACAAGTTTCCTTTTTTACCACTGTTCTTACCCAATATAGGGGTTTCCAAACCTTTGAAAACAACTATCTGTAACTTACCCTGATATAATGGGCCTCATTACGACCCAGGCGGTAAGTTACCGCCTGGGCCGTGACTTTACCACCATGGCGTAAACTACGTTTACGCCATGGTGGTTGGCAGACTTACCGCCCCATTCCGACCTTGGCGGGGCGGTAAGTCCCCAATCCCCATTTACCCTTCCCCATTCCCATTTTTGCCCCATAGGGCATAATGGGAGTGGGGAAGGCGTTAATTACGCCACCGTAAATTACGGTGGCGTAATTAACTCCATGGTCCCTTAGCGCCATGGATTTTAACACCTGCTAAAAGCAGGTGTTAAATCCGCCATGGCGCTAAGGGACCTCGTACTCAGGCGGTAAGGGTCGGCGCTGTTTACGGCACCGTAAACCCCTTACCGCCTGAGTTTTAATGAGGCCCAATGTATGGTCCTGCTGTGAGAAATATGCATTTTCTAGCTGCTGGACAACCCACTAGTCTGCAGCCACTAGTAGCAGCCGGTGCTTGATTGCTTTGGAGCTAACACGTTGCTGAAGCAAATCTAGGGAACGAGTTGCTGCAATGTGATTTAACATGAATAAGTTGCACAACCCATCGTAATTGCCAGTTTCTGCTCACCAATCCAGCCATCCAAAATGCTCTGAACAAATCACGCAAGATTCCAATTTCACATTATTTTTCTCAAGTGATTTGCAGATACATCTCGGATGGTGTGCTGGCATTCTCTCAGACATTACAAAATGTCTCCATTATTATTATTATTATTATTATTATTATTATTATTGTTATTATTATTATTAGTATTATTATGATGGTATTTATTGAGTGCAGACCGAGCTTCATGAAGCAACGTGGCACTTTACAGCGGTATACAACAATACAGATACATAACAGAACGCTTTGCAGAGGTGTACAAAATTACAGCTGCTTTCAGACGTAACAACAGAACAGGTATACAGTTGGGGGTAGTATAGGGAGGAGCACAGAGGACGGGTACAGCAGGGAGGACCTGATAGGGGGGAGGAGAGGGGCAGGCGGCGTTCAGCGAGTCAGGTGGCCTAGGAGTTGAGGAGGCCAAGCTCTGATAGCAAATATTCTAAATTTAGACTTACTCCGGTCTAGAATTGCTTTACTTCTACTCCAAGACAAGCAAGTAAATTACCTGGCTGCTTTATCCCCATAATTCACCTTGTGCATTGAATCAAAAGAAGGTAATCGAGATAAAATACCAGAAACAGTCAGTAACATCTCCCCCCCAAATCTTTTGAAAGATGGGTGTGCAGGCTAAGGTTCTTCAACGGTATTTGTTTTACTGACGAGCACACAATAGTAGAAGGATTACTCTAGTATTTGCACAAAGCTCAGATGCATGTGGCCAAGTTTGTACCAAAACATGTGCACATAAAATTTCAATAAATGCAAGAAATACAAAACAGTAAAGGCTAACTTCCAGCAAAAATGTCAGGGAGATGAGTTCGTGAACTGTCAGCTCCCTAGGCATAGGTACAATGAGTGGACTTCAGAGATATATTCGTAATGTGGATCCTGTAACTGGGCCACTCCATATATATTAATACAACATTACATTCTAGATCTAGGTTGTTCACAGCCCAATGAGTCATAGGTCCTTGGGTGCTCTGTCCCATACATTGGAAAGAGATGAGAGACTATCCTCCTCCTTAGGGCGCGATGGTATGGTCCAAATAGGAGTAGAATCATGTATTCAAAGAAATGAGCTATGCAGCATGACGGTTGTCACTCAGATGCAGCAGACTGTTTTCCAGCCGAAGTGTTACCCACAGTTTGCTTGGGTACCAGTAAAACAGTATTAATTTCGGTTTGCACACAAGGCGTTTTTTATGAATCTCTTGTTTCTGTTCAGAAATGTTTAGAATATGGAACTGGTTAAATGGGGCAAACGTCTACAGTGATGAGGTGCGGTCACTGGGTTATCTCCTTTGGAGAATTCATCAAGAGCATCTGAGGGTCACATAGTCCCTTAGTTTGAGATATAACCTTTGTATGACTTTTGCAAAGATGAGCTAATGCACAAAATAATATTAGCAGTAGAGTTCATCAGACGAAGGAGTAGCAGTGGGATGCACTACCGCCAATCCTAAATTTGAAGTGGGATGACATACAGGGTAATTCATAGATTTCAGCGCAGAGGCAGCGCACGCGAGCAGCGCAGAGAGCTAACGTGCACCAGCATGCGCCAGCCGTTTGCGCCAAACAGCATTCTGAAGCACCGCGTATTCATGGAATAACCAAGCTATCTTGAGCGCTGGCGCAGAGAATATCCCGCAGCGCCAGTTACGCCCCCAAGAACGCCCCTTGCGCAAGGTTAAGCCATTGAAATCCCCACTGCAGCGCAAATAGCCGCGCTAACCTTGCACTAGTTCACAGGGCTGGAACAGTGCATTTGGGGGGTGCACGTGTAGATTCACACGCGATAGGCCTTGGGGAGCAGGGTACGTGTTTTCTGAGGTGTGCATGTGGATAATCACACGCGATAGGCCTTGTATGAGCGTGGTACGTGTATTCTGAGGGGTGCGCATGGAGAATCACACACTATAGGCCTTGTGCGAGCGGGGTACGTGTATTCTGAGCTTTGCGCGTGGAGAATCACATGCGAAAGGCCTTGTGTGAGCGGGGTATGTGTATTCTGAGGGGTGCGCGTGTAGAATCACACACGATAGGCATTGTGCGAGCGGGGTATGTGTATTCTGAGGAGTGCACATGGAGAATCACACGTGATGGGCCTTGTACGAGCGGGGTACGTGTATTCTGAGGGATGCGCCTGGAGAATCACTGGAATAGGCCTTGTGGGAGCGGGGTACGTGTATTTCGGGAGTGCATGCGGAGAATCACACGCGATAGGCCTTGTGTGAGTGGGGTACGTGTATTCTGAGGAGTGCACACAGAGAATCACACATGATCGGCCTTGTACGAGTGGGGTACGTGTATTCTGAGGGATGTGCATGGAGAATCACACGCGATAGGCCTTGGGGAGCGGGGTACGTGTATTTTGTGGTGTGCGCGTGGAGAATGACACGCGATAGGCCTTGGGGAGTGGGTACGTGTATTCTGAGGGGTGTGCATGGAGAATCACACACGATAGGCCTTGTGCGAGCGGGGAATGTGTATTCTGAGGAGTGCGCATGGAGAATCACATGCAATAGGCCTTGTGTGAGCGGAGTATGTGTAGCTTGGGGGTGCGTGGGAAGTTTCACATGCGATTTTGGCAGTGTGGGACCTCCCAGGTGTGCCCTCACCCCCCTCCCAGGCCCTGCAGCCAGCCCACACCACAAGGGACTACCCTGCACCCTTGGCCATGCCCCGCAGGCAGCACATCCACCCAGCCCATGCCCCCCAGCCAGCCCACATGTCACCATGCACCAGTGAGCACCGACTCATGTCCCCCTGCACCCTCACCCACCCAGCATTGACGGGCACCTGCCAGCAGGCCCCGACTCATGTCCCCCTGCACCCCCACCCACCCAGCATTGACGGGCACTTGCCAGCAGGCCCCGATTCATTTCCCCCTGCACCCACACCCACCCAGCAGTGAAGGGCACCTGCCAGCAGGCCCTGACTCATGTCCCCCTCCACCCCCACCCACCCAGCATTGACGGGCACCTGCCAGCAGGCCCCGACTCATGCCCCCCTGCACCCCCACCCACCCAGCATTGACGGGCACCTGCCAGCAGGCCCCAACTCATGTCCCCCCAAAACGGCATCATGACCCACAATCATGGGCCTCATGGCCCCCCAAATCCCACCGCACGCCACCCCTGTGCAAAGACCCAACCAAGTATCCCATCCACCCCACATTGAAATGCACATTACATGATACAAATGGCAAGAATGTACATCAACACATGTCTGTCACACACACACAATGGGTGCTGGTGATTGTGAAAACGTACACTGTGACATGCATGAAACCAATGAGAGTATACCACACATCAAAGTAATAAACCAAAATGTATTCAACACAAAAAGAATGTAATCAAGTGAAAACATACAAATTTATTTTTTTAAAATGATGAAATGTAGCATGTCCAAAATATGAAGTCTGAATCCAAATAAATCCAAATGAAAATGTGTCCAAAGCCTCTGGCCACCAAAGCAAATCCAAAGGAAACGGAAATAGTAAAATCCATTGCTCCATGGTGAGAAAAATAATAATAGATAAATCCACTGTTCAACTATGTACAAAGAAGTAATCCAGGGTCCATGAGCCCAACGAATGAAATGAAACCTAGCAAAAAAACTATCTAATAAAGAACTATACACAAAAAGGTGGGGCATAGTCCAAGCTCCCCAAATGAATGAAAAATATAAAGGAAACCTAAAACTATGAACTATATACAATGGCGGCGGGCAAGTCCTACGACTCACTTTTGGATTTCCCGGGCCAGGGCATTCATCAAACTCCTGGTCTATGTCCTGGAGGCAGGCGTGTTCCATGGCCTGAGGTTTCGCAGGGACAATGGCATGTCCACCTCCAACTCCCTGTGAATTCCCTCGAGCCACTCGGCCCGCCTCATTGCTCTGCGCATGGAGTTCTCTGGCCTGACCATAGTGAGCCGTGCCTCTTCCGCCCGCCACGGCTCCGCATCTATGTGCTGGCCCAACCGCTGCCACATGGAAGACACTCCCATTCCGGGGTCCTCCTGCCCTTCGGCCGATGCCTGCCCGTCTGATGTTGATGGCCCTGAGCCATCATCGCTCCCACCTTGTGCCTGCTGCTGCTGTGCCTGTGCCCTGCCTCTTGTTACCTGCACGTCCTCCTCCGGCTGGGGTGCAGTTGTTGGGGTGGCCACCTCTGCTGGACGTGTGACTCACAAATGTGGCAGGGATGTGTCCTCTACCAGCGTGGCTGCTGGGTCAGAGGCAGCTCCACAGGGTACCCAGGTGATACATGGGCCGGAAGATGGCACGGAGGACGTCTGGCACATAGGGGTTTCAGGTGAGGAGGGGGTCGGAAGAAGGTCCAGCACACGGATCCAGCACTGGTGACCCGTCCTAGTAGGTCAACGCGGTCGAAGAGGCATCTGAGATGATATGCAGTGTCTTCATGAAAACACTGCAGGTCAGCTTGCATGCCCCGTTGACGCAATGCCATCCCAGCCAGGACAGGCTCAACCCAGTCCCGGATTGTCACGTCCGCAGGGAAAGGAAGGCCAGTTGTTGTGCGCTCATCCTCTCCCTGAAAACGGGTCTGGACGTAGGCATCCCTGCTGGTGCGGGATGATGCAGTCACAGGATTGGGGAAAGGATTTTACACAGGCACCTCCACGGTGGACTGTGCTGTCTCCTGTCCCTGCCCCTGGACTGCACCACTAGCACCAGTGGAATCCCCCCCTCCAGAACCTGTGTGAGTCCCTTCCACAGCCTCCTCCTCCACCAAACCCCCCACCAACCTGGATGACTCCATGCCATCTTCCTCCGTCGGACCCTGTGGGGTCTCTGCTGCCCCTTCTGCTGCCGAGGAGTCCACCTCTGACCTCCACCTCTTGGACCTACCCTAAGCAGCTGCAGCCTGGGATGCACCAGACTCCTCACTCCCCGACGAGATGACAACATGGGAGGGAGTTGGGCCTTCGTCTCCGGCTGGCGGTGCGATCCCTGCCACTTTTCTCCACAGCACCCTCTCCGCCCTCTTCATCAGTTGACGCTGCAGACAGGGAGAGATAGAACACAGGCATCAGGGCACTGTACTATGGTCTGATACACACATGACAGTTGTACATGAGTGGCAGTGTCAAAATTCAGACATGGCATCACACACCCCAACACACATGTAATTTCAACTCACACACATGAGCCAATCAACAGGAATGTTGCACCAGGCAGCACCATCCATACACAAATAACAGCATGATCAGACGAAGGTGAGCCTGACGTCACATGCAACACGGAGACTGCAGAACACATGCACACACGCTACCAGACTTACATGCATCTGTACAACTCCACCACCTGTCGCATTGATAACATCGCCATCCATGTCACATCTGGCAATCAGCCTCCTACATGTCAGTGTCACATGCATCCATGTTGTGTCACAGTTGCACACTTGTCAAATACACACACACATGCACATGTTCATAGTGCAGATACATGCAGCTGGAACCAGCATCCATGTGTGACACCACAACCATGCCACAGTACATACACAGAAAGTTAAACATGTGTGCACCCACACATGCATTTGCCCAGCATGCATTTGAACACATACACCATTGATGTGTCTCACACATGACAGGACTCACATGCAGCAGCCTCATATCCCTGTACATACACAACCATACATGGGCCTACAAAGACAGATGTTGAACCTGCACACTCCCTGCACACCTCAACATGCACAGCGTCCAATCAGTAAGCATGTACACTTACCGCTCTACTCCAGACGGGTCTGCCTCTCCAGGACCTGGATGTGGAGCGCTGGGTGTATACGTTCCAGGACCCTCATCTGGTTGTTGGTTAGGTGGACCCGGCACGCCTCAGCATCCGCTACCTTCAAGAGGCGCCAGGCCTTGTTGAGGGTCCTGGACCTGAAGTCCTCCCAATGCTTCCGGACATGTTGAATGTCATGGGCTGCCACAATGCCCATCCAGATCCTCTTCCATCCTTCATTGTCGGCGTGCAAACTTCCAAAAGAGGGCATCATACTGCCCCAGGACTTGCTCAACCAGGATACCGACTTCATTGGCACTGAAGCTGGTAGCCCTCTGCCTCTCTGGCTGGGGGTTGCCAGTGGTGCCAGATAGTGTTGTTTCCAACATGGCAACCCCAGAGGCAGGTGTGGGTGGGCAACTGGGTCCTGGGGCTGGGCTTTGGAGCGATGGTATCCCAGTCGGGAGTCTTCTGTTCCAGCAGGGGTGGTCACAGCAGCTGGAGATGCTGGACATGCAGGCACCAAACAGCAGGGCACGTGGGCAGCGGGCAGGCAGGCAGCAGGCAGGCAGCAGCAGATGGCAGGTGGGAGCATGCACGGGTCTCTGGGGGGCAGGAAAATGGCCTTCCATGTGTTGTCGCATGGCCAGCTTGATACAGAGTGATTTGGCACGTGAAAAAACTGCACGTCAGCATGTAATTCGAGGAAAGGCCCTTAGCGCGTAAGCGCGTCTGTGACGTTATGCGCACGGGTTTTTCCCACAACGCGGGTGCATGTTCATTGTACACATGAAAAAACTGCACATCCAGGTGTCACTGCATGTAATTGGAGGAAAGGCTCTTAGCGCATACGCACGTAAGTGATGTGGCACGTGTGGGCTGGCTTAAAAGGTACACGTAGGACACGATTTCCTTGTGCAGGCTTTTTGTGGAGAGCAAGCAGGTGATTCTTGTACTTCTTGTCGGTTCACACGTGATTACTTCACAACGGTTCCAGTTCGTACTCCCTGTTTACTCAGACAGCGTTCGTTTCTTCTTTTGGCAGGGGTGTTGCTAATGCACGCACGCGCGTCTTTTTCACGTTCTTATTCCAGGCAGACGGTGAGTCGTGCACGTATTTTTCAACTTTGTTTGCCCCCGTATGTTGCGTACCCGTTCAGAGGTCATTGTAGGCTGTGTGTATCATGCGTTTGCTTAATTTTGTGTTTCTGGGTGCCACAGTATAATGCAGGTTCATTTTTACACGCACGTGGTCTACCAGGGTTTGCGTGCACGTTAAATTTTGTTTTCGGGGTGCCTGAGCATTGCGTGACCTGCCATCTTCCCCAAGGGATCACAGACAGCCTTGCTAGAGCACTAGGGTACGAATTCCATCTAGTACCCTACCCCTTTCATGCCAATTGCCCAGGACAATTGTTTACTTCAACTCCCATCCGCACAACAACATCAGTGCCATGGTTGGGAGGCAACCAAGCAGTAAGGGAGGCAAAGGTGGCCGAGTTCAAAGAGGTGGGCGTGGTAGGGGAAGTGGCCAGGATGTGCAGGGTGGCCCAAGAGGCCAGTGTGTGGAGGACCAATCAGGGCCACCTATGCCCCCCCAATGGTTGGGGGAAATGTAGCCGACACCATCCCAGATCAGCCCTTGTTAAACCGGCCCATATTGTCAACTGAACCGGCACAGGATGACTCCCAGGCTGACTTCCGTGTCACCAAGTCTAAGCCACTTGTGGCAGTGAAAGTTGCTGTCACCAGGCCATGTGGATCTGGGGCAGCAATGTCATCTGCTGCCCCAAGTAGCCAGGGTGAGGAGGCTGCAGGGGCAGCTGCAGCTCAATCCACCCCAGCTCTGAGTGACCCAGCCGGGACAGTGTCAGTCCAAGTCCATCACACCGAGGTTGGTCCTGCCAACATCACCCTGCAGCCAATGCCTGCAGTGAGGCCTTTGGTCATTGTGCCTTTGGAAACTTCCAGTGCCCAGTCCACCTGCGCTTCTGCCCCTACCAACCAGAGTGGTGTAAGCCACTCAGGATCTGCACCACCTTCCATGAAGAAGAAGGGTGCTCTTGCACTACAGGCTGGGACCCCAGACACGGCTACACTCTCCGGCACGTCAAGGAAGCCTAGTTTCAATGACGCCGAACTAGATGCACTTGTGGCCGATGTGTTGGCACATAGCCGCGAAATGGTGGTGACTGCAGGGTGCAAGACTATGCCTGCTCAACGTAGGGCCCACTGGCAGACCATCGTGACCCGCATTAGTTCCCTTTGATTCGTGAAGCGCACAGCTGATGATTGCTATACGCGGTGGAATGACCTGAAACGCAGAGAAAAGAACAAGTTGGCTTCCAATCATGCCTCTACTCTGGTGATTGGCAGTGGGTCTCCACCAGAGGACAACCAACTCACTGAACATGAGTCTATCGTTGGAGGCTTCATCACAGAGGATCAGATCCGAGGCGTGGGAGACCTACCAGATCTTGAAGCATTGTCCGGTGAGTGCCCATGCATGTGTGTGAAATCCATGTGTATGTTGCTTGGGTGATGTGTTCTAATTGAGTGCCAGGTGAGGCTGTGTAGTCATGACTGGTATGGGTCACCCATGTGCTCCCTCCAAATCATTCCCCAGCCTTGGGTTTGGGTATGACAGTATCCCTTCTGACCACAGTTGCCAATTTGCAACTGATTACTGCAGTTGACCTTCAACTGTCATCTTGCAACAACATTGTTCAAAATGTTTTCATGTTCATTCAGCCTGATTGTTTTCAGCCTTGCCATTTTTACCACACATTGTTTTGTCATACTGCCACTAACTTAACATACTTCAGTCATAGATTACACCCCACAATGGGCCACATTTGTAACCTTGTTATGGGAATTATTTCAACATTCAGGCTGATTGAGTAATGGCCTGCACACAATCATTTTTGGACCCTGTTTGAATGTTGAACATGACTGTTGTCTTCTGTCATGTTGAAGTGAGCAACCATTGATGTATCCATCTGCCTGCCATCACTGCATCACTGAACACTGGATTTGTTGCCGCGTGTGGCACTTGCGTGTTTTCTCACTCTAATTTGCATGTTTTATCTCATGATGTCCATCTCACATGGATGGGTGACAGTGCTTATTTCCTTCCATATGGCTGTACTTGTCAAATGTACCATGGCTATGCTACGTGCCATCTGTGTGCTAGCATGTGTCATGTATGTTTATTGGACATGCCACTCACAGGCTAATGTGTGATGCCGGTGCTATCCAGCATGCAGCACATGTGTTGCTTTTACATTTTGGAGTCCTCAGTGTCTGCTTTTTGCCTCCCCTTCCAACTCATTGACAGTGCATGCATGCCAGGGTTGTTGTCATGTGGGACATGTGTAATTTATGTACTGGATCTCTTGCCTCGTCAGGCTATGTGTGTGCTATTGTGCTCATGCCTGTTTCCATTTATTATCTTTCATGTTTTTGCAGGTGATGAGGCACTTGATGCTGTTGAGGAGGAGATGGTGCAGACCCACGAGGAATCACAGCCATACCCAGGCACCAGTGGAGGACGTGGGGTGGTGGGTGAAAACCCATTAGTCCTGCATACGATGCTGTCCATGGGTGTCTCTGGGAACACCTCCGCAGACCTCTATGAATCAGGTGCTGAATCGGATATTGAGACATAGGTGTCGTCGCAGGTGAGTGTTTCCGTCAGGGATGCTGTTCTGTCCAACCCACCTGCACCGGGGGTAGATCCCTCTATGTGGATTTTAGTATTGGAAGGTCAGCGTTTGGCGGTTACGGATGCAGGGTCACACTCCACAATATTTGCTCCTGTTCCTGGGCCAGCAGATAAAAGGAGGAATGCAGTCCTGCAGCCTCAGGCAGTGCCAGCACAGCAAGGTGCAGATCGCCTTGCCCCAAACAGCTGTGCTGCCCGCCAAAGCGGTGGCCATGCGCAACCAGGCAATACTGTGTGGGAGAACTCCATGTACAGTATAGCAGCACAACAGGGGGCATTGTGTGAAATGATGGCTCAGGCAATGGATAGGGTGGCCACTTCCATTCTCCCCCCTGAAAGGCAGATGGAGCTCCAGCAGCAGGCAACGGACTCCATTTGCCACTCACACAGGGAGGACATGTTGGCATCCAACAGGGACCGATGGGCTGGACTGGAGACTCTGTGCACAGCCATATCTGTAGAGTCCCAGGCCCACACAGCTCCCTCAGCGATACTCTGGGTGAACTTGAGGTTTCCTGGAATTTTAGGTCAGAACAGCAGCTGGAGCAGCTCACATGTTCACTCTCAGCTGAGCTCGAGGCAACCCGTGCGGAGATCCGGGCATCACGCGAGGCCATGCAGGTAGAAATGCGTGCTACCCGTGAGGTGCTGCATGGGGATTGCCGTACCATCATCCTGCAGAACCAAACCTACCAGACCCACATGCTTGCTGCCATGGAGGACAATACCAGGGCTTTGCGTGGGTTGCCTCCCATATCACGACCACCTCCTGATGTAGCAGCAGAGGGTGATGACAGCGATGGCAGTTCTCCCACTGTAGCATAGCCGTGCAGGCCATGAGACCATGGAGGTATTTTTTTTTCTCAACATCCATGCATGTGGGTGTTGGGGTGCACCCTGTACCTCGTCCCTCCTGGGTGGCCTTCCCCCCGGTCCACACATCGCCATTTTTTATTTTTATTTTTATTTTATATTTTTTTTTACAGTGTGTTGCTTTGTGTGGCTCCCGTGGGCATCCACTGTGTATTCCAGCTGGGCACATGCAGGCTTGTCTTGTCTTCGGGTTAGATGCTTGGGTTCCTGACACACACACCCCTCCTGCTTCCCCTTTTCATGAGCGTGCAAAGGGTGTGACCAAGTGACAGTAATTTACACAGTGACATTGGGCTCCCATGAGTTGTGTGGGCAGTCTGTAGTCAAAACTGTGTGTACATCCCTAGTGGGGATTGTTGTTGGATTCTACACTGCATGGTGTATTGATATATGCTTGTGCAACCATGTTTTTCTCCTTATATACATGTAGCTTCTTTATGTCTTCACAAGCCCGTCTCCTTTGCAGATCCAGTTCATGTTGTATGCAGTACACTGACACATTTGCCTGACAGCAACACTCTGCAGTTGGAAGGGGTCGATGTGCTGTCTTTAGTCAGGTTGTGAGACTTGCACTACTTTAATTTATACTGTCATATATTTCCACTGTTTCAACCTGTGCTGCTGTTTTGTGTTGCTGGTATTTGTTCATGTGTGCTGATTTTGATTGATTACTGGGAGCATATTGTCTGAGGCCTGTTTCCATTTGGAACAGTGCACTTTGTGACACTTGTGTCATGTGTTATGAATTTGTTTGGTTGCTTTCACATTGCATGCCATGCCATGGTGTGTTGGGTAGCTGAGATGGGGAGGGGTTGGGTGACATGCCATTTTAATGTGGTATTTTGCAAGGGGGTAGGCGTTCATGCTGCATTCATGTGTGGTTTTTTGTGACACAGCAATGTGTGTCTTTAAGTAGCTAGGGATGCACACAATGTAACACTTCCAGGTGAACAACCTCAGGCTGGTATGGTTGTGACAGTTGACTGTCCCTTTTGTCATCATCATCAATTGTCAGCTGGTATGTGCCAGGGCTGTGTGCACTCCGCAGGGGTGGGATTTTAGGTAAAGTAATTTGCCACTAGCTGATTATGGGCTGCCTCACCATGTGCCCTTTCACCACCCATGCGCAGCGGCCGTGCATGTGGTTGGGGATGTGGGGGCACCACCATGTCCACCGCCATACCCTGCCGGGTTGCAACGTTGTGCAGGACACATGCTGCCACTATGATCCTGCACACTACTGGGGGCGCTTATAGCAGCTGCCCAGCAGAGCGGTCAAGGGAGTGAAAGCGTGACTTCAGCACTCCGAATGTGCGCTCCACTATGCCCCGGGTTGCAATATGGGCTGTGTTGTATCTTACCTTGGGTGGTGTTCCGAATTGGCGTCATCATGTAGGTGCTCAGAGGGTAGGCACTGTCCCCTGGGGAGGTGACGATGGCTATCATTAGTGGGGTTTTCACATTAGTCAGTATCTGACATGCATACATGTGCAGAGGCTTTTATACTCACCAATCAGCCATGTGTCGCCATGCCGCCCAGCTTCCAGGTCCCGGTTTAGGGGTGACATTCTGAAAATGAAACTATCATGGCTTGAGCCTGGATAGTTGGCATTTACTGAAGTGATGATTCCCTTGGCATCACATACTACCTGCACATTGATTGAATGCCAGTCCGTGCGGTTTCGATATATGTGCTCAGTGGCCCTGGGAGGACATAGAGCCACATGGGTGCAATCAATGGCACCTAGCACTTTGGGGAAGTGTGCCACCCCGTAAAAGTCCTGGACCACGGCCTGCCTTTCTGCAGGTGTTCTGGGCATGTATATGTGCCAGCGGACTGAGGGGCGTGGAGTCATGATGGCCAACACCTGGTGTAGGCAGCGTGACTGCGTGGCCTGTGACACACCCCCCACTATGGCACTTGTCCGCTGAAATGACCTAGTAGCCAAGAAGTGCAGTACGTTGAGCACCTTTTTTAAAGGGGGTCAGTGCTTGCGAGCACAGGGTGGGGGATGTGAGGTCATCCTCCCACTCCCTCACCAGGTCTAGGATTATGTGTGGTGGAACCCTTTACCTCACATACACCTGGTCATCAGGCATCCCAAAAAGGCTGGTCCTGGTTAATAAAATGCGGGGCCTGGCTATCCTCCTCCTCCTGCGGTGTCCCACAACCACTGCTGCGAGGAACGGTATATTCATCATAGCGTCTGAGCTTGTTTGTTGTTTGCGCGCACTTTTATGCTGCATGGGGCCTCTTTCGCCTGAGTTCTGCTGGCGTATGTGTTTCCTGATTAGCGCATCTTTTTTGGCGCACACCTTTCCCCTTTTCGATTCCATGAATATGTGTTGTTGGCGCGCGTGTGGGCGTTGCGAGCATTTACCTCCTGTACTTCCCCTGTAACGCCCACATTTTCATGCGTTGTTCCCCATTCTGCATGTTACGCCCGTGTTACGCCCACTTCTCTTGTGTGCTGCGCTATGTGCGCTTTCCCTGGGCGCATAGCGCATGCCGTTTAATGACATGTGCGCCCACATGCGCCACCCACGATTTTAGCGCACATCCCAGGATTTACACGCGCACTGAATTCCATGAATCGATGTGCACGGCTTTGGCACGCGAGCGCTGCAATTTTCACGCTTGCGCTACGATTTTAACACTTGCGCTCCCCTTTTGGGCGCACATTTATTCCATAAATCGACCCCTTAATATATAGCGGGATTCACTTTATAAATGGATACCGTTGCACAAGCGCTAAATGCTATGCATTATTTATTGTATATTTTTTAAAGAAAACTAAATGATTGTGATCACAGTCATAATGGATGGCAAGTGGAAAGGCATCCTAACAACATGAACCTCAGACACATTGGGTTGTGCCTTACACCACAGTCCCTGGTGCAACAAAGTAGTTGATAGACCTATAGATCGCCCCTAATAAATCCCTGCTGAAAGTCTGAGGACTGAATCAAATGTAGGGTAACTATCCTCTTACTGCACATAAAGAGCAGCATCACTTGGAATAACCCCTCTGGTGTGTGTTTCGTATAGTACTGCTATCATCAGGAAACCAGCTTCACAGCGCATGTAACCAATTTTAGTTATTATCATTCCCATTGCCCAGAATGTGGTACTCAATTTATGAAACAGGGAGATATGGAGGGGGTGCAGGGCTAAGTCAACCCGGCTGAGGTATCAAGCCCACCATTGCCCTGTTCCAAAAGTGAGCACATTGTGTTTGAACTGTGTTCCTGAAGCACAGTGTTGTAACGCTCACCTGGTATCCACGGGGACATCACTTAGCCTGTTCTGACCTCTTACGACCTCAAACCCTTCCTTGGAGTCTACTCGACTGGAGACTGGGCATGAAACACAGGATAGGTAGATTTTAACTCCCTATTCTCCCTATTCTCTCTGTGTGCTTGAACCCCTTCTTCCACGCGGTCCAACCCTTCCCTTTGATCCACAGCTCACCTTGCTTTCTTGGAAAGTGTGCTCTCTGTCCTGCTTTTAGGGCAGGGGCGCATTGATTGATGCGGGCTTGTTGCTGCTTAGATACTTCACTGGGAAGAGTCCGACAAGTAAGTATAATGAGTCTTTTGAACAGTTCTCTAACTTTGTTACTTTCTTTCCTTAGATGATGGCTGGTGTCCGGGGATGGCGGCGTGCTGCTGAGATGAGTAGTGCTGACGGTGAGTGAGAGTGCGATGCACCCCTTTCATATTTGTATTGAACTGAGTTCTTTTTCTGCGTCTTTTAGGTGCTGCAACGTTTTCAGCGTGGATGCCAGTTAGAAAAAATGTGGTGAGTAAGCGCTGTATGCGGCGCCTCTAGAGGTTTCCACGCTAACCTGGAGAGTCTTTTACCTCTTGCAGATGGATGAGAAGTTCCAGAGACAGAGTTCCCCCAGAGCGGCTGGGATTCAGGTAAGCGTTTGAAGCTCGTATAGTCTTTAAAAATAAGCAAAGATTTGCTGAATGCTTACTAATGCCTTTTTTTCTGTTGTTTTCCCTTTTCCTTAGGAAGCATCATGCCGAAGATGCCCGCAGAAGAGAAGGAGCGATGAATGATGGGCAGAAGCGCCACAAGGTAAGGCTATTCCTAACGGTGTTCTTGTTCTTACAGGAGCTGAGCGCAGAAGAAAGATGCAGGCCTACTGGAGACCGATCCGAACACGGTGAGTGTCACGCTGCAGATGCAGAAAACGCAAAGCATGTTTCTCAGCCTGGGCATGGCTTAAATAGTCTCTGGGTATCCCAGGTATCTCTGGGCTGAACCACACCCAAAAGGCTAGACTGCACATGCAGTTCTGGGAACCGAAATATGTGGGGGCATCCATCTTGTCCCCATCAATGCACTACAAGTCCAATCCCCAATGTTATCCTATAGGAGTGAGTGAGTCTGGTGCCACAAGCGCCAAGTCTGACTCCAAGTGGGTCTTTGGAGGGAAGGAGAGGCCCTTGAGGGCCATGTAGGTGATCGTGGCCTGGCTCCAGCCTGACATCTTGGAGGGCTGGGGACATGAGGCGCAGGAATCATGACAGCACTCCCCCCCAAGGCCCCTCTCAAGGTGGCTCTTCTGTCTGGTCCTGGTTTGTTTGGATGGTTTTGATGAAATCGTCTAAGCAAGCGAGGTGCATGGATGTACTCACAAGGCTCCCATGTCCTGTCTTGTGGACCATACCCCTTCCAGTCTACTAAGTAGTATAATTTGGATCGGACGTACTTTGAATCCAGGATGTCCTTGACTTCGAATTCTGGCTCCCCGGCGACTACTACTGGCTGCAGTGGCGTTGCTCCCCGGGTCCCAGGTTGAACAGGTTTAAGGAGAGACACGTGGAACACAGGATGAATCTGCATGTTTGACGGCAAAGCTAGTCTGACCGCCACAGGATTTATCACAGAGGTGACGGTGAATGGACCCAGGTATCTTGGACGGATAGTTTGGGTTCCTTTAATTGACACGTGTTTAGATGCCAGCCAGACTTTGTTTCCCACTTGGTAGTTGGGGGCCTTTGCTCGGTGTTGATCAGCAAACTTCTTTTGGCGATTCTTAGCTTGAAGTAGGTGTTCAGCTGCCCTTTTAAAGGTTTGAGAAATGGTTGTGTGCAAGGTTTTCACTGCTGGCATTTCCAGGTTTGTAGGAACGTCCAACTCAGAAGTACGTGGGTGCCTGCCATACATGGTATAAAAAGGTGTCTGCCCAGTGCTGGTGTGTAGGGAATTATTATAAGCATATTCAGCTATCCATAATAGGTCGAACCAGCTTCATTCAGCTTGGTGTAACATGCAACGCAGATACTGCTCGAGTGTCTGAATTTGTCCTCTCAGTTTGACTATCCGTTTGGGGATGGTGACTGGTGGATAGCCGGATGTCGATCTGGGCCATAGAGCAGCATTTTCTCCAGAAGTTAGATACAAATTGAGTACCCCCCAAAACTGAAGGAAACCCATGGAGCCGTACGATGCCTTCAAGAAATACCTTAGCCAGAGTGGAAGCATTTGGGAGCCCCTTAAGAGGAATGAAATGTTCCATTTTTGAAAATAGGTCCACAACCACAAGAATAGTGTTAAACCCTTGACTGGGTGGGGTCTATAGGTGGAGGCACGTTTGGGGTGGAGGCACGTTGTCCCTCAAATAAAATCGAGGGACAACGTGTGCCAGGGTGCTGGTGGGATTTCCAATGGTGTAATAGCCCAGCCGGTTTCTGCTTGGATGACTTGTTTTGAGCACACACTCCACAAGATAGGATGAATTGGATAATGTCTTTACGCCACGTGGGCCATCAATAATTTTGTTTTACCTTGGCTAGGGTTTTAGCGATTCCGGGGTGGCCCTTGATCAAGGAATCATCATACCCGGACATGACTTGTTCTCGTAGTTCTTGGTTTGGTAAGAATAAACGATTCCTGAAGTAGGGCAACTGATCTTTTATCATGTAATGTTCTCCTTGTGCACTCCACGCTTGTAATTGCTCCGGACACATCAGGTTTTGGATTTCTTCATGTAATTCTTTCTGAGTTATGGTTGCTGTGATTCCTAGGAGCTTGTCACTCGGGATGATTGCTATTGGATCAGGGGTCTGATACCCTTGCTCTTCCACCCCCATACGGGAAAGGGCATCGGCCTTCCCGTTTTTCACCCCTGGTCGAAATGTAATCACATAGTCATATTCAACAAAAAAAAGAGCCCAACATAGTTGTCGTGAGGATTGGGCCTTTGCCGTTTTTAGGTACTGGAGGTTCCGGTGGTCAGTTATTACGGTGATTGTGTGTCTGGCGCCCAGGTAGTGCCGCCATGCCTTAAAGGCTGACTTAATGGCCAGGAGTTCTTTGTCTGTGATAGCGTGATTGAGTTCAGGGGGTGTGAATTTACGCCACCAGAAGGCAACATTGTGTAACTGGCCCGTTTCGGGTCCTTTTGTGAGAGGACAGCTCCCATAGATATGCCTGAGGCGTCCGTTACCACCTGGTATGGGAGATCATGGCAAGGGTGGCGTAAGATCGGGGCAGATGTGAATCTTGCTTTGAGTTCCTGGAAAGCTTCCTCGGCTTCTGTTGTGCACTGGAACGTTTTGTTGCTTTTCCTTAGCAATGACATGATGGGATGCACGATTTGCGAAAATCCTGGGATGAACCGGTGGTAGAAGTTTGCAAAACCCCGCATACTTTGAACCCCCTTGAATGAAATTGGGGATGACCAGTTCAGGATAGCATCTACCTTGTGTACATCCATTTGGATTCCATTCGGGCTGAGAATAAAGCCCAGGAATTCCACCTCAGAGACGTGGAATGAGCACTTTTCGAGCTTGGCGTAGAGCTGGTGTTGACAGAGTTTCTCCAATACGATTAGGACGTGTTTACATGGTCCTGCTTTGATGCGGAATATACACTACAGCACATACAGAAGTATTGAAATGCTGCAGGTGCGTTGCAAAGGCCAAAGGGCATTACTTCATATTCGTACAAGCCATATTTGGTGCAAAAAGCAGTTTTCCATTTGTCCCCCTGTTTTACGCGAACAAGGTGATGTGCCCCCCTCAAGTCTAGTTTTGTGTAGATTTGGGCATCTTTGACTTGATCAAGCAATTCAGGGATCAGTGGCAGGGGGTAGTGTTTTTTTAAGGTAATCTGGTTCAGTGCGCGATAGTCGATGCACGTTCTCAAGTCCCCCTCCTTTTTCGGTACGAAGAATAGAGGACTGGCTGCTGGAGGCTTCGAGGGACGAATGAACCCATTGGCCAGGTATTGGTCAAGATAGGCCTTCAGGTGCTGGTTTTCTGGTTCCATGAGTGCGTAAATTCACCCACAAGCGATTTGTGTGCCGGGTATCAGGTTGATTGGGCAATCCTATGGTCTATGCGGTGGCAGGGTATTAGCCTGTTCTTTCTGAAAGACATCTTGAAAGTCCTGGTGTTCACTTGGTAAGGTACAGATTGCCACTGTCGCAAGCATGGAGGTTCTGGTGTCTATAGGTTGTTTCTCTTGGTGATAACATGTGTGGGTGCAAGTCTCGGGAAAGGCCAACTCTTTTGCTCGCCAATCGATTTGAGGATTGTGAGCTACCAAACATGGCCTTCCCAAAATCAAAAAGGAACTGTGGTGACGAACTGAGACAGAAAACGATAGATTCTTGGTGTCCATCCTGCAGAAGGGTTAAAGCTGCAGTGCATTGGGATGCTGGACCAGAAGCTATTTCCGTGCCGTCGACAGTGGTAACAGTGTTGGTGGTTTATTTAGGGCATAACGGAAGCCCCATCTTTGCCACAAGATCCTGGTCGATGGTATTCCCAACGGCTCCACTGTCAATGTACGCTCTTACTGCGTGCATCCGAGATGGTTGTTGGTGTTTGATCAAAACCAAAGATAGTGCAAAATGGGAGGTCTGTAGTTCACTTTCTTCACTCGACAAGAGGACCCCTACACTTGCTGGGCTGGGGAGATTTCCGATTCCTTGATGGTATCTTCCTTGTATGTGGCCCTTACCGTCCTCCTCGGTGGCTTCACAGGGCACTCTTTAAGGAGATGGACTGACCTTCCACAGTACAGACATAACTGCTGCTGTCTCCTTTTATCCCTTTCTGCTTTAGTGAAGGGGGATCTGACCACCCCGATTTGCATTGGTTCTCCTGAACCTTCCGTTGTGCTGGCAATATTGTCCTTTGAATGCACATACATAGGGCGAGGGTCCGGTCTGGTTCAATCTGCTCTTCGGTCCTGCAACCTATGATCCAGTTGAACAACAAGGTCAATGAATTCTGAGCAGTCTTTCGGGGGGTTCACTACTTGTGCGAGAACATCCTTGAGCTCCTCCCGCAACCCCCGATGAAATAATGTGGTTCTCTTCTCCACTGGCCATTCTGCTTCAACTACGAGTCTATTGAAAGTGGCTATGTATGTTAATAGGTCTTGATTCCCTTGGCATAGGGACAGAACTTCGTTGTCTAATGCCTGCCCATGAGTACAACGGGCAAACAGCTTTTCCATCTATTGCTGAAAGCCCCTGGAGTCACGCAGCAAAGGATTGTCTTGGGCCACAAAGGGTACAGACCAGTCCGCGGCGCTACCACTCAGGTAGGATAGCAAAAAAGCGACCCGTGATTGGTCATTCGGAAAGGCCCCTGGTCTACAAAGGAAGTGCAGACAGCACTGGTTCATGAACGTTGCAAACCTCTTGGGATCCCCCGTAAATTGTTCGGGCTGGGCCAAGGAACTGCCCCAGGAAGCGTTATCTGAACGGGATTGGCTGATGGTGCTGGCATCGAGGGCATGCGTCCCGGCAATGGTGCATGCCCTGCTTGTGACTGGAGAAGTTGCCGGCTTAAATCATCAGTGTGTTCTTTGGCTACTATCAGCTCTCTCCTCAGGGTGTTGGTCTCCTGCCTGGCTGCATGTACTTTGGAACGTGGCTGCCCCAACATGTGGGCTAACTGGTCGGTTCCTGACGTTTCCATGACGCCCAGGTGGATGTTGATGTGAGGCTTTGCGTTCTGTAACGATATGAGGATATGAGGGGCGGGAATCATGACAAGTGTCTGGAGTAAGCGTAGTGAAAGAATTGAAAAGGCTTACAGTGTTTATGGTATTGGTGAACATAGGCAGAAAGGCAGAAATTGTATGTAGGCAGAATTTGTGTTCTTAGGGGGAAAACGGGGTAAAGTGTTGCTATATAATGTATGTGTTGCTTTAGGATGAACCATGTGCCTTTCTATGACACACTGTGTAATTTATATAAATTTGGAATATCGCATTTATTGGTGTAATGTATTTAAATATTTGGAAGTGTATGAATACCTGGGAGGATAGCTCAATGGCAACATGTTTGCCTTGAAAGCAAGACGACACAAAGCAACACAGGTTCCATTCCGGGTCCGTGCTTAGAAATCTCTGGGTATTTAAGCGTGTTATAAATACACAACTAAAACAAAAAAAAAACAATTACGCAACTAAAAAACAAACAATTCCTGTAACAGCGCCTTGATGCCCGCGGGCTGTGTGAGCGCTTTAAAAATGCAAATAAATAAAAATACTATCTATCATGTTGTATGAATAAACACATTGGCTTTTGGTCCTGATGGTCAAATATTACAAGGTTTTATTTTAGGAAGCTGATACAATGGATGTCCTTCAGTATTGGTTTTACGTATTGTATCCTTGTAGTCAATGCTGTCACTGCTTAATACATCCTCTAGAAGCCAAGAGCATGACAAGCAAGGCAACCTTTGACATAATGGGCCATGTTACAAGCATGGTGTGGCAGTAAAATGGTGGCCATCGGGCGGTTCTTCCATTACTGTTACTTTGCCACCACATTTCTATACTGTCGTATTACAGGCTTGGGGAAGTTGCATTTTTCTGGAGGTAAATCCTCCACCTTACCTCCAAAAACTAGGCGAATTTACTGCATGGTAAATATGTTGAAAATCCCCATGGATCCTAATGACTCAAAAAATGTTGATTTACACTCCCTTCCAACCACTTGTAATCATATTGTAATACCACGGGACTGTATGGCAGTAAAGGTAACCGGGCTGGCGGTAAATCCGCTGCTTTACTGCTAGATGACCTCCAAACTCGTAATGAAGCCAATGTCCCTTGCATTTACCAGTAACTAGATTAGTCGTAATTCCTTTTCACAGTCCTTGTTTTCTCCCCAACTCAGAGGAACACATGCTTGAAATGCGTTCAAGGTAGGCTCACTGAGTTCTAAAGGTTGTCGGTTGTGTAGATGACTAGCAGGGTGAGTTATGTTTTAAAAAAACGAACCATGTGCGAAATTAAGTTTTATTGTGGTATAACATGTCTATTTTATGAGGCCAAATGACTTGCTTCTTTGAAACATAAGGACTCGACATGTTATGACAAATAAGACTTGACACAAACTCCTTGTGATATGCAGACACTTATAAGCCCCAAACTTCTGTTTGCAAACTTTTGATCAAGGACATTATTTATCATAAATAAAAGGTTCAGCAGACCCCTGTGAAGTGCACTTTGTTCAACCTGTCAAGTACCAGCTACATGCTTTGTCTCGGTGGAATGCAATCAGCGCTTACTTTTTCCCCCCCAACCAAAGACAGGAAATGTCATTCTCTCTAAGTGACACTGCTGCCTCCTGCATTACGAAATAACGGAGCCAATGAAAACCTGGCGAGTATGTGCCAGAGTCAATACATCTCCCAACTGCAGGGGCGTAGAAGCGTTCCGTGAAGTCTAAACTACAAATTAAATGCATTAACATGTCACTGCTCATGAATGAAATTTATTTTTATATGTTTTACCTACGGCCTTTCTAAGGCATCTATTCTATGAACTCAACATGTTTTTCCTTTCCCAAATGAATACCCAGTCAACCACACTAAGCCCAAAGAGAAGAAATCTTCAATTGGAATGCTTACAGTTTGGGCTATAAAGAAGATATGTGTGTGGGCAGTATGGGACAGGTGTGTGTGTGTGTGTGTGTGTGTGTATGTGTGTGTGTGTGTGTATATTCATTAATGGTTTAAATTGGTGCATTTTACAGCACATTTTGCATGGAAAATTGGGAAAAAACGTGCCACATAGTTTACTATCAATCTTGTATGGTAAGACATGAACCATTACCAACACATATGCATGATGCCTTTGCCCACTATATGCCAGAATTCTTCTTGTGTAAAAACATTTTTATGCTGACTGTGCCCATGTATGGCCATGCTGGTTGCACCAATATGTGCCAATGTTCCCACAAAATAATATATTCATGTTACCTTTGTCCATAATATCCATGATGACATTAATGATACTATAAGAAAACATGTCAATGCTAGCTCTGCTGATAGATGCTGGTATACACACAAAAACACACTCCTGTTGAATTTGCCCTTAATGGCAGAACACAATGCTTTGACATGCAACAGAAAGAACATAGGTCCAGAATGGCAGCAGCAAAGTAGGCCAGTATGGCCATGTAAGACCATTGACAATGTTGGCTCTGCCCTTAACACCAGTATAAAAAGCCATGCCACAATAAGAACACATGTCTTTGCAGGCTGTACAAATTCCCCCCCCCCTTTATATGAGACTACTCCTCATATTGCCCCTACCATCAGTTAAAAATGTTATACCTTACCAACAAATCCTGTAGCGGCTCACCCACCATATATAATAACTCTCATCATGTTGTCTTTAGACTTGATGCCAGTAGAACTTGCCATGCCAAACAGACCTGTTGCACCAATATGGGCCAGAATGGCCATGTGAGAAAACTCATCATGTTGGCTTTGCCTTAACACCAGAAACGAATTCCAAGCAGCAGTACGAAAACATGTCTTTGCTAGCTGATCAAATGTTCTACCCTCACAACTCTTCATGAAAAAAAACCTGTGATGTTGGCTTTGCCCTTAGCACCATTATCAAATGCCTGCCATGCCACAGTAAGAAACCTTGTTCTTGCTGGCTGCACAAATGCCACCAATATATAAGCATACTCATCATGTTGGCTTTCTTCTTAACATCAGTATAACATGCAATGCCTCAGTAAACAACATAGATTTGCTGGCTACACAAATGCTGTCCCTTATGTAAGAACACTGATCATTTTGGCTTTGCCCTTAACACCAGTATAAAATACCAGGCCACAGTAAGAAAACATATCTTTGCTGATTACACAAATCCCTCTGCCCCCTGCCCCATGTAAGAACACTAATCATGTTGTCCTTGCCCTTACCGCCTGCATTAAATGTCCTGCCACAGTAAGAAAAAAACATGCCTGCTGCAGAAATGCCCTCCATATGAGAACACTCATCATGTTGGCTTTGCCCTTATCACATTTGTCAAATGCCATGGAATTGTAGGAAATCATTTCTTTTTTGGCTGCATGCACCAATGACCCGTAGAGATGAGCCTTCCAAGCTCACACATCCATATACATTTCAAACAAGGAGTCACGCAGCCATACAGCTTCTCTCTCAAGCAATCATTCACATGAGCACCCAGAAGATTAACATTGCATTCTCGTTCACACATGCATTCACACACATACAAAACATTCACACTGCGCGCGCGCACACACACACTCCCTTGCAATCATGCATACATGCATGCATACAAAAAGGAATACATACATACAAAAACATCTGACATCCTTGCATGCATAGACACATGAAAAAATGCTTTTTTTTTATTTTTAATTGAGAACGCCAGGGGACCACTCCGGTGGTGATAGTGCGCGGTACAAATATCCTTTAACATACCTGTTTTCCTCCAGCTCCAGACTTGATGCTGCTCTGCGGGCCTCCACTGTCCACACTCCATGCAGACAAGAACCAGGAAGGATTCCTGACAGAGTGCCTCCATCTGGCTGGCCACATAGGCCTAAACGTACTGGGAAGCGCAAGACTGCCCACCACGCACATTTAAGCCTGCACTTGTTGAGCCCGCATTCCCAATGGACCATGCAAGGGTGGGAACGCAAAAACGCCCTTAAACGTAAAGTGAAACCCTCTTTTCTTTTAGATTTTGGGCGGCTCCTTCATAATGGGTAGTGAGTCGGCACTCTTTCACCCATTATAGATGAGCCAGCCCTGGCTCTCTGGAGACACTGCTGTCCTCTTTAAACACATGAATGCAACTAAAGCCCAGGTCGGGATTGAAAGAAGGTGTGGCATATGTATAAATATCCCATAAGAGTCTGCCCTTAACTCAAAGGGATCCAAACTTAAAAAACACAAACAATTTCAATAATTCTCAAGACCTTTCAATCCAGGTCCAGGTCATTGCACACAGAGGAGATGCAGATGAAAGCCCACCTTAATCTGAAAGTCTGCTTAGTACCACCAGGGTTGCATACCAACCGAACAATGCAATTCATGGCTATTCATGTACTAGAGTGGACAAGAGAGGGATTGTGGGGCGTGGGTAAATATTCTATTGTCTCTTGGACAATGAGCTCGGGTATGGCTTTTGGCAATTCATGGTGTGGCTTGGTAAAAGGTCCCGCAATGACTCGTGCTCTTTGGAGTTGCAACGTTTTTAAGTTTAAATGCACCTTGCTTTTGCAAGCACAGTACCAAAGCTTAGGTTTAGTCCCATCAGAGACTAGACTGGGACCATTCCACCGGGGCTGAGGGAGACTGGACCCAACCAGTTGGATAACACTGTACTGATTGCTGTCCTTCAAGTTCCAGAAAGATTAACCCATTGACCAATCAAATAATCATGGTTGCATGGAGGCCTGCATCTATATCTTGACACCATCAAAAGGTTGGCAGGGACTTAAAAGTTGCCAAGCACTGACATATGATGCTCAATAAAACAACGAAATAAATAAAAGTGGAAAGATTGCTTTATGTAACTTACAGCGTGTGTGCAATCGGAGCCCAAGAAGAGAGGGTGCTGTATGAGTGATATAGCTGTTATTTCTAATGAAAAATCAAAAAGAGGTAAGAGCTGACACGCTTGATAGAGTCCTCCTATTTTCCACATCATCATTCCCGACGCGAAACAAAATGGCCTTCTTGCATCTCCATTCTTCAATGTGCAGAGTGAACATCGAAATGAAATGCATGTTGGTATAAGATTACCCCCTTTGAACCTACTTATGAAATGGAAGATTGTCTCCGGGATCAGAAAGATAGCACCCATCAAGTGAAGCAAAGTTATTACAACAGAATATTAGTTTCACACTTCTGTCTACGTACGCGAACCTGCTTCAATATTGCTTATTGAAGTTTAAAGCCTCTCGCCCATTTTTGATGAATGGGTACACTTCCCTCTGCATCGTGCATTTTGTTGGTTTTGAATTACAGTGCAGAGGTCTGTGTAAAAATAGAAACTGTATTTCATATCTTGGCGGAAAGGGAAATCAGAAAGAAACATCTCATGGGGTATGTGGGTGTGTGTGTGCGTGCGTGTGTGTATGAGCGTAATATTTTAGTAATGCATTCAAAAACCTTTGAAGTAGTTAAAGCTGCACAACTGTGTGCACACCAATCATGCCATAATTTGCCAATCAGGCTTTTGATCTGTCTGTGGCACTGTGAGAGCTGTGAGAGCTGCCTTGAATATTGTGGACAATGCACTGATCTTTCCTGATATGGGGAGCACATGCCTTCTTTTCCCTTTAGACACTAGATCCCTTCTTTCGATCCCATCATGTTGCGTGTGGGGGCTGTTGAGTTGTGTACTTCTTCAGGACATTCCCGACAGTGATTTCAGTTAGTAAAGGCCAGATTTTCCAAATCTGTCCACAAATACTGTAAACTTTAAAGTAACATTTTTGTCATCTACTCTCTGTAATATCTATGCAATGTCGTTTCTAGGCCTTTGGAAGAGGCAGGCATTTTGGCCGATCCTTATGTTGATGAGCTGTACTTCATGATGTTGTTCACGCGTGAGATTAAACATACAGGAGGAAGGTAGGATGCGTGACAACATGACATGAATGGGGGAGTCCTCTAAAAATAAGCATTGACAATGGCAATAGTTTTGATGTTTGAAGTTGTCCATTGCATTTTACATTTATCTGGAAGAGTGCAGGAAACACTTCGCTTCTACACAACCAGCAATTCCAAAAATGACTGCAAGTAAGTGTTTGAAGAGACACATAACGTTGGCAAAGGGCATATTAAAAATCCTACTGTACACTATGGTGCATCAGAGTCTTTTTACTATGTCTACAACTAATGTTATGTATCAGCAAGCACCAACTTGCGACATGTTTGGAACTAAAGTACAGCTCTTTTCAAATAAAAAACGCCATTATCCAGGTGGTTCCCAAGGTGAAGACTCTGGGTATGATGGTCGATTCAGTTGTAGACTCTCACGTCCAGACTAACTTCCTCCAAAAAAACTCAGCTTACTATCTCAGGCTTATGAAAGCAATCATACCACTACTTAATGAAGTAAACAGGGCAACGATAGCCAGAGCCATCATTCTTTCACGGCTCGACTATGGTAATGCCCTGTTGCTGGGGGCCGCATCCAGGGATCTATCCAGTTGTCAAGTGATCCAGAACAACGCGGTCAGATTAGTAAAAAATCTGAAAAGAAAAGACCATGTTACTGAAGAGAGGCGTGCTCTGCACTGGCTTAGAGTAGAAGAACGCATCAAGTTCAAAACTCTCTGCCTGGTACATAAGTGCCTTTATGGCACTGCGCCTGCTTACTTGAAAACACACATAGTGCCCTACAACCCCAGCAGAAACCTACGCTCGGGTGGTAAATGCCTCCTGCATGTGCCCAGGTTCAAGCTAAAAACAGGGCTGGGCAGATCCTTTCTTGTGCTAGCTCCTAAACTGTGGAACAGCGTCCCCCAACCCCTTAGGTCCGAAGTTAATCACTCTGCTTTTAGGAAAATGTTGAAGACACACCTTTTTAGATGAGATCTTGGACGTAGGACTTTCTTAGAGACCTTGCAATGCAATAGTACTTGTTCGCATCGTCTGTCTCATACGTATTGTTCGTCTTGTAGTACCAGTGTTTTATGTACAAGCGCCCTGATGCCCTCGGGCTACCGACGCTATACAAAAACCAAATACAAATACAAATACAAATAAAGTAAGCATACTTCATTCAGGGGCAGTAAAGGTTGGGAGGGACAAGGGAGAGACAGCGAGCAAAGGATCAGGGGTGATACAGTGTGCGAGGCAGAAGGCAGGGGTGAATATGCTAGGCATGATTTAGCTAGTCTTGTACTGAGCTGGGATGGGTATATAGGGGCACACAGGGAGTGTCCTAGATGGGGGGGCCTGGGCAAGGGATGAGGTTTGTGATGTGCAGAGTGGAGCCACGGAGTGTGAGGCTGGGTAGGACTGAAGGAGGGTGGGTGGGGCTGGCTGGTGATGGCATGGAGCATGGTGTGTGCGGTGATGGGCGAGGGTTTGGGGTAGAGAGGGATGAGGGTGGGTTTCTGGTAGAAAGGAGCAAAGCAGTGTGGGTGGACAGAAGGAGAGAGGGTTGAGGCAACCTGGATGGATGGAGATGGGTGGGACAGGCTGGCCAGATGGTCTAGAGAGGGGTAAGTCAAAGTGGGTGGACAAAGGGCGAAAGGTTAGGGCATGGTAGGTGGATGGAGACAGGGATGGGTGGGGCAGGTTAGGCCGATATTGTAGAAAAGGATGGGGCAGGTTAGGCAGGTGTAGGTAGAGTCTGGCAAGGCAAGATGCTTGGGTATAGAAGCACGAGACAAGGTTTGTCAGTGTGGGTGAAGAGAGGTGAGGCATTGCAGGTGGGTGAGCTCCAGAGAAATGAGGTGATGAAGATGCCTTGTAGCATCCACTGCCAGAAATATGTGTTACAATCAGATCATGGATGCTGGACAATGCTGAAGAATGCAAGCCAACATTCCAGTAGGGATCAGGATTCAGCCAAGATGTGAAGTACACCTTTCTACCCAAACATGACCTCCATACCCGTAAAGTTTATTTTGAGCAGCCCCGTCCTACGCACCTTTTAAAGAACATTCCAGTCACCTCATGGATGCAGCCAAATATGGGGCATGCTTGCCTCCTTTGGTCACCCAGAGACATATCTTTTCAAATAACTGGAGTAAATTGTGTTTCCAGAGACTTTGCATTTTAAGTTGAAAAGTGTTACAAAGTACCCTGCCTGTCTCTTGGGAAGATGGGTGGTGGTGACAATGAGGGCCAGATGCCAGTGGCAGCTACATGATGTAAGGCCAATGGGTGGTATGGGAATAATCCCTTGGCCGACCCCTCCATGCCCAATTCATTTAGTGGGGCCAGCCCTGTTTGGTCCTCGACATGTCCCAAGCACCTTCAAAGAGTCTTCTAGCATGTGTCAGAAATCCAACCCTCACATAACCCCAGAGCACAATATCTTTCAAGGTTCACCATCTATAGGGACCGTGCAACCAGCTCCTCCCCCTTGATGCATTTTTGTATAACAAACCAAGAGATGGCTGTAAGGAGAGTGCTGAAATCCAGGGAAACTCTTGTACCGACTGCCAAGCAAACTTCCAGCATGAATCCAGCACATGTGGGTCACGACACACCAGGAAATTCTCATTCCAGTGGCCTTCAGTTACCATGAAGTGCTGACAAGTGCCGACCTAAATGGCAAAGTTCTGTGTGGGAAGTTCCACCTCCATGGGAAACCAAGATGATATTCAGCCTAAATCAAGACTCAGGCCATGCCTCTGAGAACTAAGGGGAGGGGCAAATCAGATTGAACATATTATTATTATTATTATTTACACATGAGAAAGATTAAAAACGATGGTTCTCGGGGATGGGCCAATTCCATATGTAACCCTGAAGTGTTGTGGGGGCAGTGTGGGTGGCTTTCCCAAACACACAGCCATAGCTTTATGCTCTTCTATGAGGAGGAAAAATACCTACTGACAAACTCTTCCCTTACACAACACACCCAGTAAACCTTATTGACCAATCCCTTGCTTTGCTCAGTCTAATTTGCATGCCACTCAACCCCAAAATCCTCATATGTAATACGCGCTGTCCTCGGACAACCGCGCTGTCCACGGACAAATCGAAAAATCTGAGCGTGAGGGATAAAAAATTTAATAGTGTGCCCCATTTCCCCTTTGAGGTTGGCTCCAAAAAGAGCCGTTTTTTTTTTTTGCAGATGCTTCAGAAATACCTTTTATTTTCTATTTTTCTATTTTTCTTTTCTTATTTTCCTCCACAAATCTTCACATGAGCTTCTCCAAAGCAACCCTTACTTCCAAAACAGCATGGCATTTCCCATAATAGATAAAGAAATGCCATCTTCCTTAAAGTAATCGACATAACCAGAGTCAATGTTGTCATTGTCTCAAAACAACATGCCTGATCTAGTCATAAAACCAAACATGCCTCGGTTGACTAAGCACCTTGCAACATTTTGCTGAGGACAAAAAACGATTTATTGTCCCATTTTGCCTTAGGTGTCAACACAGAAAAAATAACCTTCGCATTCGGAAGGACTTTCATGATTGCCTGAACCAAATTTTGCAAATCTTGCAACAAAGTAGGGCCACTGACATAGCCCAAATTCACAGCACCACAGTGTAGCACAACTGCATGTAGACTATGAAACCTAGCCATATCCTTACAAACTACTAGAATTGCCTGCAAATTCAAATCAGGCACAGTGCTCCCCACCACATCCACTCTTTCCAAAATGGTTACCCACATTCCGGGATTTTGCATACTGCTCCAAACCAGTCACAAACATATCTCCAACCACCAATATGCAGACTTTCTGCACCACCGCCATCTTCCCTACACACAGCCTCTCTCAAAACGAAGCAAAACCTCAACACTTGATTGGCTAATCCTCAAAATACACTCCCACTTCATGCTCGGAAACCCCGTATGTAGCATGTCCTGCCTCCAAACAGCTGTGCTGTCTGCTTAGCATGCAAGTAACACTAAGGCAGCCCTTCTACCCTTTCCACTGCACTCTCTGCACCATTTCCTCATTGGCTACTGTTAAGCAGTCACACAATCATCCACCAATCACATCCATGAACTCTAAATCTAACTCTGTCATCACAGATCAGCACTTTAGATGTACTATTGATCACTCTCAGTACAATTTGGCTGTCACTGCAAAGGACCTACAGCAACAACTACTATCAAACTTCCCAAGATTTCCACTTGCAGATTCATGCACATCCACATGCATGAACACAAACTACAGGTATGAATATTTTCTACACAGTACATGTACACCTCTTCTAGACATACAATCCATCCCGAGAGCATAGCTCAGCGGCAACATGCAGGCCTTGAAAGCAAGATGACACAAAGCAACACAGATTCGATCCACGGGTCCACGCTTAGAAACCTCTCAGTATTTAAGCGCGTTATAAATATGCAACTAAGACAAAATAATTACGCAACTAAAAAACAAACAATTCCTGTATCAGCGCCTTGATACGCATGGGCTGTGTAAGCGCTTTAAAAATGTAAAACAAAATAAACAAAAATATGAACAGAGTAAATGCCACTGACCCTGTAAAAACTGTAAAATTAACACTTTTTACATTTTACATTTCTCCCATCTGCTATGATGAAGTGTCACTTGCAAATCTTTCAGCTCTCCTAATTTTTGTTTACACACACACCTATCTAAAAAAATATTGTTTCATATTATAAGATGTGAACAATAACAGTATAATTATGAAAAAAACTGTCCAGTGTGTTATAAAATTACACACAGGCAGGATGAGTACATACATCTTCATTCAAGCACACACACAGCCAATATCATTAGAAAAGCTCCCTGAACAAATAACACCACTGCCTCTATATCAAATCCTTCTGCTTTACTACCCACATCTTCACAAAGGAATACTTTAATTGCTTTAATGTACATTCTCTGCCATTTACCCTGCAAAGATAGCACAAAATGCACATGATTATTTCTTCTGAACTTTTTAAAAATGGGAGAGAAACCATGCACCACCCTTAAAACCTTACTAAATTAATCATAGAAGCTCTCGTAGACAGTGCAATCCTTCTCAAAAGGAAGTTATTTATTTTAGTTTTAAACAGGATGAAACCACTAACAAAACTAACTACTAAACTACAAAAAAGACTTTGCAATAAATGGAATATCACCAAAAATAGCTTCTTAAACATCTGTGGAGGTGAATGGAGTCACGCCACGGGAACAGAACCATATTTTAATGAAGAAGCATATAAACAAAAGCAAATAAACCCAATTTCCATACATAGCAGTGGACGAGGGTATTAAAAATGTAATAACACCATTATGGAACAAGACACTCTGCTCACAACAATATCCCCAGAAAACTCAGTATTACCTCCGCAATCTACTGAACCAAAACATCCCGTCTACAAATGGCCGTGCACATCAATGTGTAAAAATTGCCAAAAAATCTTTGAAATCTTTATGCCAGTTCCTCAATCAGTATGTAAAAAGCAAAGACAAATGCAAAATGAAACTACTACAAAATATGGATGCCTGTCCAGTTCGCAAATACACAGGACTACAAGGACATTCATTAGCCTGCATTGCAGGACCTATTTGCAAAAGCACCTTCCATCATATCAAAATTATATCAACACATCATTCAACTATAAGAAATCTAGTCCAAAAACTCTACTATGCTAAAAGTCCTGCTTTAGCACTAGCCAACTGAAATAACAATCTTCTACATGGTACAGCCAAACAACTACTCGAAGAAATAGACCATATCCAGAGAAAATATTTTGGAATTGAAAGCCACTTACAAAATGAAATAGATGTAAAACAAACTAGCAACTACTGTACAAATAGCAACCTTCTATTAAAAACATACAAAAAAGAAATACTAAAGTTTAAAAGTGCCTCAGCTGAAGTACTAAACCATGTATGCTTGTGTTGCCGCAGGACTTCTTATAAAAGTATCACAAAAACTATAGACATAACGTGCAAAATAGAAGACAATGAAGATTCAAAATGGTTCCAATTAGCTCTCTAGCTTATTGCAGAAAACAAATAGGACATTACTGATACTTTGCAATTACTGCACTACAAAACTAGACAACATTTTTGATGTCATCTTTGATGTCCTGGGTGTTAGTCTTAGCAGTGCACGGTGGTGGCACGAGTTATGGTTGCTTAGCTTACCATAACTGGCGAATTTCAAGGGTTTTTCGGTTTTACTTGGAACCATAACGTCCCTTTGATAAAGTTTTTTCACTGAATTTCATAGGTTTTTAGTAGAGCATCTTAACCATAACGTCCCTTTAACAAAGTTTTTTCACTGAATTTGAAAGGTTTTTAGCAGCGCAACTTAACCATAACGTCCCTTTAACAAAGTTTTTTCACTGAATTTCATTGGTTTTTAGCAGCACAACTTAACCATAACATTCCTTTAACAAAGTTTTTTCACTGAATTTCATAGGTTTTTAACAGCGCAACTTAACCATAACGTCCCTTTAACAAAGTTTTTTCACTGAATTTCTTAGGTTTTTAGTAGTGCAACTTAACCATAACGTCCATTTAACAAAGTTTTTTCACTGAATTTCATAGGTTTTTAGTAGTGCAACTTAACAATAATGACTTTGACTTTATATATATGTCATATGGAACTGACTGAATCTCTTCTACTGTACTTGATGTCCGCAAACTCATTTAATGTTCACGGACATGTTAGAAGAACAGTACCACTACCTAAAAACTCTGGGGGGGTATGTTTGATGATTATATCATAACATAGGAACATTGTTACGCTCACCTGGTTCCCACGGGGGTGTCGACTGGAACTGGGCCGCTGTTGTTTCCACCAGCGTGACGTGTAGCGCCGAGATGACTGACTGGACTGGCCCGCTCAGCCTAGTTTGTCTGGCTCGCAAGAATATTCTTCTGCAAAGGAGAAGAGGAATTAACCACCCGTAGAATTGAGTGTCAACCCACCTTCCCCACTCCCGTTGTCTTCCCACAGATCACTCTTGATGTCCCCTCCTTAGTCTCACCTGATGGTTTGGAAGGATGAGCTCTCCATCCTGCGTCGACCGCAGGGGCACTTTGATGACCAGTTACTTCACTGGCGTAGAGGAATTGGTGAGTTCCAGTATTGACTCTAAAGTCCAATTGTTCATAAGAGTTCAAATGTCTGATCTTCACTCTGTCCGATTCCTTGCAGGTTGCCGATTAATCCACTCGAAGATTTCCAAATGGCAATTGGTAAGATTCAGGTAAGTCTATTGTGGTTTTCCCCTTAGGGGCCGGGGTACGGCGATGAAGCAGAGTTGACTGTGCCGACCCGAGATGAGATGAGACCCCCGTGGTAAATCATGTAAGTTTTGTGGGGGGTAACTGGTATTGTCTTTGCTTTTTACTCTTAGGGGCCGGGGTACGGCGATGAAGCAGAGTTGACTGCGCCGACCCGAGATGAGGTGAGTACCTCCCGTGGTAAATCAGGTAAGTCCTTGGGGGTAGCTTGTATAGCCTTAGAGAGTCCCCTTGCTCACCTTGCTGTCTTTGTCTCCTTAGGTGTCGGAGGGCGGCCGCGAGATGGAGAGAGCGTGATGGAATGCTGAAGTACCGCCAAGCAGGTGAGTTCAGCGCGGCGCCGTAGGAATGCGAAGCGATGCTTCAAAGACTTCTGTCTTTCAGCTCCGTGGCGAAATGGATCAGGGTTCAGGTAAGGATTAAAGTTAAAACTCCTGTTCTAACCTTTATCCTTCTTTTCTTCTTGTTTCAGGAGTCCCAGGACTGAAGCGGGCGTGGCTGAAGACTGGAGCTGCTGAAAACACGGTCAGCGTTACGCTGCAGCAAGCAGAATAACGCGAAGCACGTGTGGCTGTCCGGGCGTGGTTTAAATAGCCTTGGAAGAAGATCCAGGTAAGTATTCTTCCACAGCCCCACCCAAGTAACAAAATAGTCCCTTCAGTAAAATAGTCCCTCCTAAGGATCATTTGGCTTGAGTCTTCATGCAGCATGGTCGGCCTCAGGTGAGTATGCAGCATGGTCTGCTTCAGGTAAGTTATCATTGATGAGCCTGGCGCCCATGGTGCCAGGACTGACTTTATCTTTATGAGCCTGGCTCCATAGGCGCCAGGACTGCACCCAAACAGCCCCTAACTGGGGCTTTTGGGCATGCTCCAAGTGGCATGATGACTGCTTCCGGGGCTGCTGGGCCTGGTCTGGTCTTCCGGGGGCGGGCATCATAACTAAAAATTTAACAAATTCAAAAAGGAGCACACAAACACATTATATGTACTAATACATAAGAAATGTAACCCATATATACAACACACTAACCATTCATTTAAATGCACTATGTTCTAAAATGGAATATACCACAAGAAGATAAATTGGCTTCCAACATAATTACCTCACAAACACGACAGAACTGAGAACAAGAGCAGACCCACTGAGTACATAGGACATATTTTACCTGAAATAGTAAGTGTACTTAATTTTATTCATATATTTATAAACTTTCTGTATTAGTAAAAAAATATATTATCTTTTTTTTTTCTCTCACAGAAATGTCTAGTACTCTGGAATGGCTAGAGGAGCATTTCCCACATGAAGAAATGTCACAAGATAGTGAAACTAATGGTAAACACTTTATAATATAAACCATTTAATTATTATTATTTTGTATACATTTAACATATATATATATTTTTTGTACAGAGCATACCAAAATAGAAAATACTTCAGAAAAACCTGTTATGGATAACACTTTTCACAGTATAGAAGAAAAAATGGATTTATTGTTGACTAATTTTAATAATTTGAAAACTTTTGTGGAAGATCATTCTAAACCAAAAACCTCGTACCATTGCCCCACATGTACTTGTCCCTCCTCACCATATCCCAGTCAATTATCCCCAAACCCTCTCCATAACCCAAAACGTTTTGATGAGACTTCCATCTCTTCTTCACCTAATAACAATCATGTTGAAACCCCTAATTCTCCTGCTTTTGTTTCTGTTTCTGCCTCACCCTCTCTGTCATAAATTATTAATATATGTTAAATAAAGTTTAATTTTTATATTGTGTTGTAAATAGTTTCGTTTTTTTTTTAAAACAATGTAGGTGTACTGTTCTAAGAACACAATTGGTGTCCTGAAATGTTCGTATGTAAACGAAAATGGAGGTGTCCTGAAGAACACTATACCTGTTCGTAGTGTTCGCTAGCAAGTTCAAACTGTTCTAAGAACACACGCGATGTCCTGAATTGTTCGTAATTAAACGAAAATGGAGGTGTCTTAAAGAACACTATACCGTACTGTTCGCTAGCAAGTTGAAAATGTTCTAAGAACACAATTGGTGTCCTGAAATGTTCGTACATAAACGAAAATTGGACGTGTCCTGAAGAACACTATATCTGTCCTTACTGTTCGCTAGCAAGTTTAAACTGTTCTAAGAACACACGCAGTGTCCTGAAATGTTCGTTTCAAGTGTGAGGCAATTTTAATTAGTTCAGGACCCGAATAGTGTCCGCAGAACATCAACGCGCATGCGGTAGCCAATCTCCGTGCATTTGGTGTCCTGCGGACATGTGCTTCCTTCGCGGACTTGTTCGCGAACGGATCATATGACCGTGCCCACGCTGATCGCGTGTTCTGAATGCAGACACTGTTCGTGTCCCCGAACAAATTAAAAGTACATTTTCAATTAATCCATAATATTTTTCAATAAAATCTCACCATGGCACAAGTCCTACATAGTAATCCTGAGTTTCTAAATACCTTCTGAAACTTTTTGAACTTTATTTTGTGTTCAATCTGGCCGTGGACAGTGCGCATGTCCGTGGACCACGCAGAAGCACCCCTATAAAAGACCACGCCCTAGAGCTTATTCTCATAGTATTTCTGGCTATTCTTCAGAACACAACGATTTTTGCTGCCACCTGCAGATTACACCATCATCGAGATGGCATCCCTGGCTGCTGAACTGCCACCTGGTGCTGCACCTGCTACAGCACCACCCCCACCCCCTCCACCACCACCACCTCCCCAAGGCCCTGAAGAGGGGAACAGGAGTGAGGATGCAGAGGAGTAAGAAGAGGATGATGAGAATGAAGTAGAGGAAATCCCTACTACCCGCACTAGGCGTGAGTCTTGGGTGTGGCGGTTATTTACCATTCATGGGAATGTTCCTAAGGCTCGTGCGAACTGTGTTACCTGCAATGAGTGCAAAATTATACTCAGTCGCAGGAAGCACGGTAAGTACAGCTTTGGGACCACTACTATGAAGCGACACCTGAGGTCATTTCACTCTGGGGCTATTTGCAGGGTTGTACCTTGCGAAGAACGAAGCAGATTGATTTCCTCTACTTCATCCTCTGTTTCTGATCCTGTCACCACAAGGACCATCTCTGTGGGACAGCGTCTTCCTCAAGCTGCCTCACAGGCCATACAGAATGCTGATGACCCTTACCTTTCGAGGGTCACAGTTTTATGTATGTACTGTGACACAGTACTCTGCAGGGGGGAGCAACTTCGTAGTGCTTTTGAGACTATCGTCTCTGAGCACGAGAAGATCTGCTCACTACCCAAATAAAACCCACTCTACGTCTTCCTTTCTCAGCTTGCCTTTTCTTATCCCTGTGGTTGATGTCCCCCCCTTTACCTTCCTTTCCCCTCCTCTCCTAGTGTGTCATGTATAAAAAAAACAAAAGAAATACAAAATATCAAAAATAAAAAAAAATAAGGATCTTTTCAGAGCCGCCTTTCACAGTTAAAAAATAGAAGTGAAAATAAATGAAGCAGGGCCCTTTGTATTTTTTAGAAGTCCGCGGACAGTTCGCGAACATTTAAAAAATTGAGTTGCTACTCTATCACAAACATTGCAATTTTCTCTTGGATGAAGTGGTGGCTCTGAAAAGAGCCTTTGGGAGGTGTTTGTAAGTCAAAAATTATAAATGCTTAACACCTACTTCAAAATGGATGTTATAATTCCAAAAAAGGTTGCAATGCATTTTGTACATTTCTCAGAAAAATCTGATTGCCACCATAAGTAAGATGGACTCCATCTTTGCAAAAAATGTTTGTACTACGAAACAGAATATTTTCATTGTGAAAAGAAGACATGTCAAAATCTTTTAGAAAGGCACAAACAGCTTTATTAACATTGCGCCTTGCTTTTTCCATTTGTGGACCAAATGAAGAAGAACGAAGCCACATTTGTCTCTGCGCAATCCGTGAAAATATCACTTGAGAATTAGGAAGTCCTTCTTTCATAGCAAATTGCAAAAAAAATCCAGTCACATGTCCTAAACTGTTCCCTCCACAATGAATCACAATTATGTCTGGATGTTGCTCTGTCCCCAAAGTAGCACAGACAGGTAGCAAGTCCAACCACTTAATTCCACGTACTCTGTGCCAGTGTACTTCCACATGTGGTAATCCAAGATCCACAGCTACTCCACAGCTTTCTGCATGCACCTTCAACTAATATATCCATGAATCTCCCAAAATCCATACAATCATTTTCCTAAAATACACAGACATAGCTGTCTGTTGTTCTCTCAGCAAAAACAGTATATGAGAAACTCTCTTCTGGCACAACACACACACTAAACTTTCCTCACCAATCCCTTTTTGCATGACTTCTGAACCCAAAAATCCCCTGTATGTAACTCCCGATGTCCGCGAACTACCGCCATGCCCGCAGACATATCGTAACATGAACAGCCCTTCTACCATTTCCACTTCAATCTCTCTGCCATTCCTCATTGGATGTAGCTAAGAAATCACATGACCATGCACCAATCACATTCAAGACCTCTACATCTAACTGCATCATCATAGATCAGCACTGCAAATGTACTGTGAATCTCTCTGAGTACAAGTGTCATGTCATTGGCAAGCACCATCTACCAGAAATACTGTACAAGTCTCCAAGATTTCTACTTGCAGCCCATGCATATCCATATGCATGAACACAAACTTCAGGTATGCATATTTTCTGTACAGTAGATGAATACATTTTCAAACAGACTTTTAGCTTGTTTAATCTGTCAAATGAATTTACTGTATTTCTTTCAATTTCCTAAAATCAACTATCACTTATAAACCTTTATACTATTTACTTTCTTTATACACACACACTCAAATCATGTTAAACTAACATTTTTTAAATGAAGTATATAGACTACATATATTCAAACAAAATTGCATGCAAGCACAATCTATGTTTAAATCTTTAAAAAAATACTTATACAATTTCATTATTTTTGTTTTTATTTATTTATTTACTTAATTAATTTAATTTAGACATGACATTGAGGCGCTATTAGCTAGAACAGCTTAGTTACAGAAATAGTAGTATTCAGTGGTATATTATAAATTTCACAAGACATAGTAAAGATATTTGTTTTGCTACAGTTAGTCATTCAATACAATTTGTTCATTAAGTACATATCATATGTACTGAACTGATGCAATGTATCTTATGTAAATAAATTAGTTTCATGGTTTTAAAGAAGGCACTGAGTATTTCAATTAAAAAAATCAATATCTAAATTAAAAACAGCGCTATATACAAACAAAGTTACTAATTTGAAGCTATTACAATTGTCGTGAAGACCAGTCTCTGGAAAAGAAGCAGCCGAATTCTAAGAACAAAGAAGAACTAAGAAGTTACCTGTTAATTTAAGAAAAAAAGTAAGTAGAATATTACCATAATATTTGTATTATTACTCAAACATACTATAAAGTTAATACAAGCTATTTCTGTGCCTAAAAATAGAGATTGTGTACCATTTTGTCCAAAAATCTCCATGCCTTAAACAGCGATTTACAGCCAGAATGGCCCACAAATTCCTATTTTTGGACACACAAATTACCCAACTGAACCGCTACAATTTTCATATTGTAGTACAAACAACTGTTTTAATTGTATACATTAGATTTACTATTTGTACTTTTCCACACCACTATCTTACTTTTTTTTTGTCATCTGAACCCCAATTTAGTAACACATAAATTCAAGAATACCTATCCCTACTAGTTGTAATTCCCAATGCACAATCACACACCATTACATGCATCTTTATCATCTTACTCAAACACTCGTGCACAGCAGACATACATTGCTGAACACCCCAACCCATACCTTCTTTATTTTGTTCAACAGACCCTAAAGAATGCCTACCAAAAGTCAAGTCTGTAGAAAGCAACGCAAAAGTAGAGCAAATGAAAATAAAAGTGTCCAAGATAAGCATCCATCTCTAGCAGAATTTGTAAAAAAAAAGTTGAAACAAAACAGCTAATACAGTCATTTAGTGAAACACAAGAAGTTTCAAGTACAAAAACTTTGCCTCCTCTATCAAAATGTAAAACAAACCAAAAAGCAATTAACAGAAAATCAGCTATCACTACAGATAAAACTACTTCTTCATATTTTAATATAGTGCAAAGTAAGCATACCAAGAAAAGTATTTTAGCCAAAATGTACCGTCACAAAGTCCTTCAAAATCTTATAAAAACAGGACAGAAATCAGGTTCAATGCTTAAAACCTATTGTAGGAAATGATTCTTAGAAGCGTTGATGGACAGTGCAATTCTTCTCAAAAGAAAGTTATTTATTTTACTGGTAAACAAAATGAAACCACTAACAAAACTAATAACTAAATTACAAAAAAGACTTCTCAAGAAGCAAAATGTCAACAGAAAGAACTTCTTAAGTATCTGTGGAGGTGAATGGAATCACACTACGAGCACAGAACCATATTTTAATGAAGAAGCGTACAAACAAAAGCAAACACATACAATTGCCATACATAGCATTGGTCGAGGTTATGAAAAAGTGAATAATACCATAGTGGAACAAGAAGTACTCCTTACAAAAATATGCCCTGAAAACTTAGAATTACCCCTCCATTCAACTGAATCAGAACATCTAGTGTACAAATGGCCATGCACGTCAATGTGTAACATTCCCAAACAATGTTTCAAATCTTTACTACGCCAATTCCTCAATAAATATGTAAAAAGAAAAGACAAAATCAAAAATAAATTACTGCAAAATATGGATACCTGTCCAGTGCGCAAGTACACAGGACTACAAGGACATTCATTGGCCTGCATTACAGGACCTACTTGTAAAACCACTTTCCATGATATCAAAAGGATATCAACACATCATTCAACTATAAGAAATCTAGTCTATAAACTGTACTATGCTAAAAGTCCTGCTTTAGCACTAGCAAAGTTAAATAACATCCTTCTACATGGTACAGCGAAAGGCCTACTTGAAGAAATTCACTATATCCAGAAAAGTTATTTTGGAAGTGAAAGCCATTTACAGAATGAAATAGCTGTAAACCAATTAAGCAACAATTCTACACATGGCAACCTTTTGCTAAACACATACAAAAAAGAAATACTAAAATTTAAAAGTATATCAGCTGAAGTATCAAACCATTTATGTGTATGTTGCCGTAGAACTTTTTATAAAAGTAACACAAAAACTGTAGACCTATCATACAAAATAGAAGACATTGAAGATTCTAAATGGTTTGAATTAGCTCTCTACCTTGTAGCAGAAAACAAATACGAAATAAATGAGCCCTTAATACTTTGCAGTTACTGCACTACAAAACTTGACAACAACCAAACTCCTTCAAGTGCTATCACAAATAATTTGGAATTATACCCAGTACCAAAACCCCTACAACAACTTAATTTATATGAGAGCATCATAATTCAAACAGTACACCCATTTCAAGCAATAATACGCCTTCAACCAAAAACAGCAAAATTACCTCCCTCTGAATTGGTAAAAAGCATTTGTGGAAAAGTAGTTTATTTACCATTAGATCTAAAAGAAAATGTGCATACTCTAGGAGTGCAACGTCCAATGCAGCAATCTTTAATTATCTTAGTAAATGGAGTACCTACAAAAGACAAAAAAATATGGCAACAGCTGGTAGATTTATATAAAATTAGACAAGCCTTCCAATATCTTAAAGAGAATAATGAATATTACAAAGAAATTAATATTGAAGAAAACTTGAAAGATACAACTGAAATAATTCAAGAAACACAAGAAGCTGGTCAATTTGAGCTACTAGATCCTGCTACAATATCAAATACTACTCTTTCCTACTGGCAAAGGAGGAAGGTATGATGATAGACCTATTCAAATATCAGCTTCAGAATACCGCTCATTAGGGATGTATTCTGAAGATCCCAGATTTAGACAAAATGTGGAATACATATTCCACCTACTCTTTGTAAGTGAACTATCAACTTTATGTTACGGAGTTGCACACATATTAAAATCAGGATCCCACTTTCAAAATATGACATCTACACAATTGTTACAAAAAGTGCAACAAAAGGATGAGGTTTTACAATCAAATATTACAAATCTATTAGCAAATATGCATGGCACTAAAGAGTACTGGTTTTGAAGTCATGGAGATGTACGTTGTATGATCAGAAACCTTAGCCCACCCACTTGGTTTGTTACATTAAGTTGTGCAGAATATGCATGGGAAGATTTACATGATTTCCTACGTATATCAAATAAAAACAAGACAAACATAGATATACTAACACCTGGAGAACTTTGTTCTTTGGATCCTGTTAATGTTTCAAGATATTTTCACCATCGCTTCATTGCTATGCTACATTTTATTTGTAATAAAACTGTTCCTCCCCTTGGAGAAGTGCAACACTTCTTTTGGAGAAAAGAATACCAAGCCAGAGGAGCACCACATATCCACATGCTTTTATGGATTAATGATGCTCCTAAATTTGGTCAAGACAGTGATGCCACTGTTTTACAGTTTATTGAAAAATGTGTCACTTGTGAAATTCCATCAGAAGCCACAAATAGTGATCTTCATGCACAAATTTTACAATTTCAAAGACACTAATGTGAAAAATATTGTCGTTGCAAATACAAAAACAAAGGGAAATACTACACCAAATGCCGATTTGGTTTCCCTAGACCAGTTACAAATATAGGTCAAGTGAACAACCTCATGTCTTCAGTTAGACATAGTGTTAAAGGTAAGTCACCTAAAAATACATATTATATAAAAAGAAAAGAAAAAGAAAAATATATCAATGATTCTAATGCAATCATTGCCCACTTATGGAATGCAAACATAGATGTGCAGTACATTGCAGACAATTCTACTGCAGTTGCACGATATGTCACAGCATACTTAACTAAAGCAGAAAAGACAGAGCTCCAAGACCTCTGGAATGACCTGTCATCAGATAAAACAGTGTCTCAGAAATTATACAGCTTGGGCATAAAAATTCTCGCCCATAGAGAATGTGGATCATATGAAGCAGCTGATCGTTTAACTGGTACTGCATTGTATGGTAACTCTGAAAATATAGTATGGCTAAGTCTTGGTCCAGCTAAATCTAGAAAAAGAGTTCTAAAATCATATGAAGATATAGAAACAATAGCCAAACATGATCCCAACAGCCAAGACATTTTAAAAAACAATATATTGGACACATACTACCCAAAAAGAAGTAATACTTTGGAAAACATGTATCTATACCACATAGCCCAAAACTACACATACAAAAATAAATGAAACCTGATGAGAAAAAGGTAAATATAGAGTGACAAACTGTGAAGGCAGCTCAGTTAAACGCACTAAACCAAATTTAATTTATCATATTAAATTGTCATTCAAGACTCCTCAACATAAAGAAGTATATTACATGTCCCTGCTACAACTCTTCAAACCATCGAAAAAAGAACAAATACTAGATAACTATGACTCATATGAGGATGCTTTCAAAGCAAATGAAAGCACTATAACTGATGTAAACTTTACACAGTACAAAACAATGTTGCACAATGAACAGCAACACAAAGAAGAACTCCAAGCCCAACTAGATAAGGACACTCCTGACAGTAGTCAACCTTCTGTAAGAGGAAGCCAAGAACCACTGGGAGAAGCACTAATAATAAATGAGGCAGAATTAGCTATGATAGAAGTAGAAAACACCACGTGTCAGTATAAAGATAAAGAAGACTTAACCATACTACAATCAAAACTAAACAATGAGCAAAGTAGCATTTTTCAAGAAGTAACAAAACAAATTGCACATGGTGTAAAACATGAAAATAAAGAATGTTCCTGCCATAATTATAAACCTATACTACTGTACGTCAGTGGTGAAGCTGGTTCTGGCAAAACATTCCTAATCAAAATCATTAGTAAGTTCCTTCAACAATTGACAAACAACAAACTGTCAGCTGTTGTCACTGCCCCCACAGGTTTAGCTGCCTACAACTTAGGTGGTGTTACATTACACCGATTACTACTATTACCAGTAGAACACCAGAACAAATTAGAATATTACAAACTTTCTGCAGAATCCGCAATGGAATTACGCAGAGTATTGAAACAAATGAAAATGCTACTAAAAGATGAAGTGAGCATGGTCTCCAACCTGATGTTACCTTTGATTCACCTCAGATTACAAGAAGTACTCAAAACAGTATATGAAGAGCACTTTGCAGGAAAACACATTATTGGTTTTTGGGGATCTGCTTCAATTAACACCAGTTAAAGGTGAGCCTATTTTTAAAACAATAGGACACAAACTCTGCCGTAAAACTGTTGGCAGCATTGGAAATGTCAAACTTTGGCAATATTTCCAATACAGAGAATTAACAGAAAACATGCGGAAATCTGCAGATCTCACTTATGCCAACATTTTAAAAAGTATCAGAGTTGGTATACTTTCTAAAGAAGCAGAAGCAATATTGAAAACCGGGACATTAATGCACTTTATAGCGATAATGCATGTGCTCCAGATGTTATGGAACAATTAGCCCACAAAAATGTCAATTGTATGGCCTTAATGCCAACTCTTGCAAGCTGTTTCAAATTCAATGAAATCATGCTAAGTAAAGAAATGCAACCAATCATGGAAAATAGCGCCACAGACAAACTAGATGTACATGGTATGACACTACCCATGTGTGACGGAGCCACAACAAGACTAAATTGTTTAGAAAAATCAATCTCAAACACAGCAGGCTTAGAAAAGATATTAAAATTATCCTTAAATTGTAATGCTTAAACGTAACCTTAACATGGACCAAGGACTAGTTAATTGAGCAATGGGTACAGTTGTTGGCTTTCAAACATACCCACGCGACAACAAAATTCAGTTTGTCAATATGCTCTTTGACAAACTTTCAGAAGTAAAAAGGATAGGACGCTCAACAGCTAGATTCCTTCTCTTCAAAGATATGTATGTATGCAGAGAACAATTTTCTCTAACTCTTGCATACACAGTCACGATTCATAAATCACAAGGTCTTACCCGAGACAAAGCAATGATAGATATTGGTAACACAGTCTTTAAAGAAGGCATGAGCTACGTAGCACTATCACGCTTACGTACACTTGACGGTCTTTTTCTAATCAACTTTGATGCAAGTAAAATAAACACTGACATTCCTTGCATTTTAGAATACAATAGACTTTGCTTACTATACACCCCCCACCTAAACACATATTCTGTTCCACAAAAAGTAAAACGTTATAAAAGAAAAATAAATCAAACAGAAATGCAACAGGATGCCACTGCAAAACCTCCAAAGAGAGTAAAAGAAACTAATACTTCATCAAGTACCACAAGCAAAAAAGAATCAATTAGGGAAAGTAAACCAGGTACTTCTTTAAAAAAGGAAGACAAACTCCAAAAAAAGCAGTTAGATACAGAACTACCTGGACCATTTAAATTCTCAAATATAGTTGGTGTAAGTTGCTACGCAAATGTAGCAATGAATATTCTATTTCAATTACCACCAATTGTTGACAACATTTACTTACACAGTACAAACCCATTATGTTTACAAATGTTAGTACTTGACAGAAATGCAGCAAACAATCCTGACAACACGTATAGTGTTTATGGAATAAGACAACAATTGGACTACTGTGCTGGAATGGTGAAATTCACTATAAACTCACAGGAAGATCCACAAGAATTTCTAATGTACTTACTACAAGTACTGGAAAACAAAAACATACCTATAAATGAAATCTTTCATATTACATACATGTGGAAACATACATGCACTCTCTGCAACAATGTGACACAAGAAGAAATCCCCAATGAACGCTTCATATTTATATCAATACCAAATTGTGAATCCATTCCATTTCAGCGACTTGTACAAAATGCAAACCATGGTAGATTATGCTCTACCTGCAATTCAGATAATCGCTCCACGTCAGTAATACAAACACATAGTAAATACATAATACTAATGCTTCTACGTTACAATGCAGATGGTACCAAAAACAACTGCAAGCTGACTGGATTCACACATGGTCAAATATCACTTGGTAAGAAAACATTCACAACAATAGGTATAATCTACCACGCAGGAGCCACAACCAATTCAGGGCACTGCACTGCATATATAAAAAAGAAATGTGGATGGTTTGAATGTAATGATAATACCATTACTCTAACGCAGAGATTACCAGGAAATCTTACAAACGCTTATTTGATGTTCTTAAAACCAAAATTTGATAACTAAACTGTATTTAAACCCTAAGTAAACATGTGTTAAAAAAATATAAACTGTTAGAATACTCCAAAAGCTATCTAACTGCTCAAAGATTCTACAACAACTAATCAGATAAATAAATACCACTAAATTAGACCAAAAAATACACAGTTAGAATACGACAATTGGTATCTAACTGTCCCAAAATGTAACAATATCCAAATAGATAGATCAATACCACTAAAATATATCAAAAAAATAGACAGTTTGAATACGCCAATTGGTATCTAACTGCTCCAAAATTTTATAATATCCAAACAAATAAATAATATGTTACTGCTCCAAAACAATGCAACAAGCCAAAGTATAAAGCATTAGCCCGAAACAACAAGTGAACACTGAAAACAAACAAACAAATTAACTGTAGCATAACAGAAAAAGGGTTTTTTTTAATCCAACCTGGATTTTTTTTTCTCCAAACAAATAAATAATATGTTACTGCTCCAAAAAAATGCAACAAGCCAAAGTATAAAGCATTAGCCAGAAACAACAAGTGAACACTGAAAACAAACAAACAAATTAACTGTAGCGTAACAGAAAAAGGGTTTTTTTTAATCCAACATGGATTTTTTTTTCTCCCACAGACCCAATGATTTTAGCAACAAATACAGAAACTGAGCAAATTGCACAGTACTCTGATTTGTAATCTACTAAAAATGAGGGTCCAAAAAAAATAAATGTTGATTATACAATGCAATAAGTAATTACAAAATACTAATACTAACATGCTATTTTCTTTTATCACAAAAATTAACAAGAAATACATGTACTCCGGTTACTAGACCAAACAGTAAGTATACAATAATAAGGAGAACCATAGCAGCATATCACATCCATAGTATCTAAAACCTTTGTTCCTTATACATTTGTTTTTCACCAAAAGTTACAAGCAAATATGAATGTGATATGCTGCGGTGGTTGTTGCCAGGGCATAGAGTCTTGGGTGCAAGGCCATAGAGTCAAACATTTCAACTATGGTCTATGGAAACTTTTAATGTCCACAGACTTTCAACTTGCCAGCGAACAATATGGACAGCGTTTTCAGGACACCCCCTACGAACATTTCAGAACAACGCGATAGTTCTTAGAACACTTTCAACTTGACAATGAACAATACGGACAGTGTCCTCAGAACACCCCCATTTCGTTTATTTGCGAACATTTCAGGACACCATGAGTGTTCTAAGAACACATTCAACTTGCCATCGAACAATACGAACAGCATCTTCAGGACACCCCCTACGAACATTTCAGAACAACGTGAGAGTTCTTAGAACACATTCAACTTGACAAAGAGCAATACGGACAGCGTCCTCAGGACACCCCCATTTTGTTTATTTGCGAACATTTCACGACACCGCGAGAGTTCTTAGAACACATTCAATTTACCAGCGAACAATACAGACTACGCCTTCAGGACACCCCCTGCGAACATTCCAGGACACCGCGAGTGTTCTTAGAAACGTCTTCAGAACAACCCCATTTTGTTTATTTGTGAACATTTCAGGACACCGCGAGTGTCCTTAGAACACATTCAACTTGACAGAGAACAATACGGGCAGCGTCCTCAGGACACCCCCATTTTGTTTATTTGCGAACATTTCAGGACACAGCGAGTGTTCGACAAAATCTTCAGAACACCCCCATTTTGTGTATTTGTGAACATTTCAGGACACCGCGAGTGTTCTTAGAACACATTCAACTTGACAGAGAAAAATACGGACAGCGTCCTCAGGACACCCCCTACGAACATTCCCCGGACACCGCGAGTGTTCTTGGAAACGTCTTCAGAAAACCCCCATTTTGTTTATTTGAGAACATTTCAGGACACCGTGAGTTTTCTTAGAACACATTCAACTTGCCAGCCACAACCTCCATTCATATTTGCGAACATTTCAGGACACAGCGAGTGTTCGACAACGTCTTCAGAACACCCCCATTTTGTGTATTTGCAAACATTTCAGGACACCGCAAGTGTTCTTAGAACACATTCAACTTGACAGAGACTCAGGACACCCCCTACGAACATTCCCCGGACACCGCAAGTGTTTTCAGAAGCGTCTTCAGAACAATACCATCTTGTTTATTTGCGAACATTTCAGGACACCGCGAGTGTTCTTAGAACACATTCAACTTGACAGAGAACAATACGGACATCGTCCTCAGGACACCCCCATTTTGTTTATTTGCGAACATTTCAGGACACCGCGAGTGTTCTTAGAACACATTCAACTTGCCAGCCACAACGCCCCATTCATATTTGTGAACATTTCAGGACACAGCGAGTGTTCGACAACGTCTTCAGAACACCCCCATTTTGTGTATTTGCGAACATTTCAGGACACCACGAGTGTTCTTAGAACACATTCAACTTGACAACGAACAATAGGGACAGGGTCTTCAGGACACCCCCAACGAACATTCCCCGGACACCGCGAGTGTTCTTAGAAGCATCTTCAGAACACCACCATCTTGTTTATTTGCGAACATTTCAGGACTCCGCAAGTGTTCTTAGAACACATTCAACTTGACAGAGAACAATACGGACATCGTCCTCAGGACACCCCCATTTTGTTTATTTGCGAACATTTCAGGACACCGCGAGTGTTCTTAGAACACATTCAACTTGCCAGCCACAACGCCCCATTCATATTTGTGAACATTTCAGGACACCGCGAGTGTTCTTAGAACACATTCAACTTGCCAGCCACAACGCCCCATTCATATTTGTGAACATTTCAGGACACAGCGAGTGTTCGACAACGTCTTCAGAACACCCCCATTTTGTGTATTTGCGAACATTTCAGGACACCACGAGTGTTCTTAGAACACATTCAACTTGACAACGAACAATAGGGACAGGGTCTTCAGGACACCCCCAACGAACATTCCCCGGACACCGCGAGTGTTCTTAGAAGCATCTTCAGAACACCACCATCTTGTTTATTTGCGAACATTTCAGGACTCCGCAAGTGTTCTTAGAACACATTCAGCTTGACAGAGAACAATACGGACAGCGTCCTCAGGACACCCCCATTTTGTTTATTTGCGAACATTTCAGGACACAGCGAGTGTTCTTAGAACACATTCAACTTGACAGAGAACAATACGGACAGCGTCCTCAGGACACCCCCTACGAACATTCCCCGGACACCGCGAGTATTCTTAGAAACGTCTTCAGAACACCCCCATTTTATTTATTTGCGAACATTTCAGGACACCGCGAGTGTTCTTAGAACACGTTCAACTTGCCAGCCGCAACCTCCATTCATATTTGCGAACATTTCAGGACACCGCGAGTGTTCTTAGAACACATTCAACTTGACAGAGACTCAGGACACCCCCTACGAACATTCCACGGACACCGCAAGTGTTTTCAGAAGCGTCTTCAGAACACTACCATCTTGTTTATTTGCGAACATTTCAGGACACCGCGAGTGTTCTTAGAACACATTTAACTTGCCAGCCACAACGCCCCATTCATATTTGTGAACATTTCAGGACACAGCGAGTGTTCGACAACGTCTTCAGAACACCCCCATTTTGTGTATTTGCGAACATTTCAGGACACCACGAGTGTTCTTAGAACACATTCAACTTGACAACGAACAATACGGACAGTGTCCTCAGGATGCCCCCTACGAACATTCCCCGGACACCGCGAGTGTTCTTAGAAGCATCTTCAGAACACCACCATCTTGTTTATTTGCGAACATTTCAGGACGCCGCAAGTGTTCTCAGAACACATTCAAATTGACAGAGAACAATACGGGCAGCGTCCTCTGGACACCCCCATTTTGTTTATTTGCAAACATTTCAGGACACCGCGAGTGTTCTTAGAACACATTCAACTTGCCAGCCACAACCCCCCATTCTTATTTGTGAACATTTCAGGACACAGCGAGTGTTCGACAACATCTTCAGAACACCCCCATTTTGTGTATTTGCAAACATTTCAGGACACCGCGAGTGTTCTTAGAACACATTCAACTTGACAGAGACTCAGGACACCCCCTACGAACATTCCCCGGACACCACAAGTGTTTTCAGAAGCGTCTTCAGAACACTACCATCTTGTTTATTTGCGAACATTTCAGGACACTGCGAGTGTTCTTAGAACACATTCAACTTGACAGAGAACAATACGGACATCGTCCTCAGGACACCCCCATTTTGTTTATTTGCGAACATTTCAGGAGACCGCAAGTGTTCTTAGAACACATTCAACTTGCCAGCCACAACCCCCCATTCATATTTGTGAACATTTCAGGACACCGCAAGTGTTCGACAACATCTTCAGAACACCCCCATTTTGTGTATTTCGAACATTTCAGGACACCGCAAGTGTTCTTAGAATAGCTTCAATTTGCTTGAGAACAAATCGGACACATATTGAGTCCTCAGAACACCCCCCGTTCAGTTTATTTAGAACATTTCCGATCACACGTGATATCCGCAGACAAATTGAACACAAAAAGAACGTCTAACACATAAAAAAACACAACTTTCATCCTATCTCATACACTCCCACCCTCCACAAACACTCCTACACACCAGCACACTCTACTAAATACAAACGTTTAACAAAGTTTCACCGCGCTGTCCGCGGACGTCCCCGAATCCAAGATGGCAGGAACACCAAGGGGTGTTCTGGGGACGCTGTCTGTATAATTCTGTAGCAAGTTGAATGTGTTCTAAGAACACTCGGGGTGTCCTGAAATGTTCGCAAATAAACAAAATGGGGGTGTTCTGGGGACGCTGTCCGTATTGTTCTGTGGCAAGCTGAATGTGTTCTAAGAACACTCTGGGAGTCCTGAAATGTTCGCAAATAAACAAAATGGGGGTGTTCTGATGACTCTATCCGTATTGTTCATTGTCAAGTTGAAAGTGTTCTAAGAACTCTTGCGTTGTCCTGAAATGTTCGCAGGGGGTGTCCTGAAGATGCTGTCCGTATTGTTCGATGGAAAATTAGACCAAAAAATACACACTTAGAATACGCCAATTGGTATCTAACTGTCCCAAAATTTAACAATATCCAAATAGATAGATCAATACCACTAAAATATATAAAAAAAATAGACAGTTTGAATACGCCAATTGGTATCTAACTGCTCCAAAATTTTATAATATCCAAACAAATAAATAATATGTTACTGCTCCAAAAAAATGCAACAAGCCAAAGTATAAAGCATTAGCCAGAAACAACAAGTGAACACTGAAATCAAACAAACAAATTAACTGTAGCATAACAGAAAAAGGGTTTTTTTTAATCCAACATGGATTTTTTTTCTCCCACAGACCCAATGATTTTAGCAACAAATACAGAAACTGAGCAAATTGCACAGTACTCTGATTTGTAATCTACTAAAAATGAGGGTCCAAAAAAAAAATATTGATTATACAATGTAATAAGTCATTACAAAATACTAATACTAACATGCTATTTTCTTTTATCACAGAAATTAACAAGAAATACATGTACTCCGGTTACTAGACCAAACAGTAAGTATACAATAATAAGGAGAACCATAGCAGCATATCACATCCATAGTATCTAAAACCTTTGTTCCTTATACATTCGTTTTTCACCAAAAGTTATAAGCAAATATGAATGTGATATGCTGCGGTGGTTGTTGCCAGGGCATAGAGTCTTGGGTGCATGGCCAAACGGCCATGCACCCAAGACTCTATGCCCTGGTAACAACCACCGCAGCATATCACATCCATAGAGTCAAAAATTTCAACTATGGTATATGGAAACTTTTAATGTCCACGGACATTATGAGTGTTCTTAGAACACTTTCAACTTGCCAGCGAACAATATGGACAGCGTTTTCAGGACACCCTCTACGAATATTTCAGAACAACGCAATAGTTCTTAGAACATTTTCAACTTGACAACGAACAATACGGACAGTGTCCTCAGAACACACCCATTTCGTTTATTTGCGAACATTTCAGGACACCATGAGTGTTCTGAGAACACATTCAACTTGCCATCGAACAATACGAACAGCATCTTCAGGACACCCCCTACGAACATTTCAGAACAACGTGAGAGTTCTTAGAACACATTCAACTTGACAAAGAGCAATACGGACAGCGTCCTCAGGACACCCCCATTTTGTTTATTTGCGAACATTTCACGACACCGCAAGAGTTCTTAGAACACATTCAATTTACCAGCGAACAATACGGACTACGCCTTCAGGACACCCCCTACGAACATTCCAGGACGCCGCGAGCGTTCTTAGAAACGTCTTCAGAACACCCCCAATTTGTTTATTTGTGAACATTTCAGGACACCGCGAGTGTCCTTAGAACACATTCAACTTGACAGAGAACAATACGGACAGCGTCCTCAGGACACCCCCATTTTCTTTATTTGCGAACATTTCAGGACACCGCGAGTGTTCTTAGAACACATTCAACTTGCCAGCCACAACGCCCCATTCATATTTGTGAACATTTCAGGACAAAGCGAGTGTTCGACAACGTCTTCAGAACACCCCCATTTTGTGTATTTGCGAACATTTCAGGACACCGCGAGTGTTCTTAGAACACATTCAATTTACCAGCGAACAATACGGACTACGCTTTCAGGACACCCCCTACGAACATTCCAGGACGCCGCGAGTGTTCTTAGAAAGGTCTTCAGAACACCCCCATTTTGTTTATTTACGAACATGTCAGGACACTGCAAGTGTTCTTAGAACACATTCAACTTGACAGAGAACAATACGGACAGCGTCCTCAGGACACCCCCATTTTGTTTATTTGCGAACATTTCAGGACACCGCAACAGTTCTTAGAACACATTCAACTTGCCAGCCACAACCCCCATTCATATTTGCGAACATTTCAGGACACAGCGAGTGTTCGACAACGTCTTCAGAACACCCCCATTTTGTGTATTTGCGAACATTTCAGAACACCGCAAGTGTTCTTAGAACACATTCAACTTGACAGAGAACAATATGGACAGCGTCCTCAGGACACCCCCTACGAACATTCCCCGGACACGGCGAGTATTCTTAGAAACGTCTTCAGAACACCCCCATTTTGTTTATTTGCGACCATTTCAGGACACCGCGAGTGTTCTTAGAACACGTTCAACTTGCCAGCCACAACCTCCATTCATATTTGCGAACATTTTAGGACACAGCGAGTGTTCGACAACGTCTTCAGAACACCCCCATTTTGTGTATTTGCGAACATTTCAGGACACCGCGAGTGTTCTTAGAACACATTCAACTTGACAGAGAACAATATGGAGAGCGTCCTCAGGACACCCCCAACGAACATTCCCTGGACACCACGAGTGTTCTTAGAAACGTCTTCCGAAAACCCCCATTTTGTTAATTTGAGAACATTTCAGGCACCGCGAGTGTTCTTAGAACACATTCAACTTGCCAGCCACAACCTCCATTCATATTTGCAAACATTTCAGGACACAGCGAGTGTTCGACAACGTCTTCAGAACACCCCCATTTTGTTTATTTGTGAACATTTCAGGACACCGCGAGTGTTCTTAGAACACGTTCAACTTGCCAGCCACAACCTCCATTCATATTTGCGAACATTTCAGGACACAGCGAGTGTTCGACAACGTCTTCAGAACACCCCCATTTTGTGTATTTGCGAACATTTGAGGACACCGCGAATGTTCTTAGAACGCATTCAACTTGACAGAGAACAATACGGACAGCGTCCCCAGGACACCCCCAACGAACATTCCCTGGACACTGCGAGTGTTCTTAGAAACGTGTTCCGAAAACCCCCATTTGGTTTATTTGAGAACATTTCAGGCACCGCGAGTGTTCTTAGAACACATGCAACTTGCCAGCCACATCCTCCATTCATATTTGCAAACATTTCAGGACACAGCGAGTGTTCGACAACGTCTTCAGAACACCCCCATTTTGTGTATTTGCGAACATTTCAGGACACCGCGAATGTTCTTAGAACACATTCAACTTGACAGAGTCTCAGGGCACCCATACGAACATTCCCCGGACACCGCGAGTGTTCTTAGAAGCGTCTTCAGAACACTACCATCTTGTTTATTTGCGAACATTTCAGGACACCGCGAGTGTTCTTAGAACACATTCAACTTGACAGAGAACAATACGGACATTGTCCTGAGGACACCCCCATTTTGTTTATTTGCGAACATTTCAGGACACCGCGAGTGTTCTTAGAACACATTCAACTTGCCAGCCACAACGCCCCATTCATATTTGTGAACATTTCAGGACAAAGCGAGTGTTCGACAACGTCTTCAGAACACCCCCATTTTGTGTATTTGCGAACATTTCAGGACACTGCGAGTGTTCTTAGAACACATTCAATTTACCAGCGAACAATACGGACTACGCCTTCAGGACACCCCCTACGAACATTCCAGGACGCCGCGAGTGTTCTTAGAAACGTCTTCAGAACACCCCCATTTTGTTTATTTGTGAACATTTCAGGACACCGCGAGTGTCCTTAGAACACATTGAACTTGACAGAGAACAATACGGACAGCGTCCTCACGACACCCCCATTTTGTTTATTTGCGAACATTTCAGGACACCGCGAGTGTTCTTAGAACACATTCAACTTGACAGAGAACAATACGGACAGCGTCCTCAGGACACCCCAATTTTGTTTATTTGCGAACATTTCAGGACACCGCAAGAGTTCTTAGAACACATTCAACTTGCCAGCCACAACCCCCATTCATATTTGCGAACATTTCAGGACACAGCGAGTGTTCGACAACGTCTTCAAAACACCCCCATTTTGTGTATTTGCGAACATTTCAGAACACCGCGAGTGTTCTTAGAACACATTCAACTTGACAGAGAACAATACGGACAGCGTCCTCAGGACACCCCCTACGAACATTCCCTGGACACTGCAAGTATTCTTAGAAACGTCTTCAGAACACCCCCATTTTGTTTATTTGTGAACATTTCAGGACACCGCGAGTGTTCTTAGAACACGTTCAACTTGCCAGCCACAACCTCCATTCATATTTGCGAACATTTCAGGACACAGCGAGTGTTCGACAACGTCTTCAGAACACCCCCATTTTGTGTATTTGCGAACATTTCAGGACACCGCGAGTGTTCTTAGAAGGCATTCAACTTGACAGAGAACAATACGGACAGCGTCCCCAGGACACCCCCAACGAACATTCCCTGGACACCGCAAGTTTTCTTAGAAACGTCTTCCGAAAACCCCCATTTGGTTTATTTGAGAACATTTCAGGCACCGCAAGTGTTCTTAGAACACATTCAACTTGCCAGCCACAACCTCCATTCATATTTGCAAACATTTCAGGACACAGCGAGTGTTCGACAACGTCTTCAGAACACCCCCATTTTGTGTATTTGCGAACATTTCAGGACACCGCGAATGTTCTTAGAACACATTCAACTTGACAGAGACTCAGGACACCCCTACGAACATTCCCCGGACACCGCGAGTGTTCTTAGAAGCGTCTTCAGAACACTACCATCTTGTTTATTTGCGAACATTTCAGGACACCGCGAGTGTTCTTAGAACACATTCAACTTGACAGAGAACAATACGGACATTGTCCTCAGGACACCCCCATTGTGTTTATTTGCGAACATTTCAGGACACCGCAAGTGTTCTTAGAACACATTCAACTTGCCAGCCACAACACCCCATTCATATTTGTGAACATTTCAGGACACAGCGAGTGTTCGACAACGTCTTCAGAACACCCCCATTTTGTGTATTTGCGAACATTTCAGGACACCGCGAGTGTTCTTAGAACACATTCCACTTGACAACGAACAATACAGACAGCGTCCTCAGGACACCCCCTACGAACATTCCCCAGACACCGCGAGTGTTCTTAGAAGCATCGTCAGAACACCACCATCTTGTTTATTTGCGAACATTTCAGGACACTGCAAGTGTTCTTAGAACACATTCAACTTGACAGAGAACAATACGGGCAGCGTCCTCAGGACACCCCCATTTTGTTTATTTGCAAACATTTCAGGTAACCGTGAGTGTTCTTAGAACACATTCAACTTGCCAGCCACAACCCCCCATTCATATTTGTGAACATTTCAGGACACAGCGAGTGTTCGACAACATCTTTAGAACATCCCCATTTTGTGTATTTCGAACATTTCAGGACACCGCAAGTGTTCTTAGAACACATTCAACTTGACAACGAACAATACGGACAGCGTCCTCAGGACACCCCCATTTTGTTTATTTGCGAACATTTTAGGACACCGCAAGTGTTCTTAGAAAAGTTTCAGTTTGCTTGCGAACAAAACGGACACATATTGAGTCCTCAGAACACCCCCCATTGAGTTTATTTAGAACATTTCAGAACACACGTGATGTCCGCAAACAAATCGAATACAAAAAGAACGTCTAACACATAAAAAAACACAACTTTCATCCTATCTCATACACTCCCACCCTCCCCAAACACTCCTACTTTTTTTGGAACAGAATATGTGTTTAGATGGGTAGTGTATAATGAGCAAAGTCTATTGTATTCTAAAATGCAAGGGATATCAGCGTTTATTTTACTTGCATCAAAGTTGATTAGAAATAGACTGTCAAGTGTACGTAAGCTTGATAGTGTTACGTAGCTCATGCCTTCTTTAAAGACTGTGTTACCAATATCTTTCATTGCTTTGTCTAGGGTAAGACCTTGTGATTTATTAATCGTGACTGCGTATGCAAGAGTTGGAGAAAATTGTTCTCTGCGTACATACATGTCTTTGAAGACAAGGAATCGAGCTGTTGAGCATCCTATCCTTTTTACTTCTGAAAGTTTGTCAAAGAGTATATTGACAAACAGAATTTTGTTGTTGCGTGGGTATGTTTGAAAGCCAACAACTGTACCCAGTGCTCCATTAACTAGTCCTTGGTCCACGTCAAGGTTACATTTAAGCATTACTCTGCAATTTAAGGATAATTTTAATATCTTTTCTAAGCCTGCTGTGTTTGAGATTGATTTTTCCAAACTATTTAGTCTTGTTGTGGCTTGGTCACACATAGGTAGTGTCATACCATGTACATCTAGTTTGTCTGTGGCGCTAATTTCCATTATTGGCTGCATTTCTTTACTTAACATTATTTCATTGAATTTGAAACAGCTTGCAAGAGTTGGCATTAAGGCCAGACAATTGACAATTTTGTGGGCTAATTGTTCCATAACATCTGTAGCACATGCATTATCGCCATAAAGTGCATTAATTTGCTGGGTTTTCAATATTGTTTCTGCTTCTTTAGAGAGTATACCAACTCTGATACTTTTTAAGATGTTGGCATAAGTGAGATCTGCAGATTGGCGCATGTTTTCTGTTAATTCTCTGTATTGGAAATGTTGCCAAAGGTTGACATTTCCAATGCTGCCAACAGTTTTACGGCAGAGTTTGTGTCCTAATGTTTTAAAAATAGGCTCACCTTTTACTGGTGTCAATTGAAGAAGATCTCCGAAAACAATAATGTGTTTTCCTGGAAAGAGCTCTTCATAGTTTGTTTCAGTACTTTTTGTAATCTGAGGTGAATCAAAGCATTTTCATTTGTTTCAATACTCTGCGTAGTTCCATTGCAGCTTCTGCAGAAAGTTTGTAATAGTCTAATTTGTTCTAATGTTCTACTGGCAATAGTAGTAATCGGTGTAAAGTGACACCACCTATGTTGTAGGCAGCTAAACCTGTGGGGGCAGTGACAACAGCTGACAGTTTGTTGTTTGTCAATTGTTGAAGGAATTTACTGATGATTTGGTTTAGGAATGTTTTGCCAGAACCAGCTTCACCACTGACGTACAATAGTATAAGTTTATAATTATGGCAGGAACATTCTTAATTTTCATGTTGTACACCATGTGCAATTTGTTTTGTTACTTCTTCAAAAATGCTACGTTGTTCGTTGTTTAGTGTTGATTGTAGTATAGTTAAGTCTTCTTTATCTTCATACTGACACATGGTGTTTTCTACTTCTATCATAGCTAATTCTGCCTCATTTATTATTAGTGGTTCTCCCAGTCGTTCTTGGCTTCCTGTTACAGAAGGTTGACTACTGTCAGGAGTGTCTTTATCTAGTTGGGCCTGAGTTCTTCTTCGTGTTGCTGTTCATTGTGCAACATTGTTTTGTATTGTGTAAAGTTTACATCAGTTCTAGTGCTTTCATTTGCTTTGAAAGCATCCTCGTATGAGTCATAGTTTTCTAGTATTTCTTCTTCTTTTCTCCATGGTTTAAAGAGTTGTAGCAGGGACATGTGATATATTTCTTTATGTTGAGGAGTCTTCAATGACAGTTTGATAGGATTAATTAAATTTGGTTTAGTGAGTTTAACTAAGCTGCCTTCACAGTTTGTCACTCTGTATTTACCTTTTTTTCATCAGGTTTTATATTATATTTGTATGTGTAGTTTTGGGCTATGTGGTATAGACACATGGTTTCCAAAGTATTACTTCTGTTTGGGTAGTATGTGTCTAATAAATTGTTTTTTAAAATGTCTTGGCTGTTGGGATCATGTTTGGCTATTGCTTCTATATCTTTGTATGTTTTTAGAACTCTTTTTCTAGATTTAGCTGGACCAAGACTTAGCCATACTATATTTTCAGATTTACCATACAATGCAGTACCAGTTAAACGATCAGCTGCTTCATATGATCCACATTCTCTATGGGAGAGCATTTGTATGCCCAAGCTGTATAATTTCTGAGACACTGTTTTATCTGATGACAGGTCATTCCAGAGGTCTTGGAGCACTGTCTATTCTGCTTTGGATAAGTATGCTGTGACATATCGTGCAACTGCAGTAGAATTGTCTGCAATGTACTGCACATCTATGTTTGCATTCCATAAGTGGGCAATGATTGCATTATAATCATTGATATATTTTTCTTCTTTTCTTTTTTTGTAATATGTATTTTTAGGTGACTTACCTTTAACACTATGTCTAACTGAAGACATGAGGTTGTTCACTTGACCTGTATTTGTAACTGGTCTAGGGAAACCAAATCGGCATTTGGTGTAGTATTTCCCTTTGTTTTTGTATTTGGGACGACAATATTTGCCACATTTATGTCTTTGAAATTGTAAAATGTGTGCATGAAGATCATTATTTGTGGATTCTGATGGAATTTCACAAGTGACATATTTTTTAATAAACTGTAAAACAGTGGCATCACTCTTTTGACCAAATTTAGGAGGATATTTAATCCATAAAAGCATGTGGATGTGTGGTGCTCCTCTGGCTTGGTAGTCTTTTCTCCAAGGGGAGGAACAGTTTTATTACAAATAAAATGTAGCTTAGCAATGAAGCGATGGTGAAAATATCTTGAAGCATTAACAGGATCCAGAGAACAAAGTTCTCCAGGTGTTAGTATATCTATGTTTGTTTTGTTTTTATTTGATATGCATAGGAAATCATGTAAATCTTCCCATGCATATTCTGCACAACTTAATGTAACAAACCAAGTGGGTGGGCCAAGGTTTATGATCATACAACGTACATCTCCGTGACGTCGAAACCAGTACTCCTTAGTACCATGCATATTTGCTAATAGATTTGTAATATTTGATTGTAAAACCTCATCCTTTTGTTGCACTTTTTGTAATAATTGTGTAGCTGTCATATTTAGAAAGTGGGATCCAGATTTTAATATGTGTGCAACTCCGTAACATAAAGTTGATAGTTCACTTTCAAGGAGTAGGTCAAATTTGTATTGCACATTTTGTCTAAATCTGGGATCTTCAGAATACATCCGTAATGAGCGTTATTCTGAAGCTGATATTTGAATAGGTCTATCATCATACCTTCCTCCTTTGCCAGTAGGAAAGAGTAGAGGAAAAGCACGTGCTTCTATACTTTTTTTCCATATGCTGATTGGTGATCCTTTTGTTTGACGCATTTGGTATGTTTCCAGTGCATCTTCTATGCTGTCATTAGAGTTCAAAGGACGAATTGAATAATGGTCTAAAGTATTTGATATTGTAGCAGGATCTAGTAGCTCAAATTGACCAGCTTCTTGTGTTTCTTAAATTATTTCAGTTATATCTTTCAAGTTTTCTTCAATATTAATTTCTTTTTCATATTCATTATTCTCTTTAAGATATTGTAAGGCTTGTCTAACTTTATGTAAATCTACCATATTTCACATGTTGCCATTTTTTTTGTCTTTTGTAGGTACTCCATTTACTAAGATAATTAAAGATTGCTGCATTGGACGTTGCACTCCAAGAGTATGCACATTTTCTTTTAGATCTAATAGTAAATAAACTACTTTTCCACGAATGCCTTTTACCAATTCAAAGGGAGGTAATTTTACTGTTTTTGGCTGAAGGTGTATTATAGCTTGAAATGGGTGTACTGTTTGAATTATGATGCTCTCATATAAATTAAGTTGTTGTAGGGGTTTTGGTAGTGGGTATAATTCCAAATTGTTTGTGATAGCACGTGAAGGAGTTTGGTTGTTGTCAAGTTTTGTAGTGCAGTAACTGCAAAGTATTAAGGGGTCACTTATTTCATATTTGTTTTCTGCTACAAGGTAGAGAGCTAATTCAAACCATTTAAAATCTTCATTGTCTTCTATTTTATATGATAGGCCTACAGTTTTCCTGTTATGTTTATAAAAAGTTCTGCGGCAACATACACATACATGGTTTGGTACTTCAGCTGATGTACTTTTAAATTTTAGTATTTCTTTTTTGTATGTGTTTAGCAAAAGGTTGCCATGTGTAGAATTGTTGCTAATTTGGTTTAAAGCTATCTCATTCTGTGAATGGCTTTCACTTCCAAAATATTTTTTCTGGATATAGTCAATTTCTTGAAGTAGGTCTTTTGCTGTACCATGTAGAAGAATGTTATTTAAATTTGCTAGTGCTAAAGCAGGACTTTTAGCATAGTACGGTTTATAGACTAGATTTCTTATAGTTGAATGATGAGTTGATATTCTTTTGATATCATGGAAGGTCGTTTTACAAGTAGGTCCTGTAATGCAGGCCAATGAATGTCCTTGTAGTCCTGTGTATTTGCGCACTGGACAGGTATTCATATTTTGCAGTAGTTTAATTTTGAGTTTGTCTTTGGTTTTTACATATTGATTGAGGAATTGGCATAAAGACTTGAAAAATTGTTTAGGAATGTTAAATATTGACGTGCATGGCCATTTGTACACTAGACGTTCTGATTCAGTTGAATGGAGGGGTAATTCTACATTTTCACTGCATATTTTTGTAAGGAGTACTTCTTGTTCCATTATGGTATTATTAACTTTTTCATAACCTCGACCAATGCTATGTATGGCAATTGTATTTGTTTGCTTTTGTTTGTACTCTTCTTCATTAAAATATGGTTCTGTGCTCGTAGTGTGATTCCATTCACCTCCACAGATACTTAAGAAGTTCTTTCTGTTGACATTTTGCTTCTTGAGAAGTCTTTTTTGTAATGTATTTATTAGTTTTGTTAGTGGTTTCATTTTGTTTACCAGTAAAATAAATAACTTTCTTTTGAGAAGAATTGCACTGTCCATCAACGCTTCTAAGATTCATTTCCTACAATAGGTTTTAAGCATTGAACCTGATTTCTGTCCTGTTTTTATAAGATTTTCAAGGACTTTGTGACGGTACATTTTGGCTAAAATACTTTTCTTGGTATGCTGACTTTGCACTATATTAAAATTTAAAGAAGAAGTTTCATCTGTAGTGATAGCTGATTTTTTGTTAATTGTTTTTTGGTTTGTTTTACATTTTGATAGAGAAGGCAACATTTTTGTACTTGAAACTTCTTGCGTTTCACTAAATGACTGTATTAGCTGTTTTGTTTGAACTTTTTTTTACAAATTCTGGTAGAGATAGTTGCTTATGTTGGACACTTATTTTCATTTGCTCTACTTTTGCGTTGCTTTCTACGGACTTGACTTTTGGTAGGCATTCTTTAGGGTCTGTTGAAAAAAATAAAGAAGGTATGGGTTGGGGTGTTCTGCAATGTATGTGTGCTGTGTGCATGAGTGTTTGAGTAAGATGATGTATGTAATGGTGTCTGATTGTGCATTGGGAACTAAAATTAGTAGGGATGTGTATTCTTCAATGTATATGTTACTAAACTCATGTTCAAATGACAGAAAAAAAAGCTAGTGGTGTGGAGAAGTACAAATAGTAAATCTAATGTATACAAAAAAAAAACAGTTGTTTGTTCTATAATATGAATATTCTAGCGGTTGAGTTGGATAATTTGTGTGTCCAAAAGTAGGAATTTGTGCGCCATTCTGGCTGTAAATCGCTGTTTAAGACATGGGGATTTTTGGACAGAATGGTGCACAATCTCTATTTTTAGGCACAGAAATAGCATGAATTAACTTTACATTAGGCCTCATTACGACCCAGGCGGTAAGTTACCGCCTGGGCCGTGACTTTACCACCATGGCGTAAACTATGTTTACGCCATGGTGGTTGGCGGACTTACCGCCCCATTCCGACCTTGGCGGGGCGGTAAATCCCCAATCCCCATTTACCCTTCCCCATTCCCATTTTTGCCCCATAGGGCATAATGGGAGTGGGGAAGGCGTTAATTACGCCACCGTAAATTACGGTGGCGTAATTAACTCCATGGTCCCTTAGCGCCATGGATTTTAACACCTGCTAAAAGCAGGTGTTAAAAGCGCCATGGCGCTAAGGGTCCTCGTACTCAGGCGGTAAGGGTCGGCGCTGTTAACGCTGCCGTAAACCCCTTACCGCCTGGGTCGTAATGAGGCCCAGTATGTTTAAGTAATAATACAAATATTATGGTGATATTCTACTTACTTTTTTTCTAAAATGAGCAGTTTAATTCTTAGTTATTCTTTGTTCTTGTAATTCGGCTGCTTCTTTTCAGGAGAATGGTCTTCACTGCAATTGTAAAAGAAACAAATTAGAAATTTTGTTTGTATATAGCATTGTTTTTCATTTAGATATTGATTTTTTTAATTGAAATCCTCAGCGCCTTCCTTAAAACCATTAAAACTATCTTAATCACATAAGATACGTCGCACCAGTTCAATACATATGATAGGTTCTTAATGAACAAATTGTATTGCAATGAGTAACTGTAACAAACAACATATCTTTAGTATGTCTTGTGAAATTCATAATGTACCACTGAATACCACCATTTCTGTAACTAAGCTGTTCTAGGTAATAGTGCCTTAATGTCATGTTTAAATTAAAGTAATCAAATAAATAAATAAATAAATAAATAGATAAATAAATGTAATTGTATAAGTATTATTTTTTGAGATTGGAACATAGAGTGTGCATGCATGCAATTTTGTTTCAATATATGTGGTCTATAAATTTAATTTAAAAAATGTTAGTTTAACATGATTTGATAGTGTGTGTATTAAGAAAGTAAATAGTATAAAGGTTTATAAGTGATAGCTGATTTTATTGGAAAAGAGACAGTAGATTCATTTTACAGATTACACTGTTAGATGTAGAGGTCTTGAATGTGATTGGTGCATGGTCATGTGATTTCTTAGCTACATCCAATGAGGGAATGGCACAGAGAGTGAACTGGAAATGGTAGAAGGGCTGTTCATGTCACGATATGTTCGCGGACATGGCGGTAGTTCGCGGACATCGGGAGTTACATACAGGGATTTTTGGGTTCAGAAGTCATGCAAATGAGAATGAGCAGTGAAAGGGATTGGACAGGAACGTTTAGTGGGTGTGTTGTGCCAGGAGAGAGTTTCTCAGATACTCTTTTTGTTGAGAGAACAACAGATAGCTATGGCTGTGTGTTTCAGAAAACAGATTGTTTGGATTTTGGGAGATTCGTGGATACATTGGTTGAAGGTGCATGCACAAAGCTGTGGAGTAGCTGTAGATCTTGGATTTCCACATGTCGAGGTACTCTGGCATGGCGTACGTGGAATGAAGTGGTTGGACTTGCTACCTCTCTGTGCTACTTTGGAAACAAAGCAACATCCAGACATAATTGTAATTCATTGTGAAGGGAACAGTTTAGGACATGTGTCTGGAATTTCTTTGCAATTTGCTATGAAAGAAGGACTTGGGAAAGTCATGGACATGTTTTGTAATTCTCAAATCATATTTTCACGGATTGCGCAGAGACAAATGTGGCTTCGTTCTTCTTCATTTGGTCCACAAATGGAAAAAGCAAGGCGCAATGTTAATAAGGTTGTTTGTGCATTTCTAAGAGATTTTGGTCCTCTTTTCACAATGGAAATATTATGTTTCGTAGTACATACATTTTTCGCAGAGATGGAGTCCATATTACTTATGCTGGCAATCAGATTTTTCTGAGAAATGTACAAAATGCACTGCAACCTTTTTTAGAAATACAGCATCCATTTTGAAGTAGGTGTTAAGTATTTATAATTTTTGACATACAAACACCTCCCAAAGGCTCTTTTCAGAGCCACCACTTCCTCCCAGAGAAAAATGCAATGGTAACAATAGGGTAGCACCCCAATTTTTTTAATGTTCGTGAACTGTCCGCAGACTTTTAAGAAATACAAAGGGCCTGCTTTATTTATCTTCACTTCTATTTTTTAACTGTGAAAGGCGGCTCTGAAAAGAGCCTTATTTTTTTGATTTTTGTAATTTTATATTTTTTTTGGTTTTTTAGACACAACACACTAGGAGAGGAGGCGAAAGGAGGGTAAAGGGGGTGACACCAAACACAGGGATAAGAAAGGGCGAGCTGAGAGAGGAAGATGTAGAGTGGGTTTTATTTGGGTAGTGAGCAGGTCTTCTCGTGCTCTGAGACGATAGTCTCAAAAGCACTCCGAAGTCGCTCCCCCCTGCAGAGTACTGTGTCACAGTACATACATACAACTGTGACCCTCGAAAGGTAAGGGTCATCAGAATTCTGTATGGCCTGTGAGGCAGCTTGAGGAAGACGCTGTCCTACAGAGGTGGTCCTTGTGGTGACAGGATCAGAAACAGAGGATGAAGTAGAGGAAATCAACCTACTACGTTCTCCGCAAGGTACAACCTTGCGAATAGCCCCAGAGTGAAATGACCTCAGGTGTCGCTTCATGGTCGTGGTCCCAAAGATGTACGAACCGTGCTTCCCGTGACTGAGTATCATTTTGCACTCATTGCAGATTACACGGGTCGCACGAGCCTTAGGACCATTCCCATAAATGGAAAATAACCACCACACCCAAGACTCACGTCTAATGCGGGTAGTAGGGATTTCCTCTACCTCATGCTCATCATCCTCTTCTTCCTCCTCTGCATCCTCACTCTTGTTCCCCTCTTCAGGCCCTTGGGAAAGTGGTGTGGTTGGGGGTGTGGGGGTGGTGCTGAAGCAGGTGCAGCACCAGGTGGCAGTTCTGCAGCCAGGGATGCCATCTTGATGGTGGAATCAGCAAGTTGCTGGAGAAATAGCTGTGCTCTGAAGAATAGCCAGAAACACAATGAGAATAAGCTCTAGGGCGTGGTCTTTTATAGGGGTGCTTGTACGCGGTTCGCGGACATGCGCGCTCTCCGCGGACAGATTGAACACAAAAAAGGGTTCAAAATGTTTCAAAAGATATGTAGAAACTCAGGATTACTATGTGGGACTTGTGCCATGATGAGTTTTTATGGAAAAATATTGTGGATTACTCGAAAATGTACTTTAAAATTGTTCGGGGACACGAACAGTGTCCGCATTCAGAACACGCGATCAGCATGGGCGCGGTCAGATGATCCCTTCGTGAACAGGTCCGCGAAGGAAGCTTCTGTCTGCAGGACACCAAATGCACGGACATTGGTTTGCGCATGCGCGTTGATGTTCTACGGACAGTGTTCAGGTCCTGAATTAATTAAAAGTGCGTCACACATCAAACGAACATTTCTGGACATCGCGTATGTTCTAGAACAGTTTAAACTTGCTAGCGAACACTACGGACAGATATAGTGTTCTTTAGGACACTTCCATTTTCGTTTGATTATGAACTTTTAAGGACATCAATTGTGTTCTTAGAACATTTAACTTGCTAGCGAACATTACGGACATTTATAGTGTTCTTTAGGACACCTCCTTTTTCGTTTAATTACGAACATTTCAGGACACCAATTGGGTTCTCATAACAGTTTGAACTTGCTAGCGAACAGTACGGACAGGTATAGTGTTCTTTAGGACACCTCCATTTTCGTTTAATTACGAACATTTCAGGACACCACTTGTGTTCTTAGAACATTTTCAACTTGCTAGCGAACAGTACAAACAGGTATAGTGTTCTTTAGGACACCTACATTTTCATTTAATTACGAACATTTCAGGACACCACCTGTGTTCTTTAAACAATTTTAACTTGCTAGCAAACAGTACGGACAGGTATAGTGTTCTTTAGGACACCTCCATTTTCGTTTATTTACGAACATTTCAGGACACCGCTTGTGTTCTTAAAACAGTTTCAACTTGGTAGCGAACAGTACGGACAGGTATAGTGTTCTTTATTAGGGCACCTCCATTTTTGTTTAATTACGAACATTTCAGGACACCAATTGGGTTCTTAGAACAGTTTCAACTTTCTAGCAAACAATACGGACAGGTATAGTGATCTTCAGGACACCTCCATTTTCGTTTATTTACGAACATTTCAGGACACCGCTTGTGTTCTTAGAACAGTTCCAACTTGGTAGCGAACAGTACAGACAGGTATTGTGTTCTTTATTAGGACACCTCCATTTTCGTTTAATTACGAACATTTCAGGACACCAATTGGGTTCTTAGAACAGTTTGAACTTGCTAGCGAACAATACGGACAGGTATAGTGTTCTTCAGGACACCTCCATTTTCGTTTATTTATGAACATTTCAGAACTCCCGTGCTGTCTGCGGACATCTACATTGTTTTTAAAAAAATAAAAAATGGGAAGTAATTACAACACAATATAAAAATGTAACTTTATTTCAAATATATTAATAATTTATGACAGAGAAGGTGAGGCAGAAACAGAAACAAAAACAGGAGAATTAGGGGTTTCAACATGATTGATATCAGGTGAAGAAGGGATGGACGTCTCATCGTTTTTGATTATGGAGAGGGTTTGGGGATAATTGACTGGGATATGGTGAGGGGGGACAAGTACATGTGGGACAATGGTATGAGGTTTTTGTTTTAAAATGATCCTCAAAAAAAGTTTTCAAATTATTAAAATTGCTCAATAATAAATCATTTTTTTCTTTTAAGCTGTCAAGTTTGTTTTCCATAACAGTTTCTTCAGACATATTTTCTATTTTGGTATGCTCTGTACAAAAAGAAATATATATGTTAAATATATATATAAAATAATAACACTTAAATGGTTTATATTGTAAAGTGTGTACCATTAGCTTTACTATTTTCTGACATTTCGTCATGTGGGAAGTGCTCCTCTAGCCATTCCAGAGTACTAGACATTTCTGTGAGAAAAAAAAATATATAATTTTTTTTTAATCTAATACAGAAAGTTTATAAAGATATGAGTAAAATGATGTACCCTTACTATTTCAGGTAAGATATGTTCTGAGTAGTCTGTAGGTCTGGTCTTGGTCTTAGTTGTGGAGTGTCTGTTAGGTAATTATGTTGGTAGCCTATTTATCTTCTCCCGGTATATTCCATTTTAGAATATATTGTATTTAAATGAATGGTTAGTGTGGTACACATATGGGTTACATTTCTTATGTATTACTACATATAATATGTATGTGTACTACTTTGTGAATTTTTTAAATGTTATCATGTTGCAATATAACAATGAAACATGCCCCCGCTCCCCCCGACTTTTTAGGTAGTGGTACTGTTGTCCGAATATGTCCGCGGACATCAAAAATGTTCACGGACATTACATTCAGTAGAAGTGGTCCAGTATGTTCCATATTACATGTACATAAAGTAAAAGTTACTATTGTTAAGCTTTGCTACTAAACACCTATGAAATTCAGTGAAAAAAACTTTGTTAAAGGGACGATATGGTTAAGTTGTTCTACTAAAAACCTATGAAATTCAGTGAAAAAACTTTGTTAAAGGGACGTTATGGTTCAAAGTAAAACCGAAAAACCCTTGAAATTCGCAAGTTACGGTAAGCTAAGCAACCATAACTCGCGCCACCACCGTGCACTGCTAAGACTAACACCCACGACATCAAAGATCACATCACAAATGTCATTGATGACATCACTGATGACATCACATGTGCATTTACCTTTCATGAAAAGTCTGTACAAGGGATTCTTAGTGTAAGTTTAATAAAAAAAAGTGTCAAAGATTATTGGAATAAATATCAAGTGCTAATCAGTGCATTAAGCTGTGCATTGATACAAATAGCATTCTATTATTAACTTCAATCCAGTATACTAAGGTACTCATGTAGAAATATAGGCATTGTGTGCAGCATACATGATGGAGGTGCAATATTCATAAGCTTGCCATGTTGAATAGTGAAATGATAACTGTTTTCATATTAGAGTTTTGCGTACAGTGAAACTTGTGATAAGTAGGTAATAAAACCCACTTACTACATAATTGCAATATTATAGACAAATCACAAAGAGACAACACCACATACAAATATGAATATATACAAGGGAATTGAAGTAAGAAAAAAAAAACAGCAATAGTAGCAGAAAGTGTTCATAACCTAATTGATTACCTTTATGCAGAGAAATGATTGCTCTGTTTCAAAGCTGTTACTTACCCTATCTATATATATCACATGATGTGTCTGGACCCTAAGGAAAATAGGGTGTGTACAACATATAAAAATATGAGCATATACAGGGAAAGTACAGTAATAAAAAAACATCAAAAGTATCAGAAAGTGCTGATAAATCAACTGATAATTTTAATGCACAAAAAGGATTACTGTCTTTCAAGGTTCTGTCTTCCCCTATGTATGTTTCAAATGATATGACTGGACCCTAAGGGAATTATTGTAAGAACATACTTGAAGGATAAGTCTACGAATGTAGTACATTTACTGTGTTTAGGTCCTGACTGTTACTGAAGAAAATCATGTGGCTTAGATATGTCAGGAAAGGAAAAAGGGGGGAGTCAGACATGAGATGCCATCAGTGATGTCATCAATGACATTTGTGATGTCATCTTTGATGTCCTGGGTATTAGGCTTAGCAGTGCACGGTGGTGGCGTGAGTTACGGTTGCTTAGCTTACTATAAACTGGCGAATTTCAGGGGTTTTTCGGTTTTACTTTGAACCATAACGTCCCTTTAACAAAGTTTTTTCACTGAATTTCATAGGTTTTTAGTAGCAAAACGTAAACCAAGTTTTTTTCACTGAATATATATATATATATTACATGGCCACGGTAGTGGCCATGCGGTTATGGTTAAGTTGCTGTTTCCACAGGAAGAGCACTTTTTAGCGGCTTATAACTCCGCTCCTCCTGGACGAATCCTCACCAAAATTTTCAATAAAAGTATATGGCCCACTCTGAATTTGTTTGCAATGTTCGGTGATGTTTGGTCCGGGGGGGCAAAGTTATATAGGGGGCCCCAAAACTTTTTTTTTCCCATAGACATAATGGGAAAAAACATTGCTCATGCCTACAGCCCAAACCGCTGGACGGATTTACACCAAATTTGCAGCAGGAGCGGCGGCTTGGTCCCGAAAGCGTGCTATTTTTATTTGGTGTAAATCCGTCCAGTAGTTTTTTAAAAAAGGACAACAATGTAAGTGAAAAAAATGTGTGATATCTGTGTCCGCTTCGCGGACACACTTCCCTGTTCCCTCCGCGGACAGGACAGGGATTGGGCAAGAGAATTGTTTGATGTCCGCAGACATCTGAACTGCTCTCCCATTGGCTTCAGTAAAGTGTGCAGTGCGTTTGATTTTCAGAGACGCCCGCCATCTTAGTTTATTGTTCGTATATTGGCACGTGTGGCAAGCTCTGCGGTGACTTCAGAATTCACAAGTGATTATCACAACTAACAAGCGAAAATTCCAATGCGATAAGATCAGAGGACAGCGGGGCCTCCAATGGGGCTGTGTGAGGCTCATGTGGATTAAACTTCCTGAACCTCCCAGGCTGCTGCAGACTTGCAGGAGACATGCGGTCGTACACGGTGGCCTGCGGAGGACCGAGGAGCAGATATCCCGTTCCACCAATCCCCGCTCATTACCCGTGTCTCCCTCCTGTATCCCCCCATTCCCCGCTCATTACCCGTGTCTCCCTCCTGTACCCCTCCACCCCCTGCTCATGCCTGTCTCTCTCTCTTGTTTCCCCCCACCCCTGCTCATGCCCCGTGCCTCCCTCGTGTTCCCCCCACCCCCGCTAATTACCCGTGTCTCCCTCCTGTATCCTCCCACCCCCCGCTCATTACCCGTGTCTCTCTCTTGTTTCCCCCACCCCCGCTCATGCCCGTGTCTCCCTCGTGTTCCCCCCAACCCCTGCTCATGCCCCATGTCTCCCTCGTGTTTCCCCCACCTCCCGCTCATGCCCCGTGTCTCCCTCATGTATCCCCCACCCACCGCTCATCCCTGTGTCTCCCTCCTGTATCCCCAACCCCCCTCTCATGCCCCATGTCTCCCTGCTGTTGCCCCCTACCCCCCGCTCATGCCCCGTGTCTCCCTTGTGTTCCCCCCACTGACCCGCTCATGCCCTGTGTCTCCCTCCTGTTGCCCACCACCCCCCACTCATGCCCTGTGTCTCTCTCCTGTTACCCCCACCCCCTGCTCATGCCCCGTGACTCCCTCTTGTTGCCCCCCAGCCCCCGCTCATGCCCCGTGTCTCCCTCGTGTTCCCCCCACCCCCCACTCATGCCATGTGTCTCCCTCTTGTGCCCCCCGCTCATGCCCTGTGTCTCCCTGCTGTTGACCCCCACCCCCTGCTCATGCCCCGTGTCTCTCTTCTGTTACCGCCCACCCCCTGCTCATGACCCGTGTCTCCCTGCTGTTGCCCCACACCCCAGCTCATGCCCCGTGTCTGCCTCCTGTTGCCCCCCACCCCCGCTCATGTCCTGTGTCTATCTCCTGTTACCCCCACCCCCCGCTCAGGCCCCGTGTCTGCCTCCTGTTGCCCCCCACCCCCGCTCATGCCCTGTGTCTCTCTCCTGTTAACCCCCACCCCCCGCTCATGCCCCTTGTCTCCCTGCTGTTGCCCCCCACCACCGATCAACCCCGTGTCTCTCTCCTGTTACCCCCCACCCCATCTCATGCCCCGTGTCTCCCTATTGTTCTCCCCACCCCCGCTCATGCCCTTGTCTCCCTGCTGTTTCCCCCCACCCCCTGGTCATGCCCCGTGTCTCTCTCCCGTTAACCCCCACCCCCCTCTCATGCCCTGTGTCACTCTCCTGTTGCGCCCCACCCCCCGGTCATGCCCCATGTCTCCCTGCTGTTGCCCCCACCCCCCTCTCATGCCCTGTGTCTCTCTCCTGTTGCCCCCCACCCCCTCTCATGCCCTGTGTCTCTCTCCTGTTGCCCCCCACCCCCCGGCCATGCCCTGTGTTTCCCTTCTGTTGCCCCCCACCCCCCAGTCATGCCCCGTGTCTCTCTGCTGTTGCCTCCCACCCCCCGCTCATGCCCCGTGTTTCTCTCCTGTTACCCCCCACCCCCTTCTCATGCCCCGTGTCTCCCTCGTGTTCTCCCCACCCCCTGCTCATGCCATGTGTCTCCCTGCTGTTTCCCCCACCCCCTGGTCATGCCCCGTGTCTCCCTGCTGTTGCCCCCCACCCCCTTCTCATGCCCCGTGTCTCCCTTGTGTTCCCCCCACCCACTGCTCATGCCCGTGTCTCTGTGCTGTTGCCCCCCACCCCCCGCTCATGCCCCATGTCTCCCTGCTGTTGCCCCCCACCCCCTGCTCATGTCCCGTGTCTCTCTCCTGTTACCCCTCACCCCCCGCTCATGCCCCGTGTCTCCCTGCTGTTGCCCCCCACCCCAGCTCATGCCCCGTGTCTCCCTCCTGTTGCCCCCCACCCCCCGCTCATGCCCTGGGTCCCTCTCCTGTTACCCCCACCCCCCGCTCATGCCCCGTGTCTCTCTGCTGTTGCCCCCTACCACCCGCTCATTCCCCGTGTCTCTCTCCTGTTACCCCCCACTCCCTGCTCATGCCCCGTGTCTCCCTCATATTTCCCCCACCCCCGCTCATGCCCCATGTCTCCCTGCTGTTGCCCCACACCCCCCGCTCATGCCCCGTGTCTCCCTGCTGTTGCCACCCACCCCCCGCTCATGCCCCATGTCTCTCTCCTGTTGCCCCACACCCCCGGTCATGCCCTGTGTCTCCCTGCTGTTGCCCCCACCCCGGTCATGCCCCGTGTCTACTTGCTGTTGCCCCCCGCTCATGCCCCGTGTCTCTCTCTTGTTGTCCCCCACCCCCTGCTCATGCCCCGTGTCTCCCTGCTGTTGCCCCCACCCCACTCATGCTCCGTGTCTCTCTCCTGTTACCCCCACACCCTGCTCATGCCCCGTGTCTCCCTTCTGTTGCCCCCCACCCTCCACTCATGCCCCGTGTCTCCCTGCTGTTGCCCCCCACCCCCTGGTCATGCCCCATGTCTCCCTGCTGTTACCCCCCACTCCCCTCTCATGCCCCGTGTCTCTCTCCTGTTCCCCCCACCCCCCTCTCATGACCCATGTCTCTCTCCTGTTTCCCCCACCCCCCAGTCATGCCCCGTGTCTCCCTGCTGTTTCCCCCCAACCCCAACTCATGCCCCGTGTCTCTCTCCTGTTGTCCCCCACCCCCTGCTCATGCCCCGTGTCTCCCTGCTGTTGCCCCCACCCCCGCTCATGCCCCGTGTCTCTCTCCTGTTACCCCCACACCCTGCTCATGCCCCGTGTTTCCCTCGTGTTCCCTCCACCCCCCACTCATGCCCTGTGTCTCTCTGCTGTTGCCCCCCACCCTCCACTCATGCCCCGTGTCTCCCTGCTGTTGCCCCCCACCTCCGGTCATGCCCCATGTCTCCCTGCTGTTACCCCCCACCCCCCTCTCATGCCCCGTGTCTCTCTCCTGTTTCCCCCACCCCCCTCTCATGACCCATGTCTCTCTCCTGTTTCCCCCACCCCCAGGTCATGCCCCGTGTCTCCCTGCTGTTTCCCCCCAACCCCAACTCATGCCCTGTGTCTCTCTCCTGTTACCCCCACCTCCCGCTCATGCCCCGTGTCTCTTTCCTGTTACCCCCCGCTCATGCCCCGTGTCTCTCTCCTGTTGCCCCCCGCTCATGCCCTGTGTCTTCCTGCTGTTGCCCCTCACCACCCGCTCATGCCCTGTGTCTCTCTCCTGTTACCACCCACCCCCCGCTCATGCCCCGTGTCTTTCTACTGTTGCCCCCGTCCCCTGCTCATGCCCCGTGTCTCTCTCATGTTGCTCCCACGCCCCGCTCATGCCCCGTGTCTCTCTCCTGTTGCCCCCACCCGCCGCTCATGCCCCGTGTCTCTCTACTCTTACTCCCCCACTGCCCTCTCATGCCCCGTGTCTCCCTGCTGTTGCCCCCCACCCCCTGCTCATGTCCCGTGTCTCTCTCCTGTTACCCCTCACCCCCCGCTCATGCCCCGTGTCTCCCTGCTGTTGCCCCCCACCCCAGCTCATGCCCCTTGTCTCCCTCCTGTTGCCCCCCCACCCCCCGCTCATGCCCTGGGTCCCTCTCCTGTTACCCCCCACCCCCTGCTCATGCCCCGTGTCTCCCTGCTGTTGCCCCCCACCCCCGCTCATGCCCAGTGTCTCTCTGCTGTTGCCCCCTACCACCCGCTCATTCCCTGGGTCTCTCTCCTGTTACCCCCCACTCCCCGCTCATGCCCTGTGTCTCCCTCATATTTCCCCACCCCCGCTCATGCCCCATGTCTCCCTGCTGTTGCCCCACACCCCCGCTCATGCCCCGTGTCTCCCTGCTGTTGCCACCCACCCCCGCTCATGCCCCATGTCTCTCTCCTGTTGCCCCACACCCCTGGTCATGCCCTGTGTCTCCCTGCTGTTGCCCCCACCCCGGTCATGCCCCGTGTCTCCTTGCTGTTGCCCCCCGCTCATGCCCCGTGTCTCTCTCCTGTTGTCCCCCACCCCCTGCTCATGCCCCGTGTCTCCCTGCTGTTGCCCCCACCCCCGCTCATGCCCCGTGTCTCTCTCCTGTTACCCCCACACCCTGCTCATGCCCCGTGTCTCCCTGCTGTTGCCCCCCACCCTCCACTCATGCCCCGTGTCTCCCTGCTGTTGCCCCCCACCCCCCGGTCATGCCCCATGTCTCCCTGCTGTTACCCCCCACTCCCCTCTCATGCCCCGTGTCTCTCTCCTGTTTCCCCCACCCCCCTCTCATGACCCATGTCTCTCTCCTGTTTCCCCCACCCCCCAGTCATGCCCCGTGTCTCCCTGCTGTTTCCCCCCAACCCCAACTCATGCCCCGTGTCTCTCTCCTGTTGTCCCCCACCCCCTGCTCATGCCCCGTGTCTCCCTGCTGTTGCCCCCACCCCCGCTCATGCCCCGTGTCTCTCTCCTGTTACCCCCACACCCTGCTCATGCCCCGTGTTTCCCTCGTGTTCCCCCCACCCCCCACTCATGCCCTGTGTCTCCCTGCTGTTGCCCCCACCCTCCACTCATGCCCCGTGTCTCCCTGCTGTTGCCCCCCACCCCCTGGTCATGCCCCATGTCTCCCTGCTGTTACCCCCCACCCCCCTCTCATGGCCCGTGTCTCTCTCCTGTTTCCCCCACCCCCTTCTCATGACCCATGTCTCTCTCCTGTTTCCCCCACCCCCAGGTCATGCCCCGTGTCTCCCTGCTGTTTCCCCCCAACCCCAAATCATGCCCTGTGTCTCTCTCCTGTTACCCCCACCTCCCGCTCATGCCCCGTGTCTCTTTCCTGTTACCCCCCGCTCATGCCCCGTGTCTCTCTCCTGTTGCCCCCCGCTCATGCCCCGTGTCTTCCTGCTGTTGCCCCTCACCACCTGCTCATGCCCCTTGTCTCCCTGCAATTGCCCCCCACCCCCCGCTCATGCCCTGTGTCTCTCTCCTGTTACCGCCCACCCCCCGCTCATGCCCCGTGTCTTTCTACTGTTGCCCCCACCCCCTGCTCATGCCCCGTGTCTCTCTCATGTTGCTCCCACCCCCCGCACATGCCCCGTGTCTCTCTCCTGTTGCCCCCACCCCCCGCTCATGCCCCGTGTCTCTCTACTCTTCCTCCCCCACTGCCCTCTCATGCCCCGTGTCTCCCTGCTGTTGCCCCCCACCCTCTGCTCATGCCCCTTGTCTCTCTCCTGTTACCCCCCCACTCATGCCCAGTGTCTCTCTCCTGTTACCCCCCACCCTGCTCTCATGCCCTGTGTCTCGCTCCTGTTGCCGCCCACCCCCCGGTCATACCCCGTGTCCCTGCTGTTTCCCCCTGCTCATGCCCCATGTCTCTTTCCTGTTGCCCCCCACCCCCGCTCATGCCCCATGTCTCCCTGCTGTTGCCCCCACCCCCCGCTCATGCCACGTGTCTCCCTCCTGTTCCCCCCCACCCCCCGCTCATGCCCTTGTCTCACTGCTATTGCCCCCACCCCCTTCTCATGCCCCGTGTCTCTCTACTGTTACCCCCACCCCCTCTCATGCCCCATGTCTCTCTCCTGTTGCCCCCCAACCCCCGCTCATGCCACGTGTCTCTCTCCTGTTACCCCCCACCCCCGGTCATGCCCCTTGTCTCTCTGCTGTTGGCCCCCACACCCGCTCATGCCCCGTGTCTCTCTCCTGTTACCCGCCTCTCATGCCCCATGTCTCTCTCCTGTTGCCCCCCAACCCCCGGTCATGCCCTGTGTCTCCCTGCTGTTGGCCCCCACCCCCACTCATGCCCCGTGTCTCTCTCCTGTTACCCGCCTCTCATGCCCCATGTCTCTCTCCTGTTGCCCCTCACCCCCCGGTCATGCCCTGTGTCTCCCTGCTGTTGCCCCCCACCCCCTGCTCATGCACCGTGTCTCTCTCCTGTTGCCCCCACCTCCAGTCATGCCCCGTGTCTCCCTGCTGTTGCCCCCCACCCCCCACTCATGCCCCGTGTCTCTCTCCTGTTCCCCCCACCCCCGGTCATGCCCCGTGTCTCCCTGCTGTTGCCCCTCCCCCCCCCGCTCATGCCCCGTGTCGCCCTGCTGTTGCGCATCACCCCCTGCTCATGCCCCATGTCTCTCTCCTGTTCAACCCCACCCCCCGCTCATGCCCCGTGTCTCCCTTCTTTCCCCCCACCCCCCACTCATGCCCCGTGTCTCCCTTCTTTACACCCCCCACCCCCCCGCTCATGCCCCGTGTTCCCTTCTTTCCCCCACCCCCGCTCATGCCCCATGTCTCCCTTCTTCCCCCCGCTCATGCCCCGTGTCTCCCTTCTTTCTCCCGACCTCCCGCTCATGCCTGGTGTCTCCCTTCTTCCCCCCACCCCCGCTCATGCCCCATGTCTCCCTTCTGAACACCCCCACCCCCTGCTCATGCCCTGTGTCTCCCATCTTTCCACTGCACCCCCCGCTCATGCCCCTTGTCTCCCTTCTCCCCCCTACCCCCTGCTCATGCCCTGTGTCTCCCTTCTTTCCCCACAACCCCCGCTCATGCCGCGTGTCTCCCTCCTGTACCCCCCACCCTCCGCTCATGCCCCGTGTCTCCCTCCTGTACCCACACCACCCGCTCATGCCCCGTGTCTCCCTCCTGCTCCCCACCGCCCGCTCATGCCCCGTGTCTCCCCTGTTCACCCCCACCCTCCGCTCATGCACTGTGTCTCCCCTGTCCTCCCCACCCCCCGCTCATGCCCTATGTCTCCCTTCTTTCCCCCCAACCCCCGCTCATGCCCCGTGTCTGCCCTGTTCCCCGCACCCACCGCTCATGCCCCCTGTCTCCCTCCTGTACCCCCTACCCCCAGCTCATGCCCCGTATCTCCCTTGCGTTCCCCCACCCCCGCTCATGCCTTGTGTCTCCCTCATGTTACCCCCTTCCACTGCTCATGCCCCGTGTCTGCCCTGTTCCCCCCACCCCTGCTCATGCCCCGTGTCTCACTCCTGTACCCCCCACCCCCCGCTCATGCCCTGTGTCTGCCCTGTTCCCCCCACCCCCGCTCATGCCCCGGGTCTCCCTCGTGTTACCCCACCACACGCTCATGCCCCATGTCTCCCTTGTGTATCCCTAACCCCCTGCTCATGCCCCGTGTCTCTCTCCCTCGTGTACTCCCCCACCCCCCGCTCATGCCCTATGTCCCCCTCACCCACCGCTCATGCCCCATGTCTGCCCTGTTCCCCCCACCCCCCACTCATGCCTGTGTCTCCGTCGTGTTCCCCCCACCCCCCCGTTCATGCCCTGTGTCTCCCCTTTTCACCCCCACCCCCTGCTCATGCTTCGTGTCTGTCACCCTCCTTTTCCCCCCACCCCCCACTCATGGCCCATGTTTTCCCTGTTCACCCCCAACTCCCGCTCATGCCCGGTGTCTCCCTTCTTTCCCCCCAACCCCCGCTTATGCCCCGTGCTTCCCTTCTTCCGCCCCACCCCCCGCTCATGCCCCATGTCTCCCTTCTTTCCCCCCACCCCCCGCTCAAGCCTGTGGTCCCTTCTTTACCCCCATCCCCTGCTCATGCCCCGTGCCTCTCTTCTTCCGCCCCACCCCCCGCTCATGCCCCGTGTCTCCCTTCTTTCCCCCCACCCCCCGCTCAAGCCCGTGTCTCCCTTCTTTACCAACCACCCGCCGCTCATGCCCCGTGTCTGCCTTCTTTCCCTCCACCCCCGCTCATGCCCCGTGTCTCCTTTCTTCCCCCCACTCATGCCCCGTGTCTCCCTTCTTTCCCCCCCACCCCCGCTCATGCCCCGTCTCTCCCTTCTTTCCCCCCACCCCTCGCTCATGCCCCCTGTCTCCCTTCTTTCCCCATCCACCCCTGCTCATGCCCCGTGTCTTCCTTCTGAACCCCCCCAACCCCCGCTCATGCCCCGGGTCTCCCTTCTTCCCCCCCACCCCCCGCTCATGCCCCGTGTCTCCCTTCTCCCCCCACCCCCTGCTCATGTCTCGTGTCGCCCTTTCTCCCCCCACCCCCCGCTCATGCCACGTGTCTCCCTCCTGTACCCCCCACCCCTCACTCAACCCCATGTCTCCCACCTGTACCCCCCACCACCCGCTCATGCCCTGTGTATCCCTCCTGCCCGCCACCCCCGCTCATGCCCCGTGTCCCCGCTTTTCACCCCCACCCTCCGCTCATGCCCCGTGTCTCCCCTGTGCCCCCCCACCCCCCGCTCATGCCCTGTGTCTCCCTTTTTTCCCCCATCCCCCGCTCATGCCCCATGTCTGCCCTGTTCCCCCCACCCACCGCTCATGCCCCGTGTCTCCCTCCTGTACCCCCCATCCCCCGCTCATGCCCCGTGTCTCCCTTGTGTTCACCCCACCCCCGCTCATGCACCGTGTCTCCCTTGTGTTACCCCCATCCCCCGCTCATGCCCCGTGTCTCCCTTATGTTACCCCCATCCCCCGCTCATGCCCCATGTCCCCCTCCTATACCCCCCACCCCCGCTCATGCCCCATGTCTGCCCTGTTCCCCCACCCCCGCTCATGCCCTGTGTCTCCCTTGTGTTACCCCCACCCCCGTTCATGCCCCATATCTCCCTCCTGTTCCCCCCACCCCCTGCTCATGCTCCATGTCTCCCTCGTGTACTCCCCACCCCCGCTTATGCCCCGTGTCTCTCTCCCTCGTGTACCCCCCCACCCCCCGCTCATGCCCTGTGTCCCCCTCACACCCTGCTCATGCCCCGTGTCTGCCCTGTTCCCCCCACCCTCCTGCTCCTGCCCGTGTCTCCATCGGGTTACCCTCCACCCCCCACTCATGCCCCGTCCCTCCCTTGTGTTCCCCCCCACCCCCCGCTCATGTCTCCCCTCTTCACACCCACGCCCTGCTCATGCCTCGTGTCTGTCTCCCTACTTTTCCCCCCACCCCCCGCTCATGGCCCGTGTTTCCCCTGTTTATCCCCTCACCCCGCTCATGCCCCGTGTCTCCCTTCTTCCCCCCCGCTCATGCCCCGTGTCTCCCTTCTTTCCCCCCACCCCGCACTCATGCTCTGTATCTCCCTTCTTCCCCCCATCCCCACTCATGCCCCGTGTCTCCCTTCTTTCCCCCCAACCCCCGCTCATGCCCCGTGTCTCCCTTCTTTCCCCCCACCCCCGCTCATGCTCTGTGTCTCCCTTCTTCCCCCCGCCCCCGCTCATGCTCCTTGTCTCCCTTCCTTCCCCCCACCCCAGCTCATGCCCCGCCTCTCCCTTCTTTCCCCCCACCCCCAGCTCATGCCCCATGTCTCCCTTGTTCCCCCCACCCTCGCTCATTACCCGTGTCTCCCTTCTTTCCCCCCCACCCCCCGCTCATGTCCCGTGTCTCCCTTCTTTCCACCCCACCCCCGCTCAAGCCTGTGTCTCCCTTCTTTCCCTCGCACCCCCCGCTCATGCCCCATGTCTCCCTTCTTTCCCCCGCTCATGCCCCGTCTCTCCCTTCTTCCCCCCATCCCCCGCTCATGCCCCGTGTCTCCCTTCTTTCCCCCCTCTCATGCCCCATATCTCCCTTCTTTACTGTCCCTACCCCCCGCTCATGCCCCGTGTCTCCTTTCTTCCCCCGCACCCCCGCTCATGACCCGTATCTCCCTCCTGTACCTCCCACCCCCCGCTCATGCCCCGTGTCTCCCTCCTGTACCCCCCACCCCCCGCTCATGCCCTATGTCCCCCTCACCCACCGCTCATGCCCCATGTCTGCCCTGTTCCCCCCACCCCCCACTCATGCCCGTGTCTCCGTCGTGTTACCCCCAACCCCCGCTCATGCCCCGTGCCTCCCTCGTGTTCCCCCCACCCCCCCGTTCATGCCCTGTGTCTCCCCTTTTCACCCCCACCCCCTGCTCATGCTTCGTGTCTGTCTCCCTCCTTTTCCCCCCACCCCCCACTCATGGCCCATGTTTCCCCTGTTCACCCCCAACTCCCGCTCATGCCCGGTGTCTCCCTTCTTTCCCCCCAACCCCCAATTATGCCCCGTGCTTCCCTTCTTCCGCCCCACCCCCCGCTCATGCCTCGTGTCTCCCTTCTTTCCCCCCACCCCCCGCTCAAGCCTGTGTCTCCCTTCTTTACCCCATCCCCTGCTCATGCCCCGTGCCTCTCTTCTTCCGCCCCACCCCCCGCTCATGCCCCGTGTCTCCCTTCTTTCCCCCACCCCCCGCTCAAGCCCGTGTCTCCCTTCTTTACCCACCACCCGCCGCTCATGCCCCGTGTCTGCCTTCTTTCCCCCACCCCCCGCTTATGCCCCGTGTCTCTCTCCCTCGTGTACCCCCCCACCCCCCGCTCATGCCCTGTGTCCCCCTCACACCCTGCTCATGCCCCGTGTCTGCCCTGTTCCCCCCATCCTCCTGCTCCTGCCCGTGTCTCCATCGGGTTACCCTCCACCCCCCGCTCATGCCCCGTTCCTCCCTTGTGTTCCCCCCCACCCCCCGCTCATGGCCCGTGTTTCCCCTGTTTATCCCCTCACCCCGCTCATGCCCCGTGTCTCCCTTCTTCCCCCCCGCTCATGCCCCGTGTCTCCCTTCTTTCCCCCCACCCCGCACTCATGCTCTGTATCTCCCTTCTTCCCCCATCCCCACTCATGCCCCGTGTCTCCCTTCTTTCCCCCCAACCCCCGCTCATGCCCCGTGTCTCCCTTCTTTCCCCCCACCCCCGCTCATGCCCTGTGTCTCCCTTCTTCCCCCCCGCCCCCGCTCATGCTCCGTGTCTCCCTTCCTTCCCCCCACCCCAGCTCATGCCCCGCCTCTCCCTTCTTTCCCCCCACCCCCAGCTCATGCCCCATGTCTCCCTTGTTCCCCCCACCCCCCGCTCATTACCCGTGTCTCCCTTCTTTCCCCCCCACCCCCCGCTCATGTCCCGTGTCTCCCTTCTTTCCACCCCACCCCCCGCTCAAGCCTGTGTCTCCCTTCTTTCTCTCGCACCCCCCGCTCATGCCCCATGTCTCCCTTCTTTCCCCCGCTCATGCCCCGTCTCTCCCTTCTTCCCCCCATCCCCCGCTCATGCCCCGTGTCTCCCTTCTTTCCCCCCTCTCATGCCCCATATCTCCCTTCTTTACTGTCCCTACCCCCCGCTCATGCACCGTGTCTCCTTTCTTCCCCCGCACCCCCGCTCATGACCCGTGTCTCCCTCCTGTACCTCCCACCCCCCGCTCATGCCCCGTGTCTCCCTCCTGTACCCCCCACCCCCGCTCATGCCCCGTGTCTCCCTCCTGTACCCCTCTCCCCCTGCTCATGCCCATTTCTCCCTCCTGTCCCCCCACCCCCTGCTCATGCCCCGTGTCTCCCCTGTTCACCCCACCCCACGCTCATGCCCTGTGTCTCCCCTGTCCCCCCCACCCCCGCTCATGCCCTTTGTCTCCCCTGTTCCCCCACCCCCTGCTCATGCCCCGTGTCTCCCTTCTTTCCCCCCACAACCCCCGGTCATGTCCCATGTCTGCCCTGTTCCCCCCACCCCCGCTCATGCCCCGTGTGTCCCTCCTGTAACCCTACACCCCGCTCATGCCCCGTGTCTCCCCCGTGTTCGCCCCAACCCCTGCTCATGCCCCATGTCTCCCTCATGTTACCCCCACCCCCACTCATGCCCCATGTCTCCCTTCTTTCCCCCATCCCCGCTCATGCCCCGTGTCTCCCTTCTTCCCCCCACCCCCCGCTCATGCCCCATGTCTCCCTTCTATCCCCCCACCCCCGCTCATGCCCTGTGTCTCCATTTCCCCCACACCCCCTGCTCATGCCTTGTGTCTCCCTCTTTTTCCCCCCACCCCCCCGCTCATGCCCCTTGTCTCCCTTCTTTCCCCCTCACCCCCTGTGCCTCCCTTCTTCCGCCGACCCCTGCTCATGCCCCATGTCTCCCTTCTTTCCCCCCCACCCCCCGCTCATGACCCATATCTCCCTTCTTTCCCCCCCACCCCCTGCTCATGCCCCATGTCTCCCTTCTTTCCCCCCCACCCCCTGCTCATGATCCATGTCTCCCTTCTTTCCCCCCCACCCCCTGCTCATGACCCATGTCTCCCTTCTTTCCCCTCCACCCCCGCTCATGCCTTGTGTCTCCCTTCTTTCCCCCCACCCCCTGCTCATGCCCCGTGTCTCCCTTGTGTTCCCCCCACCCCCCGCTCATGCCCCGTTTCTCCCTCGTGTTACCCCATCCTCCGCTCATGGCCCGTGTCCGCCCTGTTCACACCACCCCCCGCTGCTCATGCCCAATGTCTGCCCTGTTCCCCCACCCCCGCTCATGCCCCGTGTCTCCCTCGTGTTACCCTCACCCCCCGCTCATGCCTCATGTCTCCCTCGTGTACCCCTCACCTCCCGCTCATTCCCCGTGTCCCCCTCACCCCCAGCTCATGCCCCATGTCTGCCATGTTCCCACACCCCTGCTCATGCCTGTGTCTCCGTCGTGTTACCCCCACCCCCCGCTCATTCCCCGTGCCTCGCTCGTGTTCCCCCCTGCCCCGCTCATGCCCCATGTCTCCCCTGTTCACCCCACCCCCTGCTCATGCTCCGTGTCTGTCTCCCTCCTTTTCCCCCCACCCCCCCGCTCATGGCCCTTGTCTCCCTTCTTTCCCCCTCACCCCTGTGCCTCCCTTCTTCCCCCCACCCCTGCTCATGCCCCATGTCTCCCTTCTTTCCCCTCCACCCCCCGCTCATGACCCATGTCTCCCTTCTTCCCCCCCACCCCCTTCTCACGACCCATGTCTCCCTTCTTTCCCCTCCACCCCGGCTCATGCCTTGTGTCTCCCTTCTTTCCCCCGACCCCCTGCTCATGCCCCGTGTCTCCCTTGTGTTCCCCCCACCCCCCGCTCATGCCCGTTTCTCCCTCGTGTTACCCCCATCCACCGCTCATGGCCCGTGTCTGCCCTGTTCACACCACCCCCCGCTGCTCATGCCCAATGTCTGCCCTGTTCCCCCACCCCCGCTCATGCCCCGTGTCTCCCTCGTGTTACCCTCACCCCCCGCTCATGCCTCATGTCTCCCTCGTGTACCCCCCACCACCTGCTCATTCCCTGTGTCCCCCTCACCCCTCGCTTATGCCACATGTCTGCCCTGTTCCCCCACCCCTGCGCATTCTTGTGTCTCCGTCGTGTTACCCCCACCCCCACTCATGCCCCGTGTCTCCCTTCTTTCATCCCCACCCCCCGCTCATGCCCCATGCCTCCCTTCTTCCCCCCACCCCCGCTCATGTCCTGTGTATCCCTTCTTTCCCCCACCCCGCTCATGACCCGTGTCTCCCTTCTTTCCCCTCCACCCCCCGCTCATGCCCCGTGTCTCCCTTCCTTCCACCCCACCCCCCACTTATGCCCCGTGTCTCCCTTCTTTCCCCCCACCCCCTCTCATGCCCCGTGTATCCCTTCTTCCCCCACCCTGCTTATTCCCCGTGTCTCCCTTCTTTCCCCCGCTCATGCCCCATGTCTCTCTTCTTCCCCCCCACCCCCTGCTCATGCCCCATGTCTCCTTTCTTTCCCCCACCCCCCGCTCATGCCCCGTGTCTCCCTTGTTTCCCCCCACCCCCCACTCATGCACCGTGTCTCCCTTCTTCCCCACACCCACTCATTCCCCGTGTCTCCCTTCTTCCCCCCCACCCCCGCTCATGCCGGTGTCTCCCTTCTTTCCCCCGCACCCCCCGCTCATACCCCGTGTCTCACTTCTTTCCCCCGCTCATGCCCTGTGTCCCCCCTTTTCACCCCCACCCTCCGCTCATGCCCCGTGTCTCCCCTGTGCCCCCCCCACCCCCCGCTCATGCCCTGTGTCTCCCTTCTTTCCCCCGCTCATGCCCCATGTCTGCCCTGTTCCCCCCACCCACCACTCATGCCCCGTGTCTCCCTCCTGTACCCCCCACCCCCGCTCATGCCCCGTGTCTCCCTTGTGTTCACCCCACCCCCGCTCATGCACCGTGTCTCCCTCGTGTTACCCCCATCCCCCGCTCATGCCCCGTGTCTCCCTCGTGTTACCCCCATCCCCCGCTCATGCCCCATGTCTCCATCCTATACCCCCCACCTCCCGCTCATGCCCCATGTCTGCCCTGTTCCCCCACCCCCGCTCATGCCCTGTGTCTCCCTTGTGTTACCCCCACCCCCCGTTCATGCCCCATGTCTCCCTCCTGTTCCCCCCACCCCCGCTCATGCCCCATGTCTCCCTCGTGTACCCCCACCCCCCGCTTATGCCCCGTGTCTCTCTCCCTCGTGTACCACCCCACCCCCCGCTCATGCCCTGTGTCCCCCTCACACACTGCTCATGCCCCGTGTCTGCCCTGTTCCCCCCACCCTCCTGCTCATGCCCGTGTCTCCATCGGGTTACCCTCCACCCCCCGCTCATGCCCCGTTCCTCCCTCGTGTTCCCCCCCACCCCCCGCTCATGCCCCGTGTCTCCCCTCTTCACACCCACCCACTGCTCATGCATCGTGTCTGTCTCCCTCCTTTTCCCCCCACCCCCCGCTCATGGCCCGTGTTTCCCCCGTTAATCCCCTCACCCCGCTCATGCCCCGTGTCTCCCTTCTTCCCCCCGCTCATGCCCCGTGTCTCCCTTCTTTCCCCCCACCCCGCACTCATGCTCTGTATCTCCCTTCTTCCCCCCATCCCCACTCATGCCCCGTGTCTCCCTTCTTTCCCCCCAACCCCCGCTCATGCCCCGTGTCTCCCTTCTTCCCCCCGCCCCCCGCTCATGCTCCGTGTCTCCCTTCCTTCCCCCCACCCCAGCTTATGCCCCGCCTCTCCCTTCTTTCCCCCCCACCCCCAGCTCATGCCCCATGTCTCCCTTGTTCCCCCCACCCCCGCTCATTACCTGTGTCTCCCTTCTTTCCCCCACCCCCCGCTCATGTCCCGTGTCTCCCTTCTTTCCACCCCACCCCCCGCTCAAGCCTGTGTCTCCCTTCTTTCCCTCGCACCCCCGCTCATGCCCCATGTCTCCCTTCTTTCCCCCGGTCATGCCCCGTGTCTCCCTTCTTTCCCCCCCTCTCATGCCCCATATCTCCCTTCTTTACTGTCCCTACCCCCGCTCATGCCCCGTGTCTCCTTTCTTCCCCAGCAACCCCGCTCATGACCCGTGTCTCCCTCCTGTACCTCCCACCCCCCGCTCATGCCCCGTGTCTCCCTCCTGTACCCCCACCCCCGCTCATGCCCCGTGTCTCCCTCCTGTACCCCTCTCCCCCTGCTCATGCCCATTTCTCCCTCCTGTCCCCCCACCCCCTGCTCATGCCCCGTGTCTCCCCTGTTCACCCCAACCCACGCTCATGCCCTGTGTCTCCCCTGTCCCCCCCACCCCCGCTCATGCCCTTTGTCTCCCCTGTCCCCCCACCCCTGCTCATGCCCCGTGTCTCCCTTCTTTCCCCCCACAACCCCCGGTCATGTCCCATGTCTGCCCTGTTCCCCCCACCCCCGCTCATGCCCCGTGTGTCCCTCCTGTACCCCTACACCCCCCTCATGCCCCGTGTCTCCCCCGTGTTTGCCCCAACCCCTGCTCATGCCCCGTGTCTCCCTCATGTTACCCCCACTCATGCCCCATGTCTCCCTTCTTTCCCCCATCCCCGCTCATGCCCCGTGTCTCCCTTCTTCCCCCCACCCCCCGCTCATGCCCCATGTCTCCCTTCTATCCCCCCACCCCCGCTCATGCCTTGTGTCTCCATTTCCCCCACACCCCCTGCTCATGCCTTGTGTCTAACTCCTTTTCCCCCACCCCCCCGCTCATGCCCCTTGTCTCCCTTCTTTCCCCCTCACCCCCTGTGCCTCCCTTCTTCCCCCGACCCCTGCTCATGCCCCATGTCTCCCTTCCTTCCCCCCCACCCCCCGCTCATGACCCATGTCTCCCTTCTTTCCCCCCCACCCCCTGCTCATGACCCATGTCTCCCTTCTTTCCCCTCCACCCCCGCTCATGCCTTGTGTCTCCCTTCTTTCTCCCCACCCCCTGCTCATGCCCCGTGTCTCCCTTGTGTTCCCGCCACCCCCTGCTCATGCCCTGTTTCTCCCTCGTGTTACCCCATCCACCGCTCATGGCCCGTGTCTGCCCTGTTCACACCACCCCCCGCTGCTCATGCCCAATGTCTGCCCTGTTCCCCCACCCCCCGCTCATGCCCCGTGTCTCCCTCGTGTTACCCTCACCCCCCGCTCATGCCTCATGTCTCCCTCATGTACCCCTCACCCCCCGCTCATTCCCCGTGTCCCCCTTACCCCACACTCATGCCCCATGTCTGCCCTGTTCCCCCACCCCTGCTCATGCCTGTGTCTCCGTCGTGTTACCCCCACCACCCGCTCATTCCCCGTGCCTCGCCCGTGTTCCCCCCACCCCCCGCTCATGCCCCATGTCTCCCCTGTTCACCTCCACCCCCTGCTCATGCTCCGTGTCTGTCTCCCTCCTTTTCCCCCCACCCCCCTGCTCATGCCCCTTGTCTCCCTTCTTTCCCCCTCACCCCTGTGCCTCCCTTCTTTCCCCCCACCCCGCACTCATGCTCTGTATCTCCCTTCTTCCGCCCATCCCCAACCATGCCCCGTGTCTCCCTTCTTTCCCCCCAACCCCCGCTCATGCCCCGTGTCTCCGTTCTTTCCCCCCACCCCCGCTCATGCCCTGTGTCTCCCTTCTTCCCCCCCGCCCCCCGCTCATGCTCCGTGTCTCCCTTCCTTCCCCCAGCCCAGCTCATGCCCCGCCTTTCCCTTCTTTCCCCCCCACCCCCAGCTCATGCCCCATGTCTCCCTTGTTCCCCCCACCCCCGGCTCATTACCCGTGTCTCCCTTCTTTCCCCCCCACCCCCCGCTCATGTCCCGTGTCTCCCTTCTTTCCACCCCACCCCCGCTCAAGCCTGTGTCTCCCTTCTTTCCCTCGCACCCCCCGCTCATGCCCCATGTCTCCCTTCTCTCCCCCGCTCATGCTCCGTGTCTCCCTTCTTCCCCCCATCCCCCGCTCATGCCCCGTGTCTCCCTTCTTTCCCCCCCTCTCATGGCCCATATCTCCCTTCTTTACTGTCCCTACCCCCCGCTCATGCCCCGTGTCTCCTTTCTTCCCCCGCACCCCCGCTCATGACCCGTGTCTCCCTCCTGTACCTCCCACCCCCCGCTCATGCCCCGTGTCTCCCTCCTGTACCCCCCACCCCCGCTCATGCCCCGTATCTCCCTCCTGTACCCCTCTCCCCCTGCTCATGCCCATTTCTCCCTCCAGTCCCCCCACCTCCTGCTCATGCCCCGTGTCTCCCCTGTTCACCCCACCCCACGCTCATGCCCTGTGTCTCCCCTGTCCCCCCCACCCCCGCTCATGCCCTTTGTCTCCCCTGTCCCCCCACCCCCTGCTCATGCCCCGTGTCTCCCTTCTTTCCCCCCACAACCCCTGGTCATGTCCCATGTCTGCCCTGTTCCCCCCACCCCTTCTCATGTCCCGTGTGTCCCTCCTGTACCCCTACACCCCGCTCATGCCCCGTGTCTCCCCCGTGTTCGCCCCAACCCCTGCTCATGCCCCGTGTCTCCCTCATGTTACCCCCACCCCCACTCATGCCCCATTTCCCCTTCTTTCCCCCATCCCCGCTCATGCCCCGTGTCTCCCTTCTTCCCCGCACCCCCCGCTCATGCCCCATGTCTCCCTTCTATCCCCCCACCCCCGCTCATGCCCTGTGTCTCCATTTCCCCCACACCCCCTGTTCATGCCTTGTGTCTCCCTCCTTTTCCCCCCACCCCCCCGCTCATGCCCCTTGTCTCCCTTCTTTCCCCCTCACCCCCTGTGCCTCCCTTCTTCCCCCGATCCCTGCTCATGCCCCATGTCTCCCTTCTTTCCCCCCCACCCCCCGCTCATGACTCATGTCTCCCTTCTTTCCCCCCACCCCCTGCTCATGCCCCGCCTCTCCCTTCTTTCCCCCCACCCCCAGCTCATGCCCCATGTCTCCCTTGTTCCCCCCACCCCCCGCTCATTACCCGTGTCTCCCTTCTTTCCCCCCCACCCCCGCTCATGTCCCGTGTCTCCCTTCTTTCCACCCCACCCCCCGCTCAAGCCTGTGTCTCCCTTCTTTCCCTCGCACCCCCCGCTCATGCCCCATGTCTCCCTTCTAACCCCGCACATGCCCCGTGTCTCCCTTCTTCCCCCCATCCCCCGCTCATGCCCCGTGTCTCCCTTCTTTCCCCCCCTCTCATGCCCCCATATCTCCCTTCTTTACTGTCCCTACCCCCCGCTCATGCCCTGTGTCTCCTTTCTTCCCCCGCACCCCCGCTCATGACCCGTGTCTCCCTCCTGTACCTCCCACCCCCCGCTCATGCCCCGTGTCTCCCTCCTGTACCCCCACCCCCGCTCATGCCCCGTGTCTCCCTCCTGTACCCCTCTCCCCCTGCTCATGCCCGTTTCTCCCTCCTGTCTCCCCACCCCCTGCTCATGCCCCGTGTCTCCCCTGTTCACCCCACCCCACGCTCATGCCCTGTGTCTCCCTTGTCCCCCCACCCCCGCTCATGCCCTTTGTCTCCCCTGTCCCCCAACCCCCTGCTCATGCCCCGTGTCTCCCTTCTTTCGACCCCCACAACCCCTGGTCATGTCCCATGCCTGCCCTGTTCCCCCCATTCCCGCTTATGCCCCGTGTGTCCCTCCTGTACCCCTACACCCCGCTCATGCCCCGTGTCTCCCCCGTGTTTGCCCCAACCCCTGCTCATGCCCCGTATCTCCCTCATGTTACCCCCACCCCCACTCATGCCCCATGTCTCCCTTCTTTCCCCCATCCCCGCTCATGCCCCGTGTCTCCCTTCTTCCCCCCACCCCCCGTTCATGCCCCATGTCTCCCTTCTATCCCCCCACCCCCGCTCATGCCCTGTGTCTCCATTTCCCCCACACCCCCTGCTCAAGCCTTGTGTCTCCCTCCTTTTCCCCCCACCCCCCACTCATGCCCCTTGTCTCCCTTCTTTCCCCCTCACCCGCTGTGCCTCCCTTCTTCCCCCGACCCCTGCTCATGCCACATGTCTCCCTTCTTTCCCCCCCACCCCCCGCTCATGACCCATGTCTCCCTTCTTTCCCCCCACCCCCTGCTCATGACCCATGTCTCCCTTCTTTCCCCTCCACCCCCGCTCATGCCTTGTGTCTCCCTTCTTTCCCCCCACCCCCAGTTCATGCCCCGTGTCTCCCTTGTGTTCCCCCCACCCCCCGCTCATGCCCCGTTTCTCCCTCGTGTTACCCCCCATCCACCGCTCATGGCCCGTGTCTGCCCTGTTCACAGCACCCCCCGCTGCTCATGCCCAATGTCTGCCCTGTTCCCCCACCCCCCGCTCATGCCCCGTGTCTCCCTCGTGTTACCCTCACCCCCGCTCATGCCTCATGTCTCCCTCGTGTACCCCCCACCCCGCTCATTCCCAGTGTCCCCCTTACCCCCCGCTCATGCCCCATGTCTGCCCTGTTCCCCCACCCCTTCTCATGCCTGTGTCTCCGTCGTGTTTCCCCCACCCCCGCTCATTCCCCGTGCCTCGCTCGTGTTCCCCCCCGCCCCCCGCTCATGCCCCATGTCTCCCCTGTTCACCCCCACCCCCTGCTCATGCTCCGTGTCTGTCTCCCTCCTTTTCCCCCGACCCCCCTGCTCATGCCCCCTTTCTTTTTTTTTCCCCCTCACACCTGTGCCTCCCTTCTTCCCCCCACCCCTGCTCATGCCCCCATGTCTCCCTTATTTCCCCCCCACCCCCCGCTCATAACCCATGTCTCCCTTCTTTCCCCCTCACCCCCTGTGCCTCCCTTCTTCCCCCGACCCCTGCTCATGCCCCATGTCTCCCTTCTTTCCCCCCCACCCCCCGCTCATGACTCATGTCTCCCTTCTTTCCCCCCACCCCCCGCTCATTCCCTGTGTCCCCCTCACCCCCCTGCTAATGCCCCATGTCTGCCCTGTTCCCCCACCCCTGCTCATGCCTGTGTCTCTGTCGTGTTACCCCCACCCCCCGCTCATTTCCCGTGCCTCACTCGTGTTCCCCCCACCCCCCGCTCATGCCCCATGTCTCCCCTGTTCACTCCCACCCCCTGCTCATGCTCTGTGTCTGTCTCCCTCCTTTTCCCCCCACCCCCTGCTCATGGCCTGCGTTTCCCCTGTTCACCCCCAACCCCCGCTCATGCCCCGTGTCTCCCTTCTTTCCCCCCACCCCCCATCCTCACCCCCGCTCAGCCCCGTGTCTCCCTTCTTTCCCCCCACCCCCGCTTATGCCCTGTGTCTCCCTTCTTCCCCCCCGCTCATGCCCCGTGTCTCCCTTCTTTCCCCCCACCCCTGCTAATGCCCCGTGTCTCCCTTCTTTCCCCCTCACCCCTGCTCATGCCCTGTGTCTCCCTGCTCCCCCCAACCCCCGCTCATGCCGCGTGTCTCCCTTCTTCCCCCCCACCTCCCGCTCATGCCCCATGCCTCCCTTCTTTCCCCCCACCCCCGACTCATGCCCTGTGTCTCGCTTCTTTCCACCCCACCCCCCGCTCATGACCTGTGTCTCCCTTCTTTCCCCTCCACCCCCGCTCATGCCCCGTGTCTCCCTTCTTCCCCCCACCCCCTGCTCATGCCCCGTGTCTCCCTTCTTTCCCCCAGCTCATGCCAAGTGTCTCTTTTCTTTCCCCCCCACCCCCTGCTCATGCCCCGTGTCTCCCTTCTTCCGCCCACCCCCCGCTCATGCCCCGTGTCTCCCTTCTTTCCGCCACCCCCCGCTCAAGCCTGTCTCTCCCTTCTTTCCCCCTCACCCCCAGTCATGCCCTGTGTCTCCCTTCTTCCCCCGCTCATGCTCCGTGTCTCCCTACTCCCCCCACCCCCGCTCATGCCCCGTGTCTCCCTTCTTCCCCCCCCACCCCCCACTCATGCCCAGTGTCTCCCTTCTTTACCCTCCCCAACCCCCGCTCCTGCCCCGTGTCTCCCTTCTTCCCCCCACCCCCTGTGCATGCCCCGTGTCTCCCTGCTGTACCTCCCACCCCCCGCTCATGCCCTGTGTCTCCCTCCTGTACCCCCCACCCCTGCTCATGCCCCGTGTCTCCCTCCTGTCCCCCCCACCCCCGCTCATGCCCCGTGTCTCTTCTGTTCACCCCCACCCCCACGCATGCCCTTTGTCTCCCCTGTCCCCCAACCCCCGCTCATTCCCTGTGTCTCCCTTGTCCACCCCACCCCCCGCTCATGCCCTGTGTCTCTTCTGTTCACCCCCACCCCCGCTCATGCCCTGTCTCCCCTGTCCCCCCACCCCCATTCATGCCCTGTGTCTCACCTGTCCCCCCACCCCCTGCTCATGCCCCGTGTCTCCCTTCTTTCCTCCCCAACCCGCCCACTCATTCCCCATGTCTGCCCTGTTCCCCCCACCCCCGCTAATGCCCCGTGTCTCCCTCATGTTCCCCCCACCCCCTGCTCATGCCCCGTGTCTCCCTCGTGTTACCCCCTCCCCCCACTCATGCCCCGTGTCTCCCTTCTTTCCCCTACCCCCCCGCTCATACCCTGTGTCTCCCGTCTTCCCCCCACCCCCCGCTCATGCCCCGTGTCTCTTCTGTTCACCCCACCCCCACTCATGCCCTTTGTCTCCCCTGTCCCCCAACCCGCGCTCATTCCCTGTGTCTCCCTTGTCCCTCCACCCCCGCTCATTCCCTGTGTCTGCCCTGTTCCCCCCACCCCCGCTAATGGCCTGAGTCTCCCTCATGTTCCCCCCACCCCCTGCTCATGCCCTGTGTCTCTTCTGTTCACCCCCACCCCCGCTCATGCCCTGTGTCTCCCCTGATCCCCCACCCCCGTTCATGCCCTGTGTCTCACCTATCCCCCCACCCCCTGCTCATGCCCCGTGTCTCCCTTCTTTCCCCCCCACCCCCCTGCTCATTCCCCATGTCTGCTCTGTTCCCCCCACCCCTGCTAATGCCCCGTGTCTCCCTCATGTTCCCCCCACCCCCTGCTCATGCCCCATGTCTCCTTCGTGTTACCCCCTCCCCCCGCTCATTCCCCGTGTCTCCCTTCTTTCCCCCCACCCCCCCGCTCATACCCTGTGTCTCCCGTCTTCCCCCCACCCCCGCTCATGCCCCGTGTCTCCATTTTACCCACCCACCCCCCTCTCATGCCCTGTGTCTCCCTTCCACCCCCACCCCCGCTCATGCCCCGTGTCTCCCTACTTTCACCCCCCACCCCCCCGCTCATGCCCCGTGCCTCCCTTCTTCCCCCCACCCCCCGCTCATGCCCCGTGTCTCCCTTCTTTCCCCCCCACCCCCGGCTCATGTCCTGTGTATCCCTTCTTTCCCCCCACCCCGCTCATGACCCGTGTCTCCCTTCTTTCCCCTCTACCCCCCGCTCATGCCCCATGTCTCCCTTCTTTCCACCCCACCCCCCACTCATGCCCCGTGTCTCCCTTCTTTCCCCCACCCCCTCTCATGCCCCGTGTCTCCCTTCTTCCCCCCACCCTGCTCATTCCCCGTGTCTCCCTTCTTTCCCCCGCTCATGCCCCGTGTCTCTCTTCTTTCCCCTCCACCCCCTGCTCATGCCCCATGTCTCCTTTCTTTCCCCCACCCTCCGCTCATGCCCCGTGTCTCCCTTCTTTCCCCCCCGCCCCCCACTCATGCACCGTGTCTCCCTTCTTCCCCCCCACAACCACTCATTCCCCGTGTCTCCCTTCTTCCCCCCCAACCCCGCTCATGCCGGTGTCTCCCTTCTTTCCCCCGCACCCCCCGCTCATGCCCCGTGTCTCACTTCTTTCCCCCGCTCATGCCCCGTGTCTCCCTTCTTCCCCCATCTCCTGCTCATGCCCCGTTTCTCACTTCTTTTCCCCCCCACCCCCCGCTCATGCCCTGTGTCTCCCTTCTTTCCCCCCACCCCCTGATCATGCCCCGTGTCTCCCTTCTTTCCCCCACCCCACTCTCATGCCCCGTGTCTCCCTTCTTTCCCCCCCACGCCACGCTCATGCCCCGTGTCTCCCTTCTTCCCCCCCCACCCCCCGCTCATGCCTCGTGTCTCCCTTCTTTAACCTCCCCACATCCCGCTCATGCCCCGTGTCTCCCTTCTTCCCCCCCAACCCTGCTCATGCCCCGTGTCTCCCTCCTGTACCCCCCACACCCGCTCATGGCCTGTGTCTCCCTCCTGTACAACCCACACCCCGCTCATGCACTGTGTCTCCCTCCTGTCCCTCCCACCCCCCGCTCATGCCCCGTGTCTCCCCTGTTCACCCCCACCCCTCACTCATGCCCTGTGTCTCCCCTGCCCCCCCACTCCCGCTCATGCCCTGTGTCTCCCCTGTCCCTCACACCCCCTGCTCATGCCCTGTGTCTCCCTTCTTTCCCCCTCCACCTCCCCGCTCATGCCCCGTGTCTGCCCTGTTCCCCCTAACCCCGCTCATGCCCTGTGTCTGCCTCCTGTACCCCCCACCCCCCGCTCAACGCCTGTGTCTCCCTCGTGTACCCCCCATCCCCTGCTCATGCCCCGTGTCTCCCTTGTGTTACCCCCATCCCCCACTCATGCCCCGTGTCTGCCCTGTTCCCCCACCCCCGCTCATGCCCCGTGTCTCCCTCGTGTTACCCCCACCCCCGTTCATGCCCCGTGTCTCCCTCCTGTTCCCCCCACCCCCTGCACATGCCCCGTGTCTCCCTCGTGTACCCCCACCCCCCACTCATGCCCCGTGTCTCTCTCCCTCATGTACCCCCCACCCCCCACTCATGCCCTGTGTCTGCCCTGTTCCCCCCACCCCCCGCTCATGCCCCGTGTCTTGCTCGTTTTTGACCCCCACCCCTGTGCATGCCCCGTGTCTCCCCTGTTCATCCCCTGCTCATGCTCCGTGTCTGTCTGCCTCCTTTTCCCCCCACACCCTGCTCATGGCCCGTTTCTCCCCTGTTCACCCCCACCCCCTGCCCCTTGTCTCACTTCTTCCCCCTCACCCCTGCTCATGCCCTTTGTCTCCCTTCTTTCCCCCACCCCCCGCTCATGCCCTGTGTCTCCCTTCTTTCCACCCCCCCAACCCCCGCTCATGCCCCGTGTCTCCCTTCTTTCCCACCTTACCCGCTGCTCATGCCCCGTGTCTCCCTTCTTCCCCCCACCCCACGCTCATGCTCGTGGCTCCCTTCTTTCCCCCCCACCCCCCGCTCATGCCCCGTGTCCCCCTTCTTCCCCCCCACACCCCTGCTCATGCCCGTGTCTCCCTTCTTTCCCCCGCTCATGCCCTGTGTCTCCCTTCTCCCCCCACCCCTGCTCATGCCGTGTCTCCCTTCTTTCCCCCCACCCCGCTCATGCCCCGTGTCTCCCTTGTGTTACCCCCATCCCCCACTCATGCCCCGTGTCTGCCCTGTTCCCCACCCCCCACTCATGCCCCGTGTCTCCCTCGTGTTACCCCCACCCCCATTCATGTCCCGTGTCTCCCTCCTGTTCCCCCCACCCCCTGCTCATGCCCCGTGTCTCCCTCGTGTACCCCCACCCACCGCTCATGCCCTGTCTCTCTCCCTAGTGTACCCCCTACCCCCCACTTATGCCCCGTGTCTGCCCTGTTCCCCCACCCCCCGCTCATGCCCCGTGCCTTGCTCGTTTTTGACTCCCACCCCCCGCTCATGGCCCGTGTTTCCCCTGTTCACCCCCAACCCCTGCCCCTTGTCTCCCTTCTTCCCCCTCACCCCTGCTCATGCCCCGTGTCTCCCTTCTTTCCCCACCACCCCCCGCTCATGCCCTGTGTTTCCCTTCTTTCCACCCCCCCAACCCCCGATCATGCCCCGCGTCTCCCTTCTTTCCCACCTTACCCCCGCTCATGCCCCGTGTCTCCCTTCTTTCTCCCCCACCCGCTGCTCATGCCCTGTGTCTCCCTTCTCCCCCCCCCCGCTCATGCCCTGTGTCTCCCTTCTTTCCCCCCATCCCCCACTCATGGCCCATGTCTCCCTTCTTCCCCCTACCCCCGCTCATGCCCTGTGTCTCGCTTTTTTCCCCCCAACCCCCGCTCATGCCCCGTGTCTCCTTTCTTTCCCCCACCCCCTGCTCATGCCCCATGTCTCCCTTCTCCCCCGCCCCCCACTCATGCCCCGTGTCCCCCTTCTTCCCCCCACCCCCCGCTCATGCCGTGTGTCTCCCTTCTTCCCCCCCACCCCCCGCTCATTCCCCGTGTCTCCCTTCTTTCCCCCCACCCCTGCTCATGCCGGTGTCTCCCTTCTTTCCCCTGCAACCCCCACTCATGCTCCGTGTCTCCCTTCTTTCCCCCGCTCATGCCCCGTGTCTCCCTTCTTCCCCCATCCCCTGCTCATGCCCCGTGTCTCCCTTCTTTTCCCCACCACCGCCTGCTCATGCCCCGTGTCTCCCTTCTTCCCCCCACCTCCCACTCATGCCCCGTGCCTCCCTTCTTTCCCCCCACCCCCGACTCATGCCCCGTGTCTCGCTTCTTTCCACCCCACTCCCACTCATGCCCCGTGTCTCCCTTCTTTCCCCCCACCCCCCATCCCCCACCCCCGCTCATGCCGTGTGTCTCCCTTCTTTCCCCCCACCCCCCGCTCATGCCCCGTGTCTCCCTTCTTCCCCCCGCTCATGCCCCCGTGTCTCCCTTCTTCCCCCCACCCCTGCTCATGCCCCCTGTCTCCCTTCTTTCCCCCCTCACCACCGCTCATGCCCTGTGTCTCCCTGCTTCCCCCATCCCCCCGCTCATGCCCCGTGTCTCCCTTCTTTCCTCCCACCTCCTGCTCATGCCCCGTGCCTCCCTTCTTTCCCCCCACCCCCAGCTCATGACCCGTGTCTCCCTTCTTTCCCCTCCACCCCCCGCTCATGCCCTGTTTCTCTCTCGTGTTACCCCCATCCCCCGCTCATGGCCCATGTCTGCCCTTTTCACCCCACCCCCCGCTCATGGCCCGTGTCTGCCCTGTTCCCCCCACACCCCACTCATGCCCCGTGTCTCCCTCGTGTTACCCCCACCCCTGTCCTTTCCCGTGTCTACCTCCTGTTCCCCTCACCCCCCGCTCATGCCCCATGTCTCCCTCGTGTACCCCCCCACCCCCCGCTCATTCCCTGTGTCCCCCTCACCCCCTGCTAATGCCCCATGTCTGCCCTGTTCCCCCACCCCTGCTCATGCCTGTGTCTCTGTCGTGTTACCCCCACCCCCCGCTCATTTCCCGTGCCTCACTCATGTTCCCCCCACCCCCCGCTCATGCCCCATGTCTCCCCTGTTCACTCCCACCCCCTGCTCATGCTCTGTGTCTGTCTCCCTCCTTTTCCCCCCACCCCCTGCACATGGCCTGCATTTCCCCTGTTCACCCCCACCCCCCGCTCATGCCCCGTGTCTCCCTTCTTTCCCCCCACCCCCGCTTATGCCCTGTGTCTCCCTTCTTCCCCCCGCTCATGCCCCGTGTCTCCCTTCTTTCCCCCCACCCCCGCTAATGCCCCGTGTCTCCCTTCTTTCCCCCTCACCCCTGCTCATGCCCTGTGTCTCCCTGCTCCCCCCAACCCCCGCTCATGCCGCATGTCTCCCTTCTTCCCCCCCACCTCCCGCTCATGCCCCTTGCCTCCCTTCTTTCCCCCCACCCCCGACTCATGCCCTGTGTCTCGCTTCTTTACACCCCACCCCCCGCTCATGACCTGTGTCTCCCTTCTTTCCCCTCCACCCCCGCTCATGCCCGTGTCTCCCTTCTTCCCCCCACCCCCCGCTCATGCCCTGTGTCTCCTCCTTTCCCCCCGATCCCCCCTCATGCCCCGTGTCTCCCTTGTTTCCACCCACCCCCTGCTCATGCCTAGTGTCTTCCTTCTTCCCCCCACCCCCGCTCCTGCCCCGTGTCTCCCTTCTTTCCCCCAGCTCATGCCAAGTGTCTCTTTTCTTTCCCCCCCACCCCCTGCTCATGCCCCGTGTCTCCCTTCTTCCGCCCACCCCCCGCTCATGCCCCGTGTCTCCTTTCTTTCCCCCCACCCCCCACTCATGCCCGTGTCTCCCTTCTTCCCCCCACCCCTGCTCATGCCCCGTGTCTCCCTTTGTCCCCCCCACCCCCCGCTCAAGCCTGTCTCTCCCTTCTTTCCCCCTCACCCCCAGTCATGCCCTGTGTCTCCCTTCTTTCCCCCGCTCATGCTCCGTGTCTCCCTACTCCCCCCACCCCCGCTCATGCCCCGTGTCTCCCTTCTTTCGCCCCCACTCATGCCCCGTGTCTCCCTTCTTTACCCTCCCCACCCCCCGCTCCTGCCCCGTGTCTCCCTTCTTCCCCCCACCCCCCGCGCATGCCCCGTGTCTCCCTGCTGTACCTCCCACCCCCCGCTCATGCCCTGTGTCTCCCTCCTGTACCACCCACCCCCTCGCTCATGCCCCGTGTCTCCCTCCTGTACCCCCCACCCCTGCTCATGCCCCGTGTCTCCCTTCTGTCCCCCCCACCCCCGCTCATGCCCCGTGTCTCTTCTGTTCACCCCCACCGACGCGCATGCCCTTTGTCTCCCCTGTCCCCCAACCCCCGCTCATTCCCTGTGTCTCCCTTGTCCACCCCACCCCCGCTCATTCCCTGTGTCTGCCCTGTTCCCCCCACCCCCGCTAATGGCCTGTGTCTCCCTCATGTTCCCCCCACCCCCCGCTCATGCCCTGTGTCTCTTCTGTTCACCCCCACCCCCGCTCATGCCCTGTGTCTCCCCTGTCCCCCCACCCCCATTCATGCCCTGTGTCTCACCTGTCCCCCCACCCCCTGCTCATGCCCCGTGTCTCCCTTCTTTCCCCCCCAACCCGCCCACTCATTCCCCATGTCTGCCCTGTTCCCCCCACCCGCGCTAATGCCCCGTGTCTCCCTCATGTTCCCCCCACCCCCTGCTCATGCCCCATGTCTCCCTCGTGTTACCCCCTCCCCCCACTCATGCCCCGTGTCTCCCTTCTTTCCCCCTACCCCCCGCTCATACCCTGTGTCTCCCGTCTTCCCCCCACCCCCCGCTCATGCCCCGTGTCTCTTCTGTTCACCCCACCCCCGCTCATGCCCTTTGTCTCCCCTGTCCCCCAACCCGCGCTCATTCCCTGTGTCTCCCTTGTCCCTCCACCCCCGCTCATTCCCTGTGCCTGCCCTGTTTCCCCCACCCCCGCTAATGGCCTGAGTCTCCCTCATGTTCCCCCCACCCCCCGCTCATGCCCTGTGTCTCTTCTGTTCACCCCCACACCCGCTCATGCCCTGTGTCTCCCCTGTTCCCCCACCCCCGTTCATGCCCTGTGTCTCACCTATCCCCCCACCCCCTGCTCATGCCCCGTGTCTCCCTTCTTTCCCCCCCACCCCCCCGCTCATTCCCCATGTCTGCTCTGTTCCCCCCACCCCTGCTAATGCCCCGTGTCTCCCTCATGTTCCCCCCACCCCGTTCATGCCCTGTGTCTCACCTATCCCCCCACCCCCTGCTCATGCCCCGTGTCTCCCTTCTTTCCCCCCACCCCCCGCTCATACCCTGTGTCTCCCGTCTTCCCCCCACCCCCCGCTCATGCCCCGTGTCTCCATTTTACCCACCCACCCCCCTCTCATGCCCTGTGTCTCCCTTCCCCCCCCACCCCCGCTCATGCCCCGTGTCTCCCTACTTTCACCCCCACCCCCCCGCTCATGCCCCGTGCCTCCCTTCTTCCCCCCACCCCCCGCTCATGCCCCGTGTCTCCCTTCTTTCCCCCCCACCCCCGGCTCATGTCCTGTGTATCCCTTCTTTCCCCCCACCCCGCTCATGACCCGTGTCTCCCTTCTTTCCCCTCTACCCCCCGCTCATGCCCCATGTCTCCCTTCTTTCCACCCCACCCCCCACTCATGCCCCGTGTCTCCCTTCTTCCCCCCCACACCCACTCATTGCCTGTGTCTCCCTTCTTCCCCCCCAACCCCGCTCATGCCGGTGTCTCCCTTCTTTCCCCCGCACCCCCCGCTCATGCCCCGTGTCTCACTTCTTTCCCCTGCTCATGCCCCGTGTCTCCCTTCTTCCCCCATCTCCTGCTCATGCCCCGTTTCTCACTTCTTTTCCCCCCCACCCCCCGCTCATGCCCTGTGTCTCCCTTCTTTCCCCCCCACCCCACGCCATTGCCCTGTGTCTCTCTTCTTTCCGCCCCACCCCCTGCTCATTGCCCGTGTCTCCCTTCTTTCCCACCCCACCCTCCACTCATGCCCCGTGTCTCCCTTCTTCCCCCTGATCATGCCCCGTGTCTCCCTTCTTTCTCCCACCCCACTCTCATGCCCCGTGTCTCCCTTCTTTCCCCCCACGCCACGCTCATGCCCCATGTCTCCCTTCTTTCCCCCCCACCCCCCGCTCATGCCTCGTGTCTCCCTTCTTCCCCCCCAACCCCGCCCATGCCCCGTGTCTCCCTCCTGTACCCCCCACACCCGCTCATGGCCTGTGTCTCCCTCCTGTACCCCCCACACCCCGCTCATGCACTGTGTCTCCCTCCTGTCCCTCCCACCCCCCGCTCATGCCCCGTGTCTCCCCTGTTCACCCCCACCCCTCACTCATGCCCTGTGTCTCCCCTGCCCCCCCACTCCTGCTCATGCCCTGTGTCTCCCCTGTCCCTCACACCCCCCGCTCATGCCCCGTGTCTCCCTTCTTTCCCCCTCCACCTCCCCGCTCATGCCCCGTATCTGCCCTGTTCCCCCGCACCCCGCTCATGCCCTGTGTCTGCCTCCTGTACCCCCCACCCCCCGCTCATGCCCTGTGTCTCCCTCGTGTACCCCCCACCCCCTGCTCATGCCCCGTGTCTCCCTTGTGTTACCCCCATCCCCCACTCATGCCCCGTGTCTGCCCTGTTCACCCATCCCCGCTCATGCCCCGTGTCTCCCTCGTGTTACCCCCACCCCCGTTCATGCCCCGTGTTTCCCTCCTGTTCCCCCCACCCCCTGCACATGCCCCGTGTCTCCCTCGTGTACCCCCACCCCCCACTCATGCCCCGTGTCTCTCTCCCTCATGTACCCCCCACCCCCCACTCATGCCCTGTGTCTGCCCTGTTCCCCCCACCCCCCGCTCATGCCCCGTGTCTTGCTCGTTTTTGACCCCCATCCCCCGTGCATGCCCCGTGTCTCCCCTGTTCACCCCCTGCTCATGCTCCGTGTCTGTCTCCCTCCTTTTCCCCCACACCCTGCTCATGGCCCGTTTCTCCCCTGTTCACCCCCACCCCTGCCCCTTGTCTCACTTCTTCCCCCTCACCCCTGCTCATGCCCTTTGTCTCCCTTCTTCCCCCCACCCCCCGCTCATGCCCTGTGTCTCCCTTCTTTCCACCCCCCCAACCCCCGCTCATGCCCCGTGTCTCCCTTCTTTCCCACCTTACCCGCTGCTCATGCCCCGTGTCTCCCTTCTTCCCCCCACCCCACGCTCATGCTCGTGTCTCCCTTCTTTCCCCCCCACCCCCCGCTCATGCCCCGTGTCCCCCTTCTTCCCCCCCACACCCCTGCTCATGCCCGTGTCTCCCTTCTTTCCCCCGCTCATGCCCTGTGTCTCCCTTCTCCCCCCCACCCATGCTCATGCCGTGTCTCCCTTCTGTCCCCCCACCCCCGCTCATGCCCCGTGTCTCCCTTGTGTTACCCCCATCCCCCACTCATGCCCCGTGTCTGCCCTGTTCCCCACCCCCCACTCATGCCCCGTGTCTCCCTCGTGTTAGCCCCACCCCCATTCATGTCCCGTGTCTCCCTCCTGTTCCCCCCACCCCCTGCTCATGCCCCGTGTCTCCCTCGTGTACCCCCACCCACCGCTCATGCCCCGTGTCTCTCTCCTCGTGTACCCCCTACCCCCCACTTATGCCCCGTGTCTGCCCTGTTCCCCCACCCCCCGCTCATGCCCCGTGCCTTGCTCGTTTTTGACTCCCACCCCCCGCTCATGGCCCGTGTCTCCCCTGTTCACCCCACCCCCTGCCCCTTGTCTCCCTTCTTCCCCCTCACCCCTGCTCATGCCCCGTGTCTCCCTTCTTTCCCCACCACCCACCGCTCATGCCCTGTGTTTCCCTTCTTTCCACCCCCCCAACCCCCGCTCATGCCCCGCGTCTCCCTTCTTTCCCACCTTACCCCCGCTCATGCCCCGTGTCTCCCTTCTTTCTCCCCCACCCGCTGCTCATGCCCTGTGTCTCCCTTCTCCCCCACCCCCGCTCATGCCCTGTGTCTCCCTTCTTTCCCCCCCATCCCCCACTCATGGCCCATGTCTCCCTTCTTCCCCCTACCCCCGCTCATGCCCTGTGTCTCGCTTTTTTCCCCCCCAACCCCCGCTCATGCCCCGTGTCTCCTTTCTTTCCCCCACCCCCTGCTCATGCCCCATGTCTCCCTTCTTCCCCCGCCCCCCACTCATGCCCCGTGTCCCCCTTCTTCCCCCGCACCCCCCGCTCATGCCGTGTGTCTCCCTTCTTCCCCCCCTCCCCCCGCTCATTCCCCGTGTCTCCCTTCTTTCCCCCCCACCCCCGCTCATGCCGGTGTCTCCCTTCTTTCCCCTGCAACCCCCACTCATGCTCCGTGTCTCCCTTCTTTCCCCCGCTCATGCCCCATGTCTCCCTTCTTCCCCCCACCCCCTGCTCATGCCCCGTGTCTCCCTTCTTTTCCCCACCACCGCCTGCTCATGCCCCGTGTCTCCCTTCGTCCACCCCCACCCCCCACCATTGCCCCGTGTCTCCCGTCTTTCCGCCCCACCCCCCTCATTGCCCATGTCTCCCTTCTTTCCCACCCAACCCTCCACTCATGCCCGTGTCTCCCTTCTTCCCCCCTGCTCATGCCCTGTGTCTCCCTTCTTCCCCCACCCCACTCTTATGCCCCGTGTCTCCCTTCTTCCCCCCACCCTACGCTCATGCCCCGTGTCTCCCTTCTTTACCCTTCCCACATCCTGCTCATGCCCCTTGTCTCCCATCTTCCCCCCCACCCCCCGCTCATGCCCAGTGTATCCCTCCTGTACCCCCACCCCCCGCTCATGCCCTGTGCCTCCCTCCTGTACCCCCCACCCCCGCTTATGTCCCGTGTCTCCCTCCTGTACCCCCCACCCCCGCTCATGCCCTGTGTCTCCCTCCTGTCCCCCCCACCCCCCGTTCATGCCCCGTGTCTCCCCTGTTCACCCCCACTACCCACTTATGCCCCGTGTCTCCCCTATCCCCCCACCCCTGCTCATGCCCTGTGTCTCCCCTGTCCTTCCCACCCCCCGCTCATGCCCCGTGTCTCCCTTCTTTCCCCCCAACCCCCCCACTCATGCCCCATGTCTGCCCTGTTCCCCCCACCCCCGCTCATGCCCTGTGTCTGCCCCCTGTACCTCCCACCCCCCGCTCATGCCCTGTGTCTCCCTCGTGTTTCGCCACCACCTGCTCATGCCCCGTGTCTCCCGTGCGTTACCCCCCGCTCATGCCCCATGTCTGCCCTGTTCACCCACCCCCCGCTCATGCCCTGCATCTCCCTCGTGTTACCCCCCACCCCCTTTCATGCCCCTTGTCTCCCTCCTGTTCCCCCCACCCCCCGCTCATCCCCCATGTCTCCCTCGTGTGCCCCCCACCCCCTGCTCATGCCCCGTGTCTCTCTCCCTCGTGTACCCCCCACCCCCGCTCATGCCCCATGCCTGCCCTGTTCCCCCCACCCCCGGCTATTGCCCCGTGTCTCCCGTCTTTTCGCCCCACCCCCGCTCATTGCCCGTGTCTCTCTTCTTTCCCACCCCACCCCCCACTCATGCCCCGTGTCTCCCTTCTTCCCCCCCTGCTCATGCCCCGTGTCTCCCTTCTGTACCCCCACCCCCCGCTCATGCCCTGTGTCTCCCTTCTTTACCCTTCCCACATCTCTCTCATGCCCCTTGTCTCCCATCTTCCCCTGCACCCCCCGCTCATGCCAGTGTCTCCCTCCTGTACCCCCACCCCCCGCTCATGCCCTGTGCCTCCCTCCTGTACCCCCCACCCCCGCTCATGGCCCGTGTCTCCCTCCTGTACCCCCCACCCCCCGCTCATGCCCTGTGTCTCCCTCCTGTCCCCCCACCCTCCGTTCATGCCCCGTGTCTCCCCTGTTCACCCCCACTACCCACTTATGCCCCGTGTCTCCCCTATCCCCCACCCCTGCTCATGCCCTGTGTCTCCCCTGTCCTTCCCACCCCCGCTCATGCCCCGTGTCTCCCTTCTTTCCCCCCAACCCCCCCACTCATGCCCCATGTCTGCCCTGTTCCCCCCACCCTCGCTCATGCCCTGTGTCTGCCTCCTGTACCTCCTACCCCCCGCTCATGCCCTGTGTCTCCCTCGTGGTTCCCCACCACCTGCTCATGCCCCGTGTCTCCCTTGTGTTACCCCCCACCCCCCGCTCATGCCCCATGTCTGCCCTGTTCCCCCACCCCCCGCTCATGCCCCGCATATCCCTCGTGTTACCCCCACCCCCGTTCATGCCCCGTGTCTCCCTCCTGTTCCCCCCACCCCCCGCTCATCCCCCATGTCTCCCTCGTGTACCCCCCACCCCCTGCTCATGCCCCGTGTCTCTCTCCCTCGTGTACCCCCCACCCCCACTCATGCCCCATGCCAGCCCTGTTCCCCCCACCCCCGGCCATCGCCCCATGTCTCCCGTCTTTTCGCCCCACCCCCCGCTCATTGCCCGTGTCTCTCTTCTTTCCCACCCCACCCCCTACTCATGCCCCGTGTCTCCCTTCTTCCCCCCCTGCTCATGCCCCGTGTCTCCCTTCTTCCCCTCCACCCCACTCTCATGCCCCATGTCTCCCTTCTTTCCCCCCACCCTACGCTCATGCCCCGTGTCTCCCTTCTTTACTCTCCCCACATCCCGCTCATGCCCCTTGTCTCCCTTCTTCCCCCCCACGCCCCGCTCATGCCCAGTGTCTCCCTCCTGTACTCCCACCCCCGCTCATGCCCTGTGTCTCTCTCCTGTACCCCCCACCCCCGCTCATGGCCCGTGTCTCCCTCCTGTACCACCCACCCCCGCTCATGCCCTGTGTCTCCCTCCTGTCCCCCCACCCCCCGCTCATGCCCCGTGTCTCCCCTGTCCCCCCACCCCTGCTCATGCCCTGTGTCTCCCCTGTCCTTCCCACCCCCCGCTCATGCCCCGTGTCTCCCTTCTTTCCCCCAACCCCCCCACTCATGCCCCATGTCTGCCCTGTTCCCCCCACCACCGCTCATGACCTGTGTCTGCCTCCTGCACCCCCCACCCCCGCTCATGCCCTGTGTCTCCCTCGTGTTCCCCACCCCCTGCTCATGCACCGTGTCTCCCTTGTGTTACCCCCCACCCCCCACTCATGCCCCATGTCTGCCGTGTTCCCCCACCCCCCGCTCATGCCCCGTGTCTCCCTCGTGTTACCCCCACCCCCGTTGATGCCCCGTGTCTGCCTCCTGTTCCCCCCACCCCCCGCTCATCCCCCATGTCTCCCTTGTGTACCCGCTAACCCCGCTCATGCCCCGTGTCTCTCTCCCTCTTGTACCCCCCACCCCCCGCTCATGCCCCATGTCTGCCCTGTTCCCCCCACCCCTGCTCATGCGCCGTGTCTTGGTCGTGTTACCCCCCACCCCCCGCTCATGCCCCGTGTCTCCCCTGTTCACCTCCACCCCCCACTCATGCCTCTTGTCTCCCTTCTTCCCCCACACCCCCGCTCATGCTCCGTGTCTCCCTTCTTTCCCCCCCACCCCCCGCTGAGGCCCAGTGTCTCCCTTTGTTACAACCTCCCACCCCCGCTCATGCCCCGTGTCTCCTTTCTTCCCCCCCACCCCCCACTCCTGCCCCGTGTCTCCCTTCTTCCCCCCATCCCCTGCTCATGCCCCGTGTCTCCCTTTGTCCCCCCCACCCCCTGCTCATGCCCCGTGTCTCCCTTCTTTCCGCCACCCCCCGCTCAAGCCTGTGTCTCCCTTCTTTCCCCCGCTCATGCTCCGTGTCTCCCTACTCCCCCCCACCCCTGCTCATGTCCCGTGTCTCCCTTCTTTCCCCCCACCCCCCACTCATGCCCCGTGCCTGCCTTCTTTACCCTCCCCACCCCCCGCTCCTGCCCCGTGTCTCCCTTCTTCCCCCCACCCCCCACGCATGCCCTGTGTCTCCCTGCTGTACCTCCCACCCCCCCGCTCAAGCCCTGTGTCTCCCTCCTGTACCCCCCACCCCCTCGCTCATGCCCCGTGTCTCCCTCCTGTACCCCCCACCCCTGCTCATGCCCCGTGTCTCCCTCCTGTCCCCCCGACCCTCGGCTCATGCCCCGTGTCTCTTCTGTTCACCCCCACCCCCGCTCATGCCCTTTGTCTCCCCTGTCCCCCAACCCCCGCTCATGCCCTGTGTCTCCCTTATCCCCCCCACCCCCGCTCATTCCCTGTGTCTGCCCTGTTCCCCCCACCCCCGCTAATGGCCTGTGTCTCCCTCATGTTCCCCCCACCCCCGCTCATGCCCCGTGTCTCCCCTGTCCCCCTACCCCTGTTCATGCCCTGTGTCTCATTTGTCCCCCCACCCCCTGCTCATGCCCCGTGTCTGCCCTGTTCCCCCCACCCCCGCTAATGCCCTGTGTCTCCCTCATGTTCCCCCCACTCCCTGCTCATGCCCCATGTCTCCCTCGTGTTACCCCCTCCCCCGCTCATGCCCCGTGTCTCACTTCTTTCCCCCAACCCCTGCTCATACCCTGTGTCTCCCGTCTTCCCCCCACCCCCCACTCATGCCCCGTGTCTCTTCTGTTCACCCCCACCCCAGCTCATGCCCTTTGTCTCCCCTGTCCCCCAACCCCCACTCATTCCCTGTGTCTCCCTTATTCCCCCCACCCCCGCTCATTCCCTGTGTCTGCCCTGTTCCCCCCACCCCCGCTAATGGCCTGTGTCTCCCTCATGTTCCCCCCACCCCCCGCTCATGCCCTGTGTCTCTTCTGTTCACCCCCACCCCCGCTCATGCCCTGTGTCTCCCCTGTCCCTCCACCCCCGTTCATGCCCTGTGTCTCACCTATCCCCCCACCCCCTGCTCATTCCCCATGTCTGCCCTGTTCCCCCCACCCCCGCTAATGCCCGTGTCTCCCACATGTTCACCCCACCCACTGCTGCTCATGCCCCATGTCTCCCTCGTGTTACCCCCTCCTCCCGCTCATGCCCCGTGTCTCCCTTCTTTCCCTCCACCCCCCGCTCATACCCTGTGTCTCCCATCTTCCCCCCACCCCTCGCTCATGCCCCGTGTCTCCATTTTACCCCCCCACCCCCGCTCATGCCCTGTGTTTCCCTTCTCCCCCCACCCCCCGCTCATGCCCCGTGTCTCCCTTCTTTCACCCCGACCCCCCGCTCATGCCCCGTGCCTCCCTTCTTCCCCCCACCCCCCGCTCATGCCCCATGTCTCCCTTCTTTCCCCCCCACCCCCGCTCATGTCCCGTGTATCCCTTCTTTCCCCCACCCCGCTCATGACCGTGTCTCCCTTCTTTCCCCTCCACCCCCCGCTCATGCCCCATGTCTCCCTTCTTTCCACCCCACCCCCCACTCATGCCCCTTGTCTCCCTTCTTTCCCCCCCACCCCCCTCTCATGCCCCGTGTCTCCCTTCTTCCCCCCACCCTGCTCATTCCCTGTGTCTCCCTTCTTTACCCCCGCTTATGCCCAGTGTCTCTCTTCTTTCCCCCAACCACCGCTCATGCCCCGTGTCTCCTTTCTTTGCCCCCACCCCCCTCTCATGCCCCGTGTCTCCCTTCTTTCCCCCCCACCCCCGCTCATGCACCGTGTCTCCTTCTTCCCCCCCACACCAACTCATTCCTCGTGTCTCCCTTATTCCCCCCCCACCCCTGCTCATGCCGGTGTCTCCCTTCTTTCCCCCGCACCCCCCGCTCATGCCCCGTGTCTCACTTCTTTCCCCCGCTCATGCCCCGTGTCTCCCTTCTTCCCCCCATCCCCTGCTCATGCCCCGTTTCTCCCTTCGTTTACTCCCCACACCCCGCTCATGCACTGTGTCTCCCTCCTGTCCCCCTCACCCCCCGCTCATGCCCCGTGTCTCCCCTGTTCACCCCCACCCCTCACTCATGCCCTGTGTCTCCCCTGCCCCCCCCACTCCCACTCATGCCCTGTGTCTCCCCTGTCCCTCCCACCCCCCGCTCATGCCCTTTGTCTCCCTTCTTTCCCCCTCCACCTCCCCGCTCATGCCCCGTGTCTGTCCTGTTCCCCCCAACCCCGCTCATGCCCTGTGTCTGCCTCCTGTACCCCCCACTCCCGCTCATGCCCTGTGTCTCCCTCGTGTTCCCCCCACCCCCTGCTCATGCCCAGTGTCTCCCTTGTGTTACCCCCATCCCCCACTCATGCCCCGTGTCTGCCCTGTTCCCCCACCCCCGCTCATGTCCTGTGTCTCCCTCGTGTTACCCCCACCCCTGTCCATGCCCCGTGTCTCCCTCCTGTTCCCCCCACCCCCCGCACATGCCCCGTGTCTCCCTCGTGTACCCCCACCCCCCGCTCATGCCCCGTATCTGTCCTGTTCCCCCAAACCCGCTTGTGCCCTGTGTCTGCCTCCTGTACCCCCCACCCCCCGCTCATGCCCTGTGTCTCCCTCGTGTTCCCCCCACCTCCTGCCCCGTGTCTCCCTTGTGTTACCCCCATCCCCCACTCATGCCCCGTGTCTGCCCTGTTCCCCCACCCCCGCTCATGCCCCGTGTCTCCCTCGTGTTACCCCCACCCCTGTTCATGCCCTGTGTCTCCCTCCTGTTCCCCCCACCCCCCGCACATGCCCCGTGTCTCCCTCGTGTACCCCCACCCCACGCTCATGCCCCGTGTCTCTCTCCCTCGTGTACCCCCCACTCATGCCCTGTGTCTGCCCTGTTCCCCCCACCCCCCGCTCATGCACCGTGTCTTGCTCGTTTTTGACCCCCACCCCCTGTGCATGCCCCATGTCGCCCCTGTTCACCCCCACCCCCTGCTCATGCTCCGTGTCTGTCTCCCTCCTTTTCCCCCCACACCCCACTCATGGCCTGTGTCTCCCCTGTTCACCCCCACCCCTGCCCCTTGTCTCCCTTCTTCCCCCTCACCCACGCTCATGCCCTTTGTCTCCCTTCTTTCCGCCCCACCCCCCGCTCATGCCCTGTGTCTCCCTTCTTTCCACCCCCCAACCCCCGCTCATGCCCTGTGTCTCCCTTCTTTCTCCCCCACCCGCTGCTCATGCCCCGTGTCTCCCTTCTTCCCCCCACCCCACGCTCATGCTCGCATCTCCCTTCTTTCCCCCCCACCCCTCGCTCATGCCCCGTGTCCCCCTTCTTCCCCCCCACACCCCGCTCATGCCCGTGTCTCCCTTCTTTCCCCCGCTCATGCCCTGTGTCTCCCTTCTCCCCCCCACCCCCGCTCATGCCGTGTCTCCCTTCTTTCCCCCCATCCCCCACTCATGGCCCATGTCTCCCTTCTTCCCCCCCACCCCCGCTCATGCCCTGTGTATCCCTTGTGTTACCCCCCATGCCCCGTGTCTCCCTTCTTCCACCCCCACCCCCCACCATTGCCCCGTGTCTCCCGTCTTTCCGCCCCACCCCCGCTCATTGCCCATGTCTCCCTTCTTTCCCACCCAACCCTCCACTCATGCCCGTGTCTCCCTTCTTCCCCCCCTGCTCATGCCCTGTGTCTCCCTTCTTCCCCCCACCCCACTCTCATGCCCCGTGTCTCCCTTCTTTCCCCCACCCTACGCTCATGCCCCGTGTCTCCCTTCTTTACCCTTCCCACATCCCGCTCATGCCCCTTGTCTCCCATCCCCCCCCGCCCCCCCGCTCATGCCCAGTGTCTCCCTCCCGTACCCCCACCCCCCGCTCATGCCCTGTGCCTCCCTCCTGTACCCCCCACCCCCGCTCATGGCCCGTGTCTCCCTCCTGTACCCCCCACCCCCCGCTCATGCCCTGTGTCTCCCTCCTGTCCCCCCCACCCCCCGTTCATGCCCCGTGTCTCCCCTGTTCACCCCCACTACCCACTTATGCCCCGTGTCTCCCCTATCCCCCCACCCCTGCTCATGCCCTGTGTCTCCCCTGTCCTTCCCACCCCCCGCTCATGCCCCGTGTCTCCCTTCTTACTCCCCAACCCCCCACTCATGCCCCATGTCTGCCCTGTTCCCCCCACCCCCGCTCATGCCCTGTGTCTGCCTCCTGTACCTCCCACCCCCCGCTCATGCCCTGTGTCTCCCTCGTGTTTCCCCACCACCTGCTCATGCCCCGTGTCTCCCTTGTGTTACCCCCAACCCCCCGCTCATGCCCCATGTCTGCCCTGTTCCCCCACCCCCCGCTCATGCCCCGCATCTCCCTCGTGTTACCCCCCACCCCGTTCATGCCCCGTGTCTCCCTCCTGTACCCCCCACCCCCTGCTCATCCCCCATGTCTCCCTCGTGTACCCCCCACCCCCCGCTCATGCCCTGTGTCTCCCTCCTGTCCCCCCCACCCCCCGTTCATGCCCCGTGTCTCCCCTGTTCACCCCATCTACCCACTTATGCCCCGTGTCTCCCCTATCCCCCCACCCCTGCTCATGCCCTGTGTCTCCCCTGTCCTTCCCACCCCCCGCTCATGCCCCGTGTCTCCCTTCTTTCCCCCCAACCCCCCCACTCATGCCCCATGTCTGCCCTGGTCCCCCCACCCCCGCTCATGCCCTGTGTCTGCCTCCTGTACCTCCCAACCCCCGCTCATGCCCTGTGTCTCCCTCGTGTTTCCCCACCACCTGCTCATGCCCCGTGTCTCTCTCCCTCGTGTACCCCCCACCCCCGCTCATACCCCATGCCTGCCCTGTTCCCCCCACCCCCGCTCATGCCCCTTGTCTCTCTTCTTTCCCCCCACCCCCGTTCATGCCCCGTGTCTCCCTTCTTTACCCTCCCCACATCCCGCTCATGGCCCGTGTCTCCCTTCTTCCCCCTCACATCCCGCTCATGCTCCATGTCTCCCTCCTGTACCCCCACCCCCCGCTCATGCCCCTTGTCTCCCTCCTGTACCCCCCACCCCCGCTCATGCCCCCTGTCTCCCTCCTGTCCCCCCAGCCCCCGCTCATGCCCCGTGTCTCCCTGTTCACCCCCACCCCCACTCATGCCCCGTGTCTCCCCTGTCCCCCCCAACCCTGCTCATACCCTCCCCACCCCCCGCTCATTCCCTGTGTTTCCCTTCTTTCCCCCCACCCCCCCCCTCATTCCCTGTGTATGCCCTGTTCCCCCCACCCCCCGCTCATGCTCCGTGTCTCCCCCGTTTCACCCCCACCCCCCGCTCATACCCCGTGTCTCCCTTCTTTCCGCCACCCCCCGCTCAAGCCTGTGTCTCCCTTCTTTCCCCCTCACCCCCGCTCATGCTCCGTGTCTCCCTACTCCCCCCCACCCCGCTCATGCCCCGTGTCTCCCTTCTTTCCCCCCACCCCCCACTCATGCCCCGTGTCTGCCTTCTTTACCCTCCCCACCCCCCGCTCCTGCCCCGTGCCTGCCTTCTTCCCCCCACCCCCGCGCATGCCTGTGTCTCCCTGCTGTACCTCCCACCCCCCGCTCATGCCCTGTGTCTCCCTCCTGTACCCCCCACCCCCTCGCTCATGCCCCGTGTCTCCCTCCTGTACCCCCCACCCCTGCTCATGCCCCGTGTCTCCCTCCTGTCCCCCCACCCCCCGCTCATGCCCTGTGTCTCTTCTGTTCACCCCCACCCCCGCTCATGCCCTTTGTCTCCCCTGTCCCCCAACCCCCGTTCATGCCCTGTGTCTCCCTTGTCCCCCCCACCCCCGCTCATTCCCTGTGTCTGCCCTGTTCCCCCCACCCCCGCTAATGGCCTGTGTCTCCCTCATGTTCCCCCCACCCCCGCTCATGCCCCGTGTCTCCCCTGTCCCCCCACCCCCGTTCATGCCCTGTGTCTCATTTGTCCCCCCACCCCCTGCTCATGCCCCGTGTCTCCCTTCTTTCCCCCAACCCCCCCGCTCATGCCCCATGTCTCCCTTGTGTTACCCCCTCCCCCCGCTCATGCCCCGTGTCTCCCTTCTTTCCCCCCACCCCCCGCTCATACCCTGTGTCTCCCGTCTTCCTCCCACCCCCCGCTCATGCCCCGTGTCTCCCTCCCCCCACCCCCACTCATGCCCCATGTCTCCATTTTACCCCCCCCACCCCCTGCTCATGTCCTGTGTCTCCCTTCTCCCCCCCACCCCCCGCTCATGCCCCGTGTCTCCCTTCTTTCACCCCCACCCCCCGCTCATGCCCCGTGCCTCCCTTCTTCCCCCACCCCCCGCTCATGCTCCGTGTCTCCCTTCTTTCCCCCCCACCCCCAGCTCAGGCCCTGTGTCTCCCTTCTTTACACCCTCCCACCCCCCGCTCATGCCCCGTGTCTCCTTTCTTTCCCCCCCACCCCCCACTCATGCCCCGTGTCTCCCTTCTTCCCCCCACCCCCTGCTCATGCCCCGTGTCTCCCTTTGCCCCCCCCACCTCCTGCTCATGCCCCGTGTTAGGAAGAATTCTCTGTTTAGGCTGAATTTCCTAACCTAGTGAGTCCCCCAGCAGCTTTGCTGGATTTTGTGGGGTTTATTTTTTTCTCCTGCCAAGAGTGAGACTCTTTTATCCTCACTCTTGGACATGACTTGAGAGTGTTCTCTGTGACTTGCTATGTGCTTATGGGCTGGGGGGGTAATTTTCCCCATAGGCCATCATTGGTTTTTGAAATTTGTGTTACACAGCACCCTCAGTGCAGTAGCACAGGGGTGTCTTAGAGACCCCCAAACATAGACTCCACACCCTGGGACTGACTACTGTCTCCCTGGGTCTGTAAAGTTACCATTTACTTTACTAGTCTTAACTTAGGAACTTAACCAGTACAAACCATCTTACTGTGGAAGTACTGGTAGGGGCAATTAGATTGCCCCTGGGTCTGTTGTCGAGGGGGTACTGTCCCGTCCCCCCTCGCCGAGTTCTGGCTGGTGGCAGTGGATACCACGGAAATATTCCACCGGAATATTTCCCAATGGGATTTCCCATTGGTTTTTGATGCACCACTTTTTGGTGCAATGTTAAAGATACCGCCGGTTTATTTATTTAATATAAATTCACCGGTTGGGATTTTTTGACGGAACTCGCCACCAAAATGGCGTCTAGGTTCACTTCAGTAACCCTGAACCCGAGTCGAGCCTTTGTTCCACTTTTGGCGGGCTTCTGCACAGAAGTCCTCCAAAGTGGTGCCATTCTGTCTGGGTACCACAGGGGGTGTGGGAGGGGGTTTTAGGCACCCTGGACCGAGTTGCCTTGCCTACTCAGGTCGCACTCTAGTGTGATTGGCCCAAGTGGTGAGCCACCCCGCTCACCACTTAGCATGTTTGAGTGACAGCTAGGCTGTATGAATGGGGGTTTGCTGCATCAAAGCAGGGTTTTTGGGACTGGTTCTTCAGAAGTCGCCACAGGACCTAAGAAGCCGAAGAGGGAGAAGCCGAGCTGACCTGCCAAGATGACACCACCGGTGAAGCCCTGCAGAATCGTCTCCCCACTTTTCCCGACGACAGAGGAGATCTCCCGCCGGAGAGTCTTCTTCCCTTAACTGGTGGGGACAACCAGTTGCTGCCTTCTTTTCGCCGTCCCGAAGCATCTCGTGGCCGCCTTGCCTGTGCCAAGCACCCCAGCAACCGGGATACCACTTTTTACCTCAACCGCGAAAGAGGGGTAAAAATCCTTTGTGACCGGAGAACTCCACGGCTGGCCTCATCCCTGGTAGTGCAACGACCTGCAGCCTTCCTCCCCGTCGAGATCACCTCTTCCTCGGGACGACGCCGCGACTTGCAGCCACTACCAGGAACGACTACCACCGCTGGAGGAATCTTTCCACTTTTAAAGGTACTGTGATCCGCCCGGCCTCCCTTGCCACCGATTGTACGGGGTAGATTTAGCCCTCGGCTCTCGAACCTGGGTAGGTCTGGGACACCCTAACTAAACTTTTCAGAACCTTAGTAAAACCGTTTTCTACTCACCTGCAAATACTTGTGACATTGTGTGATCTTGGGCACATTTTCGCCTGGCTCCCTCTAACGCGGGCCCCAAACTAATTCCCCTTGTTCCACTATTGACTGTCTTTGCCAACCTTATGTGAAAAGTGTTTTACCTAACTGCTCTCTTTATTTCTACCTTTTCCCTCCCTTTTGGTAATACTGGTTGGAGTACCATCTAATGTTAAGCGCTCACCTCTGGTTGGAAATAAGTGGTGTTAACTTAGAATTGTCCAACAAACGATTAGGGATGTACATATGAGTAATAGTAACTGTGTTTGACTTTCTTATCTTTTCTAATGTGCTAGTGTAATTTATGAGTGTACCTTGAATAAATAAGTTTATACTCTGACACCTAGCTCTGGTCAGTGTTTGCTTGTGCTATTGTACCTCTGTACCTATTTATGTATCCTCTGTATACTGCCTAACTCTTCTTGAGGGAAGTCTGACTGCTCAGCCACAGCTACCACAGTGAATCTGTGCGGTGCAGACTGCTACCAAGTGGGTTTACTGCCAACACCTGTAGTCTTAAATCTTTTGCAGTGGTCCCAGAGGGAACTGCACAGGTTTCTGCCTAACACTGGTGTACAGCGGTGGGATCTGTATTGAGTATACACTTTAGAGTACTTTTGAGATACCTTAGTGCAACTAACCACAAAACTTAAGCACAAGAAAGAAAAAGTCATTTTTAACCTGTCTACTATGGAAAGTTATAGTCAAGAGTCCCTTGCTACAAAAACTGCTGATTGTCTAAGACTTCTCTGTAAGCATAAGAATCTCATGACTAAAGGAAAGAAAATAGAGCTAATAGAAAGGTTGTTAATAAACCAAAGTCTGGAGGATGGCCCAGAGGAACCTATCACTCCAGCAAATGTAGAAAGCAGCAATGATCTTGATATGGAACAAGGTATTGATGATCTTGGGTCAGAACCAGAAGAGGAGGATGAAACTGTTGTAGATAGTCCCTCTAGGCCTCTGTCTGCTCTACCAGCTGTACCTACTGGAACTTTGCCAGGTCCCACATTTAGCCCTCAATACTTTGAACTAGAGAAAATGAAACTTGAATTAGAGTACAAGAAACTTAATGCTCAAACTGACAAAGAACTAAGGCTAAGGGAAATGGAGCTCAAGTATGAGCTAGAAATGAAGAAATTGTCTGTTGAGAATGCTTCTCTCTCTGGCTCCTCTAGAAGTTCCAGTCCTAAAAGACCCCGGATGCCTAAGGAATTGATTGGTATGTATGAGCCTAAGTTGGATGTGTTGGATTGGTTGTCTATGTTTGAGTATAATCATGGGCTCCAGAACATCACAGGTAATGAGTTACTCACCTGGTTGTTCTCTAGGCTTCCCCCTGTTGCAACTGATGTGGTAATGGAGTTGGGGGAGGAGGATAGGAAAGAGTATGAATGTGTGAAACTAGCTTTGATAGCTAGGTTTGGGAAGACCCCTTCCCAGTATCTTAAGAGGTTTAGGAGCCTCAAAAAGCATGATGGTACCCCTTGGGCTACCTGGGTGTGTGAAGGGTTGAAAAACTTAGAGGGATGGATTAAGGGTTACAAGGTGAACACTTATGAAGGAATGAGAAATCTTGTAATGATGGAGTCAATTTATGATGCCTGCTCTCCTGAGCTCAGACAGCACTTGGCTGATTCACAGGAATTAGATCCTAGGAAACTGGCTAAGGCTGCTGACTTGTGGGTTGCCAACAGGGCTACTCACAAGGATTCTGGGGTAACTCAGAAGAAGGATGAGGGAAGACAGCCTAAGAAAGACTCCAAAGAGAATTCTAATAATCCTAATTCCAAAGAGGGCCCCAAACAAAACCATAAGGGTAAGCCACCTGGGAAACCACAGCAGAGTAGTATACCTTCTGGTGCTAAACCAGAAGGAGGTCAGAACAAGCCTCCATTCCAAAGGACCTTTGGGGCCTGTTATGTTTGTAAGGCTACTGACCATGTGAAAGGAGATCCCAGATGTAAGGGTAAACCTTCCGGGGTCCAACTTGTCTCCTTAGCCTTCGCTCCAGAGGAGGAAGTCACTATGGCAAGTGGAAACTTTCTACTACTGGCTGATGAACCCACTGGAGTCTCAGCCAGTGTTTCTTTAGTCTCTCTGGGGTTGTGGGAACAACAAAATTTAGATGTGTATAATTCTATCCCAGATAATACTAAAGAGTATTATAAGGACAGTGTCCACGTGAATGGTCAGGAGACCCCTGCCATCAGGGACACTGGGGCCAGCATAACTGTGGTGGATGAATCATTTTTCAAGGCAGAGGATGTTGCTAAGGCACCCAAATGCCTCACCAAGTTAGCTGGAGGGCCTGTGCAGATGTGTCCCCAGTTACCAGTCCTCATCCAGTGTAATGATATGGCTGTGAAGATACCTGTCAGTATACAATGTGAAGTGCCAGGAAGAGTTCTGCTGGGAAATGACCTGAAAGCTCTTGGAGTTGTGTCACATACCCCCAGACCTCCTAGTAAAAGGTTACGGGAGCTCACCAAGTCTGCAAGAGAGAAAACCCTGCGAGGTTTATCTCAGGAGATGATGACAGAAATCACTCCTCTCCCACTGGAGCAACTTACTGCAGTAACTACCAGATCAGGAGCAAAGGGGCAACCCAAGACTCCTAGAAAAAAACCTACAGCAAGCACTCCAGTGCTTCCAACAAGGACTTCCCCGAGGTTGTCCAAAGTTACACCTGTAACTCCACCTCCAGCTGAGGCTGAGAGGGAGGTACAACCCTGTTTGGTTGAACTAGACTCTGAAGAAGAGCTAGAAGGAGGTCCAGAACTTATTGGAGACCTGGACCCGGCTGACCATCCTGAGCTGCAGTCTTTACTGGCAGAAGGTGGACCCAGCAGGACAGCTTTCCGTAAGGGACAAAGAGAATGTCCAACTCTGGAGGGTCTCCGCCAGCAGGCAGCTTCTCAGGCTGATGGGCAAGAGCCTGGGAAGTATAGGTTACACTGGGAAGATGGCCTCCTCTACAGTGAACCAACCGAATCTGAACCTGGAGCATACCAACGCCTGGTAGTGTCCCAAGAGAACAGACAACAGTTCTTGCAACTAGCCCACGAGATTCCTTTGGCTGGTCACTTGAGTTTCAAGAAGACCAAGGAAAGGCTCTCTCTCTACTTCTATTGGCCAAAAATGGGGGCTGAAGTAGATAGGTATTGCAGGAGCTGCCATACCTGCTAGACTTCTGGTAAGGTTGGTTCCAAGAATGTGGCACCTTTAGTGCCTCTCCCAGTTGTGGGAGTCCCATTTGAGAGGGTAGGGATTGACATTGTTGGTCCCCTTGATCCCCCAACCTCCTCAGGCAACAGGTTTATCCTTGTTGTAGTAGACCATGCTACTAGGTACCCTGAGGCAATTCCTATGAGGACTGTTACGGCTCAGGCTGTGGCTAAGGCCCTCCTTGGTATCTTTACCAGGGTTGGGTTTCCTAAGGAGGTGATCTCTGACAGGGGGACACATTTTATGTCCAACTACATGAAAGCCATGTGGAAAACCTGCGGAGTTACCTGCAAGTTCTCAACCGCCTACCACCCTCAGACCAACGGGTTGGTAGAAAGATTTAACAGAACCATGAAGAGCATGATAGGTGCCTTAGAAGAACCCCTTAAGAAGAAGTGGGACCTTCTACCGCCATGCCTTCTATTTGCTTATAGGGAAGTCCCTCAGGAGGGAGTAGGTTATTCTCCCTTTGAACTTCTCTATGGCCATCCCGTCAGAGGCCCCTTGGCCCTGATTAAGGAGGGGTTGGAGAGTGCTCCTTCCCCCAAGCCAGTCAGAGTGACTGACTATGTGATAGGTCTCCGAAGGAGAATGTCACACATGATGGCAGAAGCAAGTGATAACTTGAAAGCTGGCCAAGCTCTGATCAAACATTGGCATGATCAGAAGGCTAACATGGTTGAGTTTACTCAAGACCAGCTAGTTCTAGTTATGCTCCCAACAAGGCAGAGGGCCTTGCAAGACAAATGGATGGGACCCTTCAAGGTTGTGGGAAAACTTGGAGAGGTCAACTATCTGGTGGATCTGGGCAAACCCAGGGAAGCTCCCAGAGTCTTCCACACCAACCGCCTCAAAGCCTATGTCTCTAGACCAGAAGTAGGAGCATTGCTTCTAGCTTCATCGGAAGAGGAGGAGGAGAGTGACGCTCTACCTGACCTCCTGAGAGGCTTACCTTTGTACGAAAAGGTTGAAGGAGTTAATCTCTCTTCAGATCTGACCCCTGAGCAACAGGAGGAGTGCAAAGCGATGTTAAATCAGTTCTCACTTTCACCAGGCTTGACCCCTTGGGGACAGCATAAGATACTCACTTGTGACTGTCTGCCAGTCAAAAGCAGAGGATACAGAATGTCAGAACATGTCAGAACCCACATCAAAGGAGAGGTCAAGAAGATGCTTGATCTCGGGGTAATAGAGCCCTCTACTAGTCCATGGTCTAGCCCAGTGGTGTTAGTACCAAAGGCAGGATCCAAAGAGCTGAGATTCTGTGTGGACTATAGAGCTCTTAATGCAGTCACCAAGACTGATGCCCACCCTTTGCCAAGGACAGATGAGTTGGTGGATAAACTTGGTGGAGCCAAGTACCTCAGCACACTGGACCTTACGTCGGGCTATTGGCAAATAGCCCTGACAGACCATGCCAAGGAGAAAACTGCATTTTCTACCCCAGTTGGCCTATACCAATTCAAGGTTATGCCTTTTGGACTGAAAAATGCACCTGCAACATTCCAAAGGATGGTGAACCAAGTTCTGGCGGGGATGGAGGACTGCTGCATGGCATACTTGGATGACATTGCAGTCTTCAGCCACTCCTGGGCAGAACATGTGACCCACTTGGGACATGTTTTGCAGGCTCTTGAGCAGGCCAATCTGACCATGAAGGCAAGCAAGTGCCAAATTGGTCAGAGTAAAGTGGTCTACCTTGGACATGAGGTAGGAGGTGGAGAAATAAGGCCTTTGCTCAGGAAGATTGAAGCTGTGCAAAATTGGACAACACCTACTACTCAGACCCAGGAGAGAGCCTTCTTAGGCCTCACTGGGTACTACAGGAATTTCATTGAGAACTATGGGACCATAGCTTCTCCTCTGAATGTGATCTCCTCTCCAAAATTCCCTAAGAAGGTCAAATGGACTGAGGAATGCAATCAGGCCTTTGAAAACCTGAAGAAAGCTCTCTGCCAAGCTCCAGTACTCAGAGCTCCTGACTACCACCAAACTTTCATTGTACAAACTGATGCTTCCAATGTAGGTATAGGTGCAGTTCTTAGCCAACTGGATGAGAAGGGTAGGGAACACCCCATTTGCTTCATCAGCAGAAAACTGAAGGATCCTGAAACAAGGTGGGCAACAATCGAAAGAGAATGCTTTGCTATTGTGTGGGCACTGAAGAAGTTTAGGCCATACTTGTATGGTTCTTCTACTTTTGTCATTCAGACTGACCACCAACCCTTGAGATGGTTAATGCAAATGAAAAGGGAAAATCCAAAACTATTGAGATGGTCAATCTGCCTCCAAGGGTTTGATTTCACCATTGAGCACAGGTCAGGGTGTCACCATCAAAATGCTGATGGACTCTCTAGGATGTATGTCATCGACTAGAGGTATGAGGTTCATCCAGGAGTGGATTAAATCCTCCTGTCCCTTAGTCTGGGGGGGCGAGTGTTAGGAAGAATTCTCTGTTAGGCTGAATTTCCTAACCTAGTGAGTCCCCCAGCAGCTTTGCTGGATTTTGTGGGGTTTATTTTTTTCTCCTGCCAAGAGTGAGACTCTTTTATCCTCACTCTTGGACATGACTTGAGAGTGTTCTCTGTGACTTGCTATGTGCTTATGGGCTGGGGGGGTAATTTTCCCCATAGGCCATCATTGGTTTTTGAAATATGTGTTACACAGCACCCTCAGTGCAGTAGCACAGGGGTGTCTTAGAGACCCCCAAACATAGACTCCACACCCTGGGACTGACTTCTGTCTCCCTGGGTCTGTAAAGTTACCATTGACTTTACTAGTCTTAACTTAGGAACTTAACCAGTACAAACCATCTTACTGTGGAAGTACTGGTAGGGGCAATTAGATTGCCCCTGGGTCTGTTGTCGAGGGGGTACTGTCCCGTCCCCCCTCGCCGAGTTCTGGCTGGTGGCAGTGGATACCACGGAAATATTCCACCGGAATATTTCCCAATGGGATTTCCCATTGGTTTTTGATGCACCACTTTTTGGTGCAATGTTAAAGATACCGCCGGTTTATTTATTTAATATAAATTCACCGGTTGGGATTTTTTGCCGGAACTCGCCGCCAAAATGGCGTCTAGGTTCACTTCAGTAACCCTGAACCCGAGTCGAGCCTTTGTTCCACTTTTGGCGGGCTTCTACACAGAAGTCCTCCAAAGTGGTGCCATTCTGTCTGGGTACCACAGGGGGTGTGGGAGGGGGTTTTAGGCACCCTGGACCGAGTTGCCTTGCCAACTCAGGTCGCACTCTAGTGTGATTGGCCCAAGTGGTGAGCCACCCCGCTCACCACTTAGCATGTTTGAGTGACAGCTAGGCTGTATGAATGGGGGTTTGCTGCATAAAAGCAGGGTTTTTGGGACTGGTTCTTCAGAAGTCGCCACAGGACCTAAGAAGCCGAAGAGGGAGAAGCCGAGCCGACCTGCCAAGACGACACCACCGGTGAAGCCCTGCAGAATCGTCTCACCACTTTTCCCGACGACAGAGGAGATCTCCCGCCGGAGAGTCTTCTTCCCTTAACTGGTGGGGACAACCAGTTGCTGCCTTCTTTTCGCCGTCCCGAAGCATCTCGTGGCCGCCTTGCCTGTGCCAAGCACCCTGGCAACCGGGATACCACTTTTTACCTCAACCGCGAAAGAGGGGTAAAAATCCTTTGTGACCGGAGAACTCCACGGCTGGCCTCATCCCTGGTAGTGCAACGACCTGCAGCCTTCATCCCCATCGAGATCACCTCTTCCTCGGGACGACGCCGCGACCAGCACCCACTACCAGGAACGACTACCACCGCTGGAGGAATCTTTCCACTTTTAAAGGTATTGTGATCCGCCCGGCCTCCCTTGCCACCGATTGTGCGGGGTAGATTTAGCCCTCGGCTCTCGAACCTGGGTAGGTCTGGGACACCCTAACTAAACTTTTCAGAACCTTAGTAAAACCGTTTTCTACTCACCTGCAAAGACTTGTGACATTGTGTGATCTTGGGCACATTTTCGCCTGGCTCCCTCTAACGCGGGCCCCAAACTAATTCCCCTTGTTCCACTATTGACTGTCTTTGCCAACCTTATGTGAAAAGTGTTTTACCTAACTGCTCTCTTTATTTCTACCTTTTCCCTCCCTTTTGGTAATACTGGTTGGAGTACCATCTAATGTTAAGCGCTCACCTCTGGTTGGAAATAAGTGGTGTTAACTTAGAATTGTCCAACAAACGATTAGGGATGTACATATGAGTAATAGTAACTGTGTTTGACTTTCTTATCTTTTCTAATGTGCTAGTGTAATTTATGAGTGTACCTTGAATAAATAAGTTTATACTTTGACACCTAGCTCTGGTCAGTGTTTGCTTGTGCTATTGTACCTCTGTACCTATTTATGTATCCTCTGTATACTGCCTAACTCTTCTTGAGGGAAGTCTGACTGCTCAGCCACAGCTACCACAGTGAATCTGTGCGGTGCAGACTGCTACCAAGTGGGTTTACTGCCAACACCTGTAGTCTTAAATCTTTTGCAGTGGTCCCAGAGGGAACTGCACAGGTTTCTGCCTAACACCCCGTGTCTCCCTTCTTTCCGCCACCCCCCGCTCAAGCCTGTGTCTCCTTTCTTTCCCCCTCACCCCCCAGTCATGCCCTGTGTCTCCCTTCTTTCCCCCGCTCATGCTCCGTGTCTCCCTACTCCCCCTCCACCCCCGCTCATGCCCCGTGTCTCCCTTCTTTCCCCCCCACCCACCAATCATGCCCCGTGTCTGCCTTCTTTACCCTCCCCACCCCCCGCTCCTGCCCCGTGTCTGCCTTCTTCCCCCCACCCCCCACGCATGCCCCGTGTCTCCCTGCTGTACCTCCCACCCCCACTCATGCCCTTTGTCTCCCTCCTGTACCCCCCACCCCCTCGCTCATGCCCCGTGTCTCCCTCCTGTACCCCCCACCCCTGCTCATGTCCCGTGTCTCCCTCCTGTCCCCCACCCCCCGCTCATGCCCCGTGTCTCTTCTGTTCACCCCCACCCCCGCTCATGCCCTTTGTCTCCCCTGTCCTCCAACTCCCGCTCATGCCCTGTGTCTCCCTTGTCCCCCCCACCCCCGCTCATTCCCTGTGTCTGCCCTGTTCCCCCCACCCCCGCTAATGGCCTGTGTCTCCCTCATGTTCCCCCCACCCCCGCTCATGCCCCGTGTCTCCCCTGTCCCCCCACCCCCGTTCATGCCCTGTGTCTCATTTGTCCCCCCACCCCCTGCTCATGCCCCGTGTCTCCCTTCTTTCCCCCCCAACCCCCCCGCTCATGCCCCATGTCTCCCTTGTGTTACCCCCTCCCCCCGCTCATGCCCCGTGTCTCCCGTCTTTCCCCCACCCCCCGCTCATACCCTGTGTCTCCCGTCTTCCTCCCACCCCCCGCTCATGCCCCGTGTCTCCCTCCCCCCCACCCCCACTCATGCCCCGTGTCTCCATTTACCCCCCCCCACCCCCCGCTCATGTCCTGTGTCTCCCTTCTCCCCCCCAACCCCCGCTCATGCCCCGTGTCTCCCTTCTTTCACCCCCACCCCCCGCTCATGCCCAGTGTCTCCCTTCTTCCCCCCCACCCCCCGCTCATGTCCCGTGTATCCCTTCTTTCCCCCCACCCCGCTCATGACCCGTGTCTCCCTTCTTTTCCCTCCACCCCCGCTCATGCCCCGTATCTCCCTTCTTTCCACCCCACCACCCACTCATGCTCCGTGTCTCCCTTCTTCCCCCCAACCCCCTCTCATGCCCCGTGTCTCCCTTCTTCCTCTAACCCTGCTCATCCCCTGTGTCTCCCTTCTTTCCCCCAGCTCATGCCCCGTGACTCTCTTCTTTCCCCCCACCCGCCGCTCATGCCCCGTGTCTCCTTTCTTTCCCCCCACCCCCCGCTCATGCCCCGTGTCTCTCTTCTTTCCCCCCCACCCCCCGCTCATGCACCGTGTCTCCCTTCTCCCCCCCACACCCACTCATTCCCCGTGTCTCCCTTCTTCCCCCCCACCCCTGCTCATGCCGGTGTCTCCCTTCTTTCCCCCGCACCCCCGCTCATGCCCCGTGTCTCACTTCTTTCCCCCGCTCATGCCCTGTGTCTCCCTTCTTCCCCCATCCCCTGCTCATGCCCCGTTTCTCCCTTCTTTTCCCCCCCACCCCCGCTCATGCCCTGTGTCTTCCTTCTTTCCCCCCACCCCCCGCCATTGCCCTGTGTCTCTCTTCTTTCCGCCCCACCCCCCGCTCATTGCCAGTGTCTCCCTTCTTTCCCACCCCACCCCCCACTCATGCCCCATGTCTCCCTTCTTCCCCCCGCTCATGCCCCGTGTCTCCCTCCTGTACCCCCCACACCCCGCTCATGCACTGTGTCTCCCTCCTGTCCCCCCCACCCCCGCTCATGCCCCGTGTCTCCCCTGTTCACCCCCACCCCTCACTCATGCCCCGTGTCTCCCCTGCCCCCCCCACTCCCGCTCATGCCCTGTGTCTCCCCTGTCCCTCCCACCCCCCGCTCATGCCCCGTATCTCCCTGCTTTCCCCCTCCACCTCCCCGCTCATGCCCCGTGTCTGCCCTGTTCCCCCAACCCCGCTCATGCCCTGTGTCTGCCTCCTGTACCCCCCACCCCCGCTCATGCCCTGTGTCTCCCTCGTGTTCCCCCCACCCCCTGCTCATGCCCCGTGTCTCCCTTGTGTTACCCCCATCCCCCACTCATTCCCCGTGTCTGCCCTGTTCCCCCACCCCCGCTCATGCCCCGTGTCTCCCTCGTGTTACCCCCACCCCCGTTCATGCCCTGTGTCTCCCTCCTGTTCCCGCACTCCCCGCACATGCCCCGTGTCTCCCTCGTGTACCCCCACCCCCCACTCATGCCCCGTGTCTCTCTCCCTCGTGTACCCCCCACCCCCCACTCATGCCCCGTGTCTGCCCTGTCCCCCCCACCCCCCGCTCATGCCCCGTGTCTTGCTCGTTTTTGACCCCCACCCCCCGTGCACGCCCCGTGTCTCCCCTGTTCACCCCCACACCCTGCTCATGCTCCGTGTCTGTCTCCCTCCTTTTCCCCCCACACCCTGCTCATGCCCCGTGTCTCCCGTCTTTCCCCCACCCCCCGCTCATACCCTGTGTCTCCCGTCTTCCTCCCACCCCCCGCTCATGCCCCGTGTCTCCCTCCCCCCCACCCCCACTCATGCCCCGTGTCTCCATTTTGCCCCCCCCACCCCCCGCTCATGTCCTGTGTCTCCCTTCTCCCCCCAACCCCCGCTCATGCCCCGTGTCTCCCTTCTTTCACCCCCACCCCCCGCTCATGCCCCGTGCCTCCCTTCTTCCCCCCACCCCCCGCTCATGCCCAGTGTCTCCCTTCTTCACCCCCACCCCCCGCTCATGTCCCGTGTATCCCTTCTTTCCCCCCACCCCGCTCATGACCCGTGTCTCCCTTCTTTTCCCTCCACCCCCGCTCATGCCCCGTATCTCCCTTCTTTCCACCCCACCACCCACTCATGCTCCGTGTCTCCCTTCTTCCCCCCAACCCCGTCTCATGCCCCGTGTCTCCCTTCTTCCTCTAACCCTGCTCATCCCCTGTGTCTCCCTTCTTTCCCCCAGCTCATGCCCCGTGACTCTCTTCTTTCCCCCCCACCCGCCGCTCATGCCCCGTGTCTCCTTTCTTTCCCCCCACCCCCCGCTCATGCCCCGTGTCTCTCTTCTTTCCCCCCCACCCCCCGCTCATGCACCGTGTCTCCCTTCTCCCCCCCACACCCACTCATTCCCCGTGTCTCCCTTCTTCCCCCCCACCCCTGCTCATGCCGGTGTCTCCCTTCTTTCCCCCGCACCCCCGCTCATGCCCCGTGTCTCACTTCTTTCCCCCGCTCATGCCCTGTGTCTCCCTTCTTCCCCCATCCCCTGCTCATGCCCCGTTTCTCCCTTCTTTTCCCCCCCACCCCCGCTCATGCCCTGTGTCTCCCTTCTTTCCCGCCACCCCCCGCCATTGCCCTGTGTCTCTCTTCTTTCCGCCCCACCCCCGCTCATTGCCAGTGTCTCCCTTCTTTCCCACCCCACCCCCCACTCATGCCCCATGTCTCCCTTCTTCCCCCCGCTCATGCCCCGTGTCTCCCTCCTGTACCCCCCACACCCCGCTCATGCACTGTGTCTCCCTCCTGTCCCCCCCACCCCCGCTCATGCCCCGTGTCTCCCCTGTTCACCCCCACCCCTCACTCATGCCCCGTGTCTCCCCTGCCCCCCCACTCGCGCTCATGCCCTGTGTCTCCCCTGTCCCTCCCACCCCCCGCTCATGCCCCGTGTCTCCCTTCTTTCCCCCTCCACCTCCCCGCTCATGCCCCGTGTCTGCCCTGTTCCCCCAACCCCGCTCATGCCCTGTGTCTGCCTCCTGTACCCCCCATCCCCCGCTCATGCCCTGTGTCTCCCTCGTGTTCCCCCCACCCCCTGCTCATGCCCCGTGTCTCCCTTGTGTTACCCCCATCCCCCACTCATTCCCCGTGTCTGCCCTGTTCCCCCACCCCCGCTCATGCCCCGTGTCTCCCTCGTGTTACCCCCACCCCCGTTCATGTCCTGTGTCTCCCTCCTGTTCCCGCACCCCCCGCACATGCCCCGTGTCTCCCTCGTGTACCCCCACCCCCCACTCATGCCCCGTGTCTCTCTCCCTCGTGTACCCCCCACCCCCCACTCATGCCCCGTGTCTCCCCTGTTCCCCCCACCCCCCGCTCATGCCCCGTGTCTTGCTCGTTTTTGACACCCACCCCCCCGTGCACGCCCCGTGTCTCCCCTGTTCACCCCCACACCCTGCTCATGCTCCGTGTCTGTCTCCCTCCTTTTCCCCCCACACCCTGCTCATGGCCCGTGTCTCCCCTGTTCACCCCCACCCCCTGCCCCTTGTCTCCCATCTTCCCCCTCACCCCCGCTCATGCCCCGTGTCTCCCTTCTTTCCCCCCCACCGCCCGCTCATGCCCTATGTCTCCCTTCTTTCCACCCCCCCAACCCCCCCTCATGCCCCGTGTCTCCCTTCTTTCCCACCTTACCCCCGCTCATGCCCCTTGTCTCCCTTCTTCCCCCCACCCCATGCTCATGCTCGCGTCTCCCTTCTTTACCCCCCACTGCCCGCTCATGCCCCGTGTCCCCCTTCTCCCCCCCACACCCCCGCTCATGCCCGTGTCTCCCTTCTTTCCCCCGCTCATGCCCTGTGTCTCCCTTCTCCCCCCCACCCCCGCGCTCATGCCGTGTCTCCCTTCTTTCCCCCATCCCCCACTCATGGCCCATGTCTCCCTTCTTCCCCCCCACTCCCACTCATGCCCCGTGTCTGCCCTGTTCCCCCACCCCCCACTCATGCCCCGTGTCTCCCTCGTTTTACCCCTACCCCCGTTCATGCCCCGTGTCTCCCTCCTGTTCCCCCCACCCCCCGCTCATGCCCTGTGTCTCCCTCGTGTACCCCCATCCCCGCTCATGCCCCGTGTCTCTCTCCCTCATGTACCCCCTACCCCCCACTTATGCCCCGTGTCTGCCCTGTTCCCCACACCCCGCTCATGCCCCGTGTCTTGCTCGTTTTTGACTCCCACCCCCCGCTCATGGCCCGTGTCTCCCCTGTTCACCCCCTCACCCCCACCCCTGCTCATGCCCCTTGTCTCCCTTCTTCCCCCTCACCCCCGCTCATGCCCCATGTCTCCCTTCTTTCCCCCCCACCCCCCGCTCATGCCCTGTGTCTCCCTTCTTTCCACCCCCCCAACCCCCGCTCATGCCCCGTGTCTCCCTTCTTTCCACCCCCCCAACCCCCGCTCATGCCCCGTGTCTCCCTTCTTTCCCACCTTACCCCCGCTCATGCCCCGTGTCTCCCTTCTTCCCCCCACCCCACGCTCATGCTCGCGTCTCCCTCCTGTCCCCCCACCCCCGCTCATGCCCCATGTCTCCCCTGTTCACCCCCACTACCCACTCATGCCCCATGTCTGCCCTGTTCCCCCCACCCCCGCTCATGACCTGTGTCTGCCTCCTGTACCCCCCACCCCGCGCTCATGCCCTGTGTCTCCCTCGTGTTCCCCACCCCCTGCTCATGCCCCGTGTCTCCCTTGTGTTAACCCCACCCCCCGCTCATGCCCCATGTCTGCCCTGTTCCCCCACCCCCCGCTCATGCCCTGCATCTCCCTCGTGTTACCCCCCTCCCCCGTTCATGCCCCATGTCTCCCTCCTGTTCCCCCCACCCCCGATCATCCCCCGTGTCTCCCTCGTGTGCCCCCTATCCCCCGCTCATGCCCCGTGTCTCTCTCCCTCGTGTACCCCCCACCCCCCGCTCATCCCCCATGTCTGCCCTGTTCCCCCACCCCTGCTCATGCCCCGTGTCTTGCTCGTGTTACCCCCCACCCCCCGCTCATGCCCCGTGTCTCCCTTCTTTCCCACCTTACCCCCGCTCATGCCCCGTGTCTCCCTTCTTCCCCCCACCCCACGTTCATGCTCGCGTCTCCCTTCTTTCCGCCCTACCCCCCACTCATGCCGCATGTCCCCCTTCTTCCTCCCCACACCCCCGCTCATGCCCGTGTCTCCCTTCTTTCCCCCACTCATGCCCTGTGTCTCGCTTCTCCCCCCCCACCCCGCTCATGCCCTGTGTCTCCCTTCTTTCCCCCCCATCCCCCACTCATGGCCAATGTCTCCCCCCCACCCCCGCTCATGCCCCGTGTCTCTCTACTTTCCCCCCCACCCCCGCTCATGCCCCGTGTCTCCTTTCTTTCCCCCCACCCCCCGCTCATGCCCCATGTCTCCCTTCTTCCCTCCACCCCCCACTCATGCCCCGTGTCCCCCTTCTTCCCCCACCCCCGCTCATGGCCTGTGTCTCCCTCCTGTCCCCCCACCCCCCGCTCATGCCCCGTGTCTCCCCTGTTCAACCCCACTACCCACTTATGCCCCATGTCTCCCCTGTCCCCCCACCCCTGCTCATGCCCTGTGTCTCCCCTGTCCTTCCCACCCCCCGCTCATGCCCCGCGTCTCCCTTCTTTCCCCCAAACCCCCACTCATGCCCCATGTCTGCCCTGTTCCCCCACCCCCGCTCATGACCTGTGTCTGCCTACTGTACCCCCCACCCCCCGCTCATGCCCTGTGTCTCCCTCGTGTTCCCCACCCCCTGCTCATGCCCCGTGTCTCCCTTGTGTTACCCCCACCCCCCGCTCATGCCCCATGTCTGCCCTGTTCCCCCACCCCCCGCTCATGCACCGCGTCTCCCTCGTGTTACCCCCCACCCCTGTTCATGCCCCATGTCTCCCTCGTGTACCCCCTTTCCCCCGCTCATGCTCCGTGTCTCTCTCCCTCGTGTACCCTCCACCCCCCGCTCATGCCCCATGTCTGCCCTGTTCCCCCCACCCCTGCTCATGCCCCGTGTCTTGCTCGTGTTACCCCCCACCCCCCGCTCATGCCCCATGTCTCCCCTGTTCACCCCCACCCCCCGCTCATGCCTCTTGTCTCCCTTCTTCCCCCTCACCCCCACTCATGCTCTGTGTCTCCATTCTTTTCCTCCCACCCCCCGCTCAGGCCCTGTGTCTCCCTTCTTTCCACCCTCCCTCCCCCCGCTCATGCCCCGTGTCTCCCTTCTTTCCCACCTCACCCCCCGCTCATGCCCCGTGTCTCCCTTCTTTCGCCCCCCAACCCTGCTCATGCCCCGTGTCTCCCTTCTTTCTCCGCCACCCCCGCTCATGCCCTGTGTCTCCCTTCTTCCCCCACACCCCCGCTCATTCCCCATGTCTCCCTTCCCCCACACCCCCGCTCATGTCCCGTGGCTCCCTTCCCCCCAACCCCCCACTCATGCCCCGTGTCTCCCTTCTTTCCCCCCACCTGCCGCTCATGCCCCATGTCTCCCTTCTTCCCCCACCCCACACTCATGCTTGTGTCCCCTTCTTTCCCCCTTCCCCCGCTCATGCCCCGTGTATCCCTTCTTCCCCCCACACCCTTGCTCATGCCCGTGTCTCCCTTCTTTCCCCTGCTCATACCCCGTGTCTCGCTTCTTCCCAACACACCCACTGCTCATGCCCATGTCTCCCCTCTTCCCCCCAACCCCCGCTCATGCCCCGTGTATCCCTTCTTCCCCCACACCTTCGCTCATGCCCCGTGTCTCCCTTCTTGCCCCCCCACCCCCCACTCATGCCCCGTGTCTCCCTTCTTTCCCTCCCCACCCACAGCTCATGCCCCGTGTCTCCCTTCTTCCCCCCCACCCCTACTCATGCCCCGTGTCTCCCTTCTTTTCCCCCCACCCCCGCTCATTCCCCGTGTCTCCCTTCTTCCCCCCACCCCCCACTCATGCCCCGTGTCTCCCTTCTTCCCCCCCACCCCCCGCTCATGCCCCGTGTCTCACTTCTTCCTCCGCTCATGCCCCGTGTCTCCCTTCTTTCCCCCCACCCCCGCTCGTACCCCATGCCTCCCTTTTTTCCCCCCACCCCCAGCTCATGTTCTGTGTCTGTCATGTTCCCCCCATCCCCCACTCATGCCCCGTGTCTTACTCCTGTACCCCCCGCTCATGCCCCGTTTCTCCCTCCTGTACCCCCATCCCCTGCTCATGCCCCGTGTCTGACTCCTGTACCCCACACCCCCCGCTCATGCCCTGTGTCTCCCTTCTTTCCCCCGCCCGTGCCCCGTGTCTCCCTTCTTCCTCCACCCCCCGCTCATGCCCTGTGTCTCCCTTCTTTTCCCCACCCCCCGTTCATGCCCCGTGTCTCCCTTCTTTCCCCCCACCCCCCACCATTGCCCTGTGTCTCCCTTCTTCCCCCCGCTCATGCCCCGTGTCTACCTTCTTTCCCCCCACCCACCGTTCATGCCCCGTGTCTCCCTTCTTTACCCTCCCCACATCCCGCTCATGCCCCGTGTCTCCCTTTTCCCCCCCACCCCCGCTCATGCCCCATGTCTCCCTCCTGTACCCCCACCCCTGCTCATGCCCCATGTCTCCCTCCTGTAGCCCCATCCCCCGCTCATGCCCCGTGTCTCCCTCCTGTCCCCCCTCCCCCCACTCATGCCCCGTGTCTACCCTGTTCACCCCCACCCCCATCTCATGCCCCGTGTCTCCTCTATCCCCTCACTCCTGCTCATGCCCTGTGTCTCCCTTGTCCCCCCACCCCCCGCTCATGCCCTGTGTCTCCCTTCTTGAACCCCTACCCCCTGCTCATGCCCCGTGTATGCCCTGTTCCCCCACCCCCGCTCATGCCCCATGTCTGCCTCCTGTACCCCCTACCCCCGCTCATGCCCCGTGTCTCCCTCGTGTTCACCCAACCCCTGCTCATGCCCCGTTTCTCCCTTGTGTTACCCCCAACCCGCTCATGCCCCGCGTCTCTCTTGATTCCCCCACCCCCTGCTCATGCCCCGTGCCTCCCTTCTTTACCCCCCACCCCCGCTCATGCCCCGTGTCTGCCCAGTTCCCCCCACCCCCCACTCATGCCCCATGTCTCACTCCTGTACCCCCCGCTCATGCCCCGTGTCTTCCTCCTGTGGCCCCATCCCCTGCTCATGCCCCGTGTCTGACTCCTGTACCACACACCCCCCGCTCATGCCCCATGTCTCCCTTCTTTCCCCCGCTCATGCCCCATATCTAACTTCTTCCCCCCACCCCCCGCTCATGCCCTATGTCTCCCTTCTTTTCCCCCCCACCGCCCGATCATGCCCCGTGTCTCCCTTCTTTCCCCCCCATCCCCCGCCATTGCCCTGTGTTTCCGCCCCACCCCGCTCATTGCCCATGTCTGCCTTCTTTCCCTCCCCACCCCCCGCTCATGCCCCGTGTCTCCCTTCTTCCCCCCCGCTCATGCCCTGTGTCTCCCTTCTTTCCCCTCACCCCCGTTCATGCCCCGTGTTTCCCTTCTTTACCCTCCCCACATCCCGCTCATGCCCCGTGTCTCCCTTCTCCCCCCAAATCCCGCTCATGCTCCATGTCTCCCTCCTGCACCCCCACCCCCTGCTCATGCCCCATGTCTCCCTCCTGTACCCCCACCCCCGCTCATGCCCCGTGTCTCCCTCCTGTACCCCCCACCCCCGCTCATGCCCCGTGTCTCCCTCATGTACCCCCAGCCCCCGCTCATGCCCCGTGTCTCCCTGTTCACCCCCACCCCCACTCATGCCCCATGTCTCCCCTGCCCCCCAACCCTGCTCATGCCCTGTGTCTCCCTTGTCCCTCCACCCCCCGCTCATGCCCTGTGTTTCCCTTCTTCCCCCCCGCTCATGTCCCGTGTATGCCCTGTTCCCCCCACCCCCGCTCATGCCCCGTGTTTGCCTCCTGTACCCCCCATGCTCATGTCCCGTGTCTCCCTCGTGTTCCCCCCAACCCCTGCCCCCGGTCTCCCTTGTGTTACCCCTCTCCCCCCGCTAATGCCCCGTGTCTCCATTCTGTTCCCACCACTCATGCCCTGTGTCTTGCTTGTGTACCCCCGACCCACTGCTCATGCCCCGTGTCTCTCTCCCTTGTGTACCCCCCACCTCTTGCTAATGCCCCGTGTCTGCCCTGTTCCCCCCACCCGCCGCTCATGCCCTGTGTATCTGTCGTGTTACCTCCCACCCTCCGCTCATGTCCCGTGTCTTGCTCTTGTTCCCCCCACCACCCACTCATGCACCGTGTCTCCCCTCTTCACCCCCACCCCCGCTCATGCTCCATGTCTGTCTCCCTCCTTTTCCCCCCACCCCCTGCTCCTGGCCTGTGTCTCCCCTGTTCACCCCCACCCCCCGCTCATGCCTCTTGTCTCCCTTCTTCCCCCTCACCCCTGCTCATGCTCCGTGTCTCCCTTCTTTCCCCCCTCCGCTCATGCCCCCTGTCTCCCTTCTTTACACCCTCCCACCCCCCGCTCATGCCCCGTGTCTCCCTTCTTTCCCACCTCACCCCCCACTCATGCCCCGTGTCTCCCTTCTTTCGCCCACCACCACTGCTCATGCCCCGTGTCTCCCTTCTTTCTCCCCCGCTCATGCCCTGTGCCTCCCTTCTACCTCCACACCCCCAGCTCATGCTGCGTGTCTCCCTTCCCCCCTACCCCCCACTCATGCCCCGTGTCTCCCTTCTTTCCCCCCCACCTGCCGCTCATGCCCCGTGTCTCCCTTCTTCCCCCACCCCACACTCATGCTTGTGTCTCCCTTCTTTCCCCCTTTCCAAGCTCATGCCCCGTGTATCCCTTCTTCCCCCCACACCCCCGCTCATGCCCCTGTCTCCCTTCTTTCCCATGCTCATGCCCCGTGTCTCCCTTCTTCCCCCCACGTCCCCCGCTCATGCCCGTGTCTCCCCTCTTCCCCCCACCCCCCGCTCATGCCCCATGTCTCCCTTCTTCCCCCCAAACCCCGCTCATGCCCCGTGTCTCCCTTCTTGCCCCCACCACCCCCCGCTCATGCCCCATGTCTCCCTTCTTTCCCCCCCACCCCCCGCTCATGCCTCTTGTCTCCCTTCTTCCCCCTCACCCCCGCTCATGCTCCGTGTCTCCCTTCTTTCCCCCCACCCTCCGCTCATGCCCCCTGTCTCCCTTCTTTACACCCTCCCACCCCCCGCTCATGCCCCGTGTCTCCCTTCTTTCCCACCTCACCCCCCGCTCATGCCCCATGTCTTCCTTCTTTCGCCCACCACCTCCGCTCATGCCCCGTGTCTCCCTTCTTTCTACCCCGCTCATGCCCTGTGCCTCCCTTCTACCCCCCACATCCCCAGCTCATGCTGCGTGTCGCCCTTCCCCCTACCCCCCACTCATGCCCCGTGTCTCCCTTCTTTCCCCCACCTGCCGGTCATGCCCCGTGTCTCCCTTCTTCCCCCACCCCACACTTATGCTTGTGTCTCCCTTCTTTCCCCCTTTCCCCGCTCATGCCCCGTGTATCCCTTCTTCCCCCCACACCCCCGCTCATGCCCGTGTCTCCCTTCTTTCCCCTGCTCATGCCCCGTGTCTCCCTTCTTCCCCCCACACCCCCTGCTCATGCCCGTGACTCCCCTCTTCCCCCCACCCCCCGCTCATGCCCCGTGTCTCCCTTCTTGCCCCCGCCACCCCCCGCTCATGCCCCGTGTCTCCCTTCTTTCCGTCCCAACCCCCGCTCATGCCCCGTGTCTCCCTTTTTCCCCCCCACCCCCTACTCATGCCCCGTGTCTCCCTTCTTTTCCCCCCACCCCTGCTCATGCCCGTGTCTCCCTTCTTCCCCCCACCCCCCACTCATGCCCCGTGTCTCCCTTTTTCCTCCCAACCCCCCGCTCACGCCCTGTGTCTCCCTTCTTCACCCGCTCATGCCCCGTGTCTCCCTCTTTCCCCCCACCCCTGCTCATGACCCGTGCCTCCCTTCTTTCCCCCGCTCATGCCCCGTGTCTCCCTTCTTCCCCCCACACCCCTCGCTCATGCCCGTGTCTCCCCTCTTCCCCCACCCCCCGCTCATGCCCCGTGTCTCCCTTCTTCCCCCCACCCCCTGCTCATGCCCTGTATCTCCCTTCTTTCCCTCCCCACCCCCCGCTCATGCCCCGTGTCTCCCTTCTTTCCCCCCCACCCCCTACTCATGCCCTGTGTCTCCCTTCTTTTCCCCCAGCCCTGCTCATGCCCCATGTCTCCCTTCTTTCCTCCCCAACCCCCGCTCATGCCCCGTGTCTCCCTTCTTCCCCCGCTCATGCCCCGTGTCTCCCTTCTTTCCCCCACCCCCGCTCATGCCCCGTGCCTTCCTTCTTTCCCCCCACCCCCAGCTCATGCCCCGTGTCTTGCTCTTGTTCCCCCCACCCCCCACTCATGCACCGTGTCTCCCCTCTTCACCCCCACCCCCCGCTCATGCTCCGTGTCTGTCTCCCTCCTTTCCCCCCACCCCCTGCTCCTGACCCGTGTCTCCCCGTGTCACCCCCCACTCATGCCTCTTGTCTCCCTTCTTCCCCCTCACCCCCGCTCATGCTCCGTGTCTCCCTTGTTTCCCCCCCACCCTCCGCTCATGCCCCCTGTCTCCCTTCTTTACACCCTCCAACCCCCCGCTCATGCCCCGTGTCTCCCTTCTTTCCCACCTCACCCCCCGCTCATGCCCCGTGTCTCCCTTCTTTCGCCCACCACCCCCGCTCATGCCCCGTGTCTCCCTTCCTTCTCTCCCACTCATGCCCTGTGCCTCCCTTCTACCCCCCACACCCCTAGCTCATGCTGCGTATCTCCCTTCCCCCCTACCCCCCACTCATGCCCCGTGTCTCCCTTCTTTCCCCCCACCTGCCCCTCATGCCCCGTGTCTCCCTTCTTCCCCCACCCCACACTCATGCTTGTGTCACCCTTCTTTCCCCCTTCCCCCGCTCATGCCCCGTGTATCCCTTCTTCCCCCCACACCCCAGCTCATGCCCGTGTCTCCCTTCTTTCCCCTGCTCATGCCCCGTGTCTCCCTTCTTCCCCCCACACCCCCCGCTCATGCCCGTGTCTCCCCTCTTCCCCTCACCCCCCGCTCATGCCCCATGTCTCCCTTCTTCCCCCCACCCCCGCTCATGCCCCGTGTCTCCCTTCTTGCCCCCGCCACCCCCCGCTCATGCCCCGTGTCTCCCTTCTTCCCCCCACACCCCCCGCTCATGCCCGTGTCTCCCCTCTTCCCCTCACCCCCCGCTCATGCCCCTTGTCTCCCTTCTTCCCCCCCACCCCCTACTCATGCCCCGTGTCTCCCTTCTTTTCCCCCATCCCCTGCTCATGCCCTGTGTCTCCCTTCTTCCCCCCTACCCCCCACTCATGCCCCGTGTCTCCCTTCTCCCCCCCCACCCCTGCTCATGCCCCGTGTCTCCCTTCTTCCTCCGCTCATGCCCCGTGTCTCCCTTCTTTCCCCCCACCCCCGCTCATGCCCCGTACCTCCCTTCTTTCCCCCGCTCATGCCCTGTGTCTCCCCTCTTTCCCCCCACCCCCGCTCATGCCCGTGTCTCCCTTCTTTCCCCTGCTCATGCCCCGTGTCTCCCTTCTTCCCCCCACAGCCCTCGCTCATGCCCATGTCTCCCCTCTTCCCCCCACCACCCGCTCATGCCCCGTGTCTCCCTTCTTCCCCCCCTACCCCCGCTCATGCCCCGTGTCTCCCTTCTTGCCCCCTCACCCCCCGCTCATGCCCTGTGTCTCCCTTCTTTCCCTCCCCACCCCTCGCTCATGCCCCGTGTCTCCCTTCTTTCCCCCCACCCCCTACTCATGCCCCGTGTCTCCCTTCTTTTCCCCCCACCCCTGCTCATGCCCGGTGTCTCCCTTCTTCCCCCCCACCCCCCACTCATGCCCCGTGTCTCCCTTCTTGGCCCCCACCCCCCGCTCATGCCCCGTGTCTCCCTTCTTCCCCTGCTCATGCCCCGGTCTCCCTTCTTTCCCCCCACCCCCGCTCATGCCCCGTGCCTTACTCCTGTACCCCCGCTCATGCCCCATGTCTCCCTCCTGTACCCCCATCCCCTGCTCATGCCCCGTGTCTGACTCCTGTACCCCACACCCCCCGCTCATGCCCCGTGTCTCCCTTCTTTCCCCCGCTCATGCCCCGCGTCTCCCTTCTTCCCCCCACCCCCCGATCATGCCCTGTGTATCCCTTCTTTTCTCCCACCCCCCGTTCATGCCCTGTGTCTCCCTTCTTTCCCCCCCACCCCCCCCATTGCCCCGTGTCCCGTGTCTCCCTTCTTCCCCCCGCTCATGCCCCGTGTCTCCCTTCTTTCCCCCACCCACCTTTCATGCCCCGTGTCTCCCTTCTTTACCCTCCCCACATCCTGCTCATGCCCCGTGTCTCACCCCCCACCCCCGCTCATGCCCCGGTCTCCCTCCTGTACCCGCAACCCCCGCTCATGCCCCGTGTCTCCCTCCTGTACCCCCCACTCATGCCCTGTGTCTCCCTCCTGTCCCCCCTCCCCTCGCTCATGCCCCGTGTCTCCCCTGTTCACCCCCACTCCCCACTCATGCCCCGTGTCTCCCCTATCCCCCCCCCGCTCATGCCCTGTGTCTCCCCTGTTCCCCCCACCCCCCGCTCATGCCCTGTGTCTCCCTTCTTGACCCCCCACCCCCCTGCTCATGCCCCGTGTATGCCCTGATCCCCCCACCCCCGCTCATGCCCCGTGTCTTCCTCGTGTTCCCCCAACACCTGCTCATGCCCTGTGTCTCCCTTGTGTTACCCCCACTCCCGCTCATGCCCCGTGTCTCCCTTGTTTCCCCCCACCCCCTGCTCATGCCCCGTGCCTCGCTTCTTTCCCCCCACCCCCGCTCATGCCCCGTGTCTGCCCTGTTCCCCCACCCCCCACTCATGCCCCGTGTCTCACTCCTGTACCCCCGCTCATGCCCCGTGTCTCCCTCCTGTACCCCATCCCCATCTCATGCCCCGTGTCTGACTCCTGTACCCCACACCGCCGCTCATGCCCCGTGTCTCCCTTCTTTCCCCCACTCATGCCCCGTGTCTAACTTCTTCCCCCAGCCCCCTGCTCATGCCCTGTGTCTCCCTTCTTTTCCCCCACCCCCTGCTCATACCCCGTGTCTCCCTTCTTTCCCCCCACCCCCGCCATTGCCCTGTGTCTCCCTTCTTTCCGCCCCACCCCCCGCTCATTGCCCATGTCTGCCTTCTTTCCCTCCCCACCCCCCGCTCATGCCCCGTGTCTCCCTTCTTCCCCCGCTCATGCCCTGTGTCTCCCTTCTTTCCCCCAACCCCCGTTCATGCCCCGTGTCTCCCTTCTTTACCCTCCCCACATCCCGCTCATGCCCCGTGTCTCCCTTCTTCCCCCCCACCCCCCGCTCATGCCCCATGTCTCCCTCCTGTACCCCCCAACCCCGCTCATGCCCGTGTCTCCCCTGTTCACCCCCACCCCCCACTCATGCCTCGTGTCTCCCCTATCCCCTCACCCCCGCTCATGCCCTGTGTCTCCACTGTTCCCCCCACCCCCGCTCATGCCCTGTGTCTCCCTTCTTGACCCACCACCCCCTGCTCATGCCCCGTGTATGCCCTGTTCCCCCCACCCCCGCTCCTGCCCCGTGTATGCCTTCTGTACCCCCTACCCCCCGCCCCTGCCCCGTGTTTCCCTCATGTTCCCCCACCCCCGCTCATGCCCCGTGTCTCCCTTCTTCCCCCCCACCCCCTGCTCATGCCCCGTGCCTCCCTTCTTTCCCCCCCACCCCCGCTCATGCCCCGTGTCTGCCCTGTTCCCCCACCCCCCACTCATGCCCCGTGTCTCACTCCTGTACCCCCGCTCATGCCCCGTGTCTCCCTCCTGTACCCCCATCCCCATCTCATGCCCCGTGTCTGACTCCTGTACCCCACACCGCTGCTCATGCCCCGTGTCTCCCTTCTTTCCCCCACTCATGCCACGTGTCTAACTTCTTCCCCCCAGCCCCCGCTCATGCCCTGTGTCTCCCTTCTTTTCCCCCCACCCCCCGCTCATGCCCCGTGTCTCCCTTCTTTCCCCCCCACCCCCCGCCATTGCCCTGTGTCTCCCTTCTTTCCGCCCCACCCCCCGCTCATTGCCCATGTCTGCCTTCTTTCCCTCCGCACCCCCCGCTCTTGCCACGTGTCTCCCTTCTTCCCCCGCTCATGCCCCGTGTCTCCCTTCTTTCCCCCCACCCCCGTTCATGCCCCGTGTCTCCCTTCTTTACCCTCCCCACATCCCGCTCATGGCCCGTGTCTCAATTCTCCCCCCCCCACATCCCGCTCATGCTCCGTGTCTCCCTCCTGTACCCCCACCCCCCGCTCATGCCCCGTGTCTCCCTCCTGTACCCCCCACCCCCCGCTCAAGCCCCGTGTCTCCCTCCTGTCCCCCCAGCCCCCGCTCATGCCCCGTGTCTCCCTGTTCACCCCCACCCCCACTCATGCCCCGTGTCTCCCCTGTCCCCCCCAACCCTGCTCATACCCTGTGTCTCCCCTGTCCCCCCACCCCCCGCTCATGCCCTGTGTTTCCCTTCTTTCCCCCCACCCCCTGCTCATTCCCCGTGTATGCCCTGTTCCCCCCACCCCCCGCTCATGCTCCGTGTCTCCCCCATTTCACCCCCACCCGCCGCTCATGCCCCGTGTCTCCATTCTTTGGCCCCCACCCCCCCGCTCATGCCCTGTGTCTCCCTTATTTCCACCCCCCTGAAGTGGGAGAATGGGAGAAAAAGCTCCCCCCAATCTCCTCGCGACCATGGCCTAGAGGATCGCGGCCCAGACACCCACCACAAGATGAATTAGTATATCTACCAGACAACCAAATACCTTGGTTCAAGAACATAAGGATATGCCCACCAGCCTGCCCTTCTCAAGCCGACACCTGCGGCATGGATGAACTTGACTAAGACCTCAACTACAAGCACCCACATCGTTAGAGATGCCATGACGACCTAGCCAACTGCCAAGAACACACGTGCCACCATGCACACTGGTCACTCACGCACCAACCGACACGAAGAATATATTCAGTGCTATGACGTAGGTGACAGATACACCCACTGACGCGCATCTTTATTATTTTTCACATAGGTTTTTCCGTAATGCAGAAACGCAAGACGCATAAAGCACTCACGTAAATGCTTGCTGACGCTTCTCCCACCCCTCGCATCGTGATGAGAATATAACGAAGACGTAATACTGTCTACGAAGCCATGTCACACCGCAACACAGGTGCCGTGCATTGCACAACCCCACCCATGAACTAGGCCCAAGTAGGCCGCAAGCAAGAACCGTCATGAACACTGAATGAGCGAGAGTACAAGTGCTGATCACGCAGAACGAGCCCAGCGAGAGCTCACAGCCAAGGGGGCGATGTTGCAACTCGTATGCTACCAGCCGGCGCCAAGGTCACACCTGTAAGCAAAACCAAGCACACAGAAGCAAAATACAACTTTAAATGTGCAGAATTCTGCCCCAGCCACGGTCTCTCCACACGTGACCAAGCCAACCTGACAAGGTGCCAGACCCACGAGGGAGAAGTCGCCTGGGTCCCACGTCTGGGACACAGGCTGCAACAAAGAAATGACCCAATGGACACCTACAGCGATGGGAATGGTCTGCTCTCAAGCCTATGAGCAAATCCGCACATTGTCTGCACGAACACATAGTTACGCATTGTTGCTAGTGACAGGTACACCGGGAGCTGGGAACAACGATGGTCCCAGACTGGGGGGCTTACGGGTGGACCAATCAGAACATGGGGCAGTAATCACTGACGTCACTAACATTAGCCAATCATCAGGGGTCTTCGTGTAACAATTTTCAACTATCTAATAGAAGGGACAACCCAAGTATACCACCTGACTCACCCTCAACCACTAATATTGCTCTCTATATGTATGCTATACTAACCCTAACACTCGAGGAACCAACCCGGAGTGGCAACAGGTTTTTCGCTAACTTTCCCAGGTGACGCAAGTAGCGTGTCATACTGAGGCAAAAAGGGCCTGCGAGCCCCACGAATTTTGAGAGTCTGGACGGACGCGTACGATCCTAGACCCATCCCTGCCGTTGTTTTAATAAACAGCAGAACCGCCTTGCTTCTTGTGTGTGTCTCATACTCATTTTTGGGGAACACGGGAGGAGTTGGGGCCTCCCAGCCCGGAGGTCCGCGGATGGCTCAGCCGACCCCGGCATAATCACCCCGACAAGTTGGAGGCACTGCTGAGATCTGTTTTTCGATCTACCTTTTTATTTTTTTCCAGGGCCTCTCGTTGCGAGGAGGCCTGGTGGCGCGGCCCCCTCTGCCGCTGCCCCCTTTTTGAGGACTACAGGACCATAGCGGAACTGCAAGAAGACCGGACAGCGCAATCCGGATATTGGCCCTCAGGAGCCGGTTGAGAAGTATCCGGCCCGCGGTTGGTGAGTGTCCAGACGTGGTCCAGACGAGGGGAGGTGGCGAGCCGCTTGGAGGGGTGAACGCAGTCGAGCGGCCCCGCATCAAGAGAACTTGGTGAGTATGTCACACCCAACAAGCAATGTGAGATTGTGAGGGAGGGGGGAGGAGTGAAATAAGGGTGGTGGGATGTGTTACTAAGGTGTGCGGCGAAGATTTGATCAATTAGTGTTGACGGTGAAGTGAATGGTAGCAGGACAGGCGCGAGAGCCGTCTGCTACCACATCACGGAGAAGGGTGGGCGGAACAAGAAAACATCACGTGCGGTTGCTCGTAGACACTGATTGGCCTAGGTCTTGGCCACCTGTAAGGGGGTGTGTGTGTGGCTTCCTACGAATTGGCGGTTATTGATCAATGAGTAGATGAGGTTCCCTATTGATCGAGCAGTGAAACTCGATAGATAGATGACGTTTTCCTGTAGGTGGTAGCTAACCTGTTGCCTAGTACGGAAGATAATTGGCTGGTTAAGCCCTCCTGTTGAGGGGCGTATTACACGCGAGGCGACGCAGCATGCGCAGTCCGATTATATTGTTGGTTACCTTGTTCCAGGCATAACAAGAGGACAGCTGTGGGGTTAACAGGGACAAACAGCAAAACTTATTGCAAGCTTTCTGAAGTGTAAAAGATCTTACCGGTAGTTTTTGGAAGAGGTCGGTGACATCACCCATAGGGCTTTCATAGGATACCTTGACCATACAGCATTGTTGAAGGGTGGCGGGGAAGCGAATAGAGGACAGGGGGTGTGCACGGAGGTTGTCGGCCACCCCAAATACGAAACAGGTGGAGAGGGGGAAGTGACCGTGCACGGAGAACGCCGGCCACGCCGAGTGAGGTAGTAGGAGGAGGGGAGGAGAAAAAAGTGGGGCGGCTGTATAAGCACGTCACACAGGGCACGCAGCCGCAGGGGGCTTCGTGCGCCGTGGCCGCAGGGGGCCGTAACGGTAATATGGAAGAAAAACAAATACAGGAAAAGACAGCATATTTGCAATCGTTATATTTGACTGTTTTCCTTTTAGCGGACGGTCGCAAGTCCCCAAACTACGGGGCCAGGTAACATATTTGCAATTGCCATATTTGACTGGTTTTCTTTTAGCGGACGGTCGCAAGTCCCCAAACTACGGGGCCAGGTAACGACAACTATACTGAAGGGAGCTAACAATACAGTGTAAGCATGTCATACGGGTTAGGATCGGGAGGGTGGGGGAATACCCTCACCACCCCACTGCAGCATATGTGTAAAACATTATCGCCCCATAGGGAAAAACTGATCAAATACAGCATAGAATGGACACAAAGGATGGACAGAAAAATGACGACCCCCTGGCCGCCTAACAGCAGTTTCGACCCATACATCCAACACTCACTACTGACACACATACATAACACATACAAGGGGAAGAAGTTGGCGCACCACGTGGAGGTGTTTAACTTATGAAGGATGTTCCAGGGGTCCCGACCAGGACCAACCGGGATGTTCACTGTGGAGGGAACGAAGGAGGGGAAGAAGATTAAGGAGGAAGAGGGAAATGGGGAGAAGGAGGTTGACAGCGCACAGTGCACGGGAAGAGACCGAGGGGGTGGGAAGCTTAGCATTGCAAATGAAACAGAAATAAAAAAGGAAAGGACCGACGACATGCCCTTAGCGAAAGTAGTGAAGAAGGAAGAAGGGGGGCTTTATCCTGTGACGGAACTACGAGAAGCGGTAAGGCAACAACTAACGGCGGCTGAGGGGTATTCGAACCCTGCGTACAGCCCGCCACCATATACAGCTACAGGTAGCTACACAGGGGGGGGTGACAAGCACGGTAGGCCCAACTTATACGAAGATGCACGCAAACGTAGGGAAGAATAGTGAAGAACCAATCCCAACCATAGGACACGACGAGTGGGTAGCCGCGCAGGTGCTGTTAAAATTGCGAGGGACACTAACGGGAGAAGAAAAGGAGGTAGTACGGAGAGTGAACCAGGACAATGAGGGTAGCAGTGAAATAAGAGGGGAGGAAGATAAAAGGAAAGAAGGGGAGCTGTTGCAAGCAGAGGAGGAGATGTTGGAGGAACGATTGGCAGAATTAAGGAATGAGCAAAACGCCCTGATCAAACAGCTTGAGAGGGAGGAACGAGAGAGAAGGAGGGAAAGGAAGGAAAGTAAGGATGAGTTAGAAAAAATGAGGGAACAAACTGAAGAACGGAAGCGGGAAGCTGAAAGGATGAAGGCGATAGCAGAAAGGGTATCTTGAGCAGCACAGCATGTCAGGAAAAGAGAGGAAGAAGAGAAAGAAAAGGAAATGGAAATATGGAAGAAGAAAATACTATCAGAAACCACCAAGAAATACAAGGAAGGTAAAGTAATAGAAAGCATATTAGAAAGGGAGAGAGAGAGATGGGAAAGGAGGAGAGAGGAAGAAAGGATATTAGAGAGGGTGAATAGTGAGGTGATGGAGGAATTGAAAAAGAAAAGGGAGGAAATAGGTGGTGAAATAGTGAAGAAGAGAGAAGGGGAAAAAAGAGAGAGGAAAGGAGAGAGTGGGGTAAGAACATATGTATGTCGGGATGCAGAAGTAGCCACAACATCAGCGCAAAGGGGAGCAATTGGTAAAGAAGAAGTGGAAGGAATGGATTCAATAGACTTAAAAACAGTGACGATTAGGGGGAAAAAGACAGATTGGGGGTTGTCGCTCATGGATGAGTTTTGCAGCGAAGAAGAAGAAGGGATGGGGGAGAAGGAAGAAGCGGTGATAGGGAAAGCTTAGACAAATTGTACATCACCCGCACCAACCGGGAATCACCATGGGCATGCAGAAGGAAGGAAGAACTGGGGGGAAGTGAGGAGAGAGAACGAGAAGTGGCGGGAAGGCAAACACGTGCAGCTACACCCTCACCATCCCGTCCAACATGTCCGCCAACACCTGCTCCTGAACACACCACCTACGCCGGCAGGCTTAGAGATCTCCCCGGACATAGGCAGGAAGAACGGACACACATACCCACATTAAATAAAGAAAATAATAAGAGAAGGGGAAGAGATGAAGGGGAAGCTACAACGAGCGGCGGTAATATGGACGTGACAGATGATCTAGACGACACAGAAGAAGAGGAGGGGTATGCGGACTCCACACCGCAACAACTGGGGGACAGAAGGGACACAATCTAATGCCGCTATTGGAGAGAGGGGGGGGGGGTTAGACCACACTACGTCCCTTGGAAGCATGCCGATAAGGAAAATATAAAGTGTAGGCTCCCATCACTAAGTGGAGGAGCGGGAAAATGGATATACAAGATGGAAAAACACACTGCAGGACAGAAACTAGCAGTATGAGACGTGAAGGGCCTACTAATATCAATATTAGGGGATGTGGCAGATGACATCTGGAAGAGAGCGGGTTTCCCCGGGGTCACAATAACGAACACATCACATGACAGGGCGCCATTTGCGAATTGCAGACATGCATTATGGCAAGCTCTGAGGGTACAATAACCAGACACCTCAGATATAGGAGCAATTACGTCACGCAAGATGCGTGAGAGCGAAGATCCTGTTGATTATATCCAGGAGATTCAGTAGAAGTGGCGTATGGAAACTAGAGAACAATGGGACAAGACACCAGCAATATTTTACCACATACTAATACAAGAGCTCCACAGGGTTACCAGCAACCACAGGGGCTACCACAGAGCAGCACACAGCAACAATTAGCAGCACAATAACAGCCGCAGACATATTCACTACCGCAACAACAGGTAGCAATAACACAACATCACCAAGTGCAGCCAGTGCAGCAGCCCACTCAAATACAGGACCATAAGGTAACCTCCACCGATACACAGCTACAACAAACACAATTGGGAAGGGTGACTATCCTGGGACACAACCCTTACACAGGAAGTGGTCAGTCATTATACCCACAATTGACAGCCCACAGATGTCCTTGGTGTGTCCCATCCTGTCGATAACACCTAATAGTGCAGAGGAACCATGCAGTGAGGTAACGACAGGTGACAAAAAGTTATCATTCCTTGTTGACACTGGGGCAACCCGGTCTTGCACAAGGGAGGGTAGATTTAAAATGTCAGGTGAGGCCATGAACACCCAAGGATTCTCTGGGGCTAGGGGGTTGGTTCCCTTTACTGATAACATCTCCTTATCTATTGGAGATTATGACATGTCTGTCCCGCTCCTGTATTCAAGGGAGTCGCCAGTGAACATACTTGGGAGGGACATAGTAGGCAGGTTAAATATGACAATCTCCTTCACGGAGGATGGCATAATTTGCTCCACACCAGGAATAAACATGCTTACTGCACGACAAATACTGCAAGCGTACTGTGACCAGACAGTAGCTCGGGCTGAGCCAGTGGATGGCGAACTCTTCCAGTACGGAACAGACATGGCATTCGCCTGGATGTCAGGAATAGAAGGAAAGATCTGGAGGAGGCCAGCACCATATTTGTTCAGGCCTGAGACACCAGCCAATGAACCAGAAGGGAAGGTGACTTCGGTGAGCATCGAGAGTATTATAGCAACTGCTGATTATATCGTAGTACATGCCTAAGACCGGGAAGGGAGAGCATGGGGGACAGTGATAGCCCTGGCTGAGGGGTGCAGGCTCACCCAGGTGTCCGATGAAGAGCTCTTTTCAGAAGACAGGGAAGAAGGTGAGATGGTATTTATGATGAGTGTAGATATATGTCTAAAAGTGACCTATAAGTACGTGGCACAGAAAATGGCCATGGCACTTGAGGCACCCGCATCTACCCCAGTTCCATTCTACGAGGAAGATATGGCAAAAGTTCCAGCATCACTGTGGACCACCAGTCCCTATGACGTGGGCTGCATAAAGAGTATCGGGGGAGTAAGAATAAAGCTGAAGAAGGGTGCAATACTACCTAGAGTGAAACAATACCCACTATCAAAAGAGGCAGATGAGGGCATATACGAAACCATAACGGTCCTAATAAATAATGGCATATTGGTACCATCAGAATCACCATGTAACACGGCCGTGTACCCAGTGCGCAAAGCTAAAGGAGGGTCTTGGTGTTTTATCCAGGACCTCAGACCCTTGAACAACATTGTAGAAGCAGAATACCCCATAGCAGCAAACCTAGCCACAATATTATGTGGAATTCCGGCAGAGGCCTCACGGTTCACCGTGATTGACCTCAAAATGCCTTTTTCTCAATACCCCTGCACCCAGATTCACAAGACCTGACAAGCTTCACATACAGGAACACAAAATGGAAACACACCAGGTTACCACAAGGGTACTGCGAGTCACCCTCAATTTTCAACAGAGTAATACAGATGGACTTGGGAAACATTGAGCTAGAAAGTACGGTGCTGCAATATGTTGACGATATAATAATTTGCAGCACAAGCGAGAAAAGGTGCCGTGAGGACTCATTGAAAATGCTGACAGTGTTGGCTGAAAAGGGTTACAAGGTAGACAAAGAAAAGTTACAGTACTATCAGGAACAGGTACTATATATTGGTCAACTAATATCCCAACACGGAAGAAAGATTGCACCACAAAGAGCACAAGCTATATCCAACACGCCACTACCACAAACGGTGAGGGAGCTGCAGCAGTTCCTGGGATTATGCAACTACTGTAGAGCATGGGTTTTTGACTACAGCTCATACATAGGACCCCTACTTGAGGCATTGAGAGAAGCACACAAAGGGGAAAAAACTTTGGGATGGACAAGAGAAATGAAGGAGGCATTTGACGAGTTGAAGCACGCCATATCCACTGCTCCGGTACTAGCCACCCCAGATTATGAACAACAGTTCTTTATCTTTTCGCATTGCGACTCAGCAGTAATGAAAGCAGTATTGACACAGAAAACCAGCATGGGACACAAGCCAATAGCGTTCTACAGCGGTCACTTGGACCCTGTCATGCTAGGACATTTCCCTTGCGAACCGAGTCTCGCCGCGGCTGCATTTGCGGTAGAGAAATCATCATCGATTATAATGGGGTGCCCAACCACACTATTTGTGGAGCATGCGCTATTTGCAATATTGAATAAGCCTAAGTCCACACTGACCACACAGAGGGCATCAGGTTATGAGATCATCTTGTCTAGACCCGAACTGTCAATTGTCAGATGCAGTACAGTTAACCCAGCTAGATTTATCGCGGAAGTTATTGAGGAAGGTGATTATGCTCACGATTGTACACAGACTATCGAAACGTACTCATGCACTAGAAAAGTTGAAGAGGATGCACTTAAGGGTGGGGAGATTTTGTACATTGATTGGTCATCAACAATAGACCAAAGTGATGGGATAAGGAGAACTGGGGCAGCAGTAGTAAAAATGACAGAAGATTTGATGTATGTCCCGGTGAAATGCGTGCAGTTACCACAGCATTATTCGGCTCAAGCAGCCGAATTGGTTGCACTGATCTTGGCGTTGAAGGAAAGCTTTGACAAAAGAGTTACTATATATTCTGATAGCGCATATGTCACGTCAACTGTCCACTTGGGGCTGATAAAATGGCAGAGAGGGTTTAGGAGAACTGATGGCACCCCAGTGCAACATGCCCTCTTGTTAGCAGAATTAATTGAAGTAATTAATGATCCCCAAGAGATAGCTTTGGTTAAATGCCCGGCACACACTAATGGAGACGACCATATCTCGAAAGGGAATGAAACATCAGACGCACATGCCAAGCATGCGGCATACTTTGGTGAAATATGGAACCCCCAGAGTCAGAGAGAGGTTGAGGGAGGGGGATGGCAAAACAGATGTGGATGAAAGAAGGGTACACCCATCTCCCCGCCACACAGATAATGGAATTACAGGCAGCCGCACCAATGGCAGAAAAGGAACTATGGGTAAAAAGAGGATGTACGATGTCCCCAACTGACGCACTGTGGCGTCAAAATAAAACTGGAAAAGTGGTCATGCTGTTGGCACTGTTGAACACCGCCCTGGCCCAGCTCCATCATCCAGCACATACAAGAAAGGAAGTAATTGCAGCACAAATTAGGGAAGATTGGTTCTGCCCCGAGTTAAATTCTCATGTAACACATTTCATCAGCAATTGCCTCACATACCAACAGTTTACGACCGGTCACACGCTGCAAGTGATAAAAGGTACTATACCCCGGCCAGAGGGACCCTTCCTGCACATTCATATTGACTACGTTGATATGATCAATGTATGTCAAGGAAATAGGTATATGATTGTAGTGGTGTGCCCATTCTCCAGGTGGATCAAGGCCAGACCCTGCTCACACGCGGATGCGTTCAGAGCAGCTACATTTTTAGTGAGAGAGGTTTTCCCCAGGTGGGGTGTGTGCAAAGTGCTGCGGTCAGATAACGGCCCACACTTTGCTAATGAAATGTTTCAGCACATCACGTCCTTACTGGGTATTAAGCATAAATTTGCATGTGCATATCACCCGCAGGCCAACGGTCTATGTGAACGCCTGAATGGCCTATTGAAAAAAGAAATAGCAAAAATCCAGCAAACAACCAAGAAGAGCTGGTTGTACTGTCTTCCGCTAGCTCTATTTGAGCTAAGGAATAGGCCTGGGTCTGATCACCACCTCACTCCTCACGAGGCAGTGACAGGACGTCAAATGCGCCTTCCTCTAACGCCTACATCAAGAGCATTCACAGACCATGAAAACACTGTAACTGTTCTTGGTGACGAAATGTATCAATATGTGTCTTCTTTGATTACTAGTGTAGCGTTTGTATCTCAACAGCTCGAGCGCACGCGGGGCGGGTCGAAGAGTTCTCAACAAGAAGACACCGACAAGGAACTGGGAAAGGAAGGACTATGCAAAATTGCTAAAGGTGACCATGTGCTACTCCGCAACTTTAATAGAAAGTGGAACGACCCACGCTTTACTGGTCCTCATTTGGTAGAGGAGGTAGCTACCAGAGCGGTGAAATTGCAGGATAAGCGTGCCTGGAATCACCTACACGATGTGAAGATCTACAAACTCCAGACCCGCCCTAGCGTTAACGACAGGGCCATTGGAAGAGCAATGACAGCAACAGCATCGGCTACAGAGAAGGAGACGTCGACCACAGCTGATGACATTAGTGTCACTACACCTGATCACCCCCCAGATTCCCCAGAGGCAACTACTGAAATAGACATTGGACGCTTGTCCACAGCCCATCCCATGGTCACGAGATCACAAAGTAAACAAACTTTCGCCAATTGAGCCTCAGCCCACTCACCTCTAAGGTCACCCCCGATTGAAGGACGTTGTATAACAAACTTGGGAATTGCACACACACACACACACATGTAAAACACTTGTATGTTTTCTCTTTTTCTTCTCTCGCACATGCAGGTACCGTGTATAATTGTATTGTTAAGAAAATAAGTAACTAACAGTGTACTCTGCCCAGGAGTAGATGCTGCCCATGGATGATAACACCCCTGAAGCCCTATCACACCAATTTGTATATCACATAAGAAGGCCAAAGTACCTAAAAAGAAGGAGGGTACGCGTATATTACACTGCATTTGTTTTGGCCATAGAACAATCATTTCCCCATCTTCACGAGCACTTACCGGCTCTAAAAGATAGATCACTAAGATTAGGGTGGGAACAGCTCTTTGCCTGGGCACTGAACGATTACTTGATAGGGAGAGCTTAATAACAACGACTAACAATAATAACAAGTGTATTGAGGATTTTCAGGCGGGCACCTTTAACGTCGCAAGAATAAGTTGCCGGACTGCAGCAAGGTAAGAGCAAAATGCCGGTGAGACTAGCTCTTGTAATAAAAATGATAGGTGTATTGGTCATCACTGGTCTGTTGGCTGCCTCTGTATGGCAGAAAAGTTATGCTATCAATATTATGGCTGCACCCAAAACTAACATGCCCCCTCCCACTGCTGCAACATAAGGGAGATAGAGTTAAACGCAGCACATATACAGATAACAAGGGTATTGATAATTACATAACAGACTCAGCACACGTCTCAAACAACATGTGGTACCAGCACATGACCCAAATTGGTAAGCAGACAACAGAAGATAGCTGTTATGTGTGCTCACTGATCCCATACGCCATGAGCGCTTCACAAACCTTCGTCGCCACAGAAATACAAGAAAAGACGGTGCGATGTATAGTATATCTGGCACTATTTCAAACGAGAGGACGATTTCAAGGAACGGTGGTGAGAATGCAGTGGGAAATAAGAGACACATACCCATACGAAAACAATTTCCTCAAGTCATATTTGAGTTACCATAAGAGCAGTTTACACGCTGAAGCATTCAGATACATGACGAGTGGCCCTGAAAAGGGAGAAATGAAGAAAGTAACCCTACAATACCTACCATGTGGTTGGTACGCCACTGAAGTTCCTGGTATACAAGGATGTTGGGAAAGGCCACTGATAACAATAACAGGGAAGGTATTCATGAACAATGAATGGGAAATAGGAGTGGTCGGTAGCAACATGATAACAAGAGAGAATATTACCACCATACAGGAACACAACGACAGATGTTGGATGACATGGGGCAAATACGTACCCATGCTGACATGGATGGAGAAGGATGAAGACGCAATAAGCATACTACCTCTGACCGCGCCCAAGTTATGCTACCAACACAGAGGAGATGTGGAGGTGGGATACAACACCAACTGTGGTACTGTGTTAGAATTACCAGAGGGGGTGCTGGAACGGCAGTGATAATGGATCACTATTGGGCCTGCGGAAATAAGGCATATCACACCCTGCCCCCATTGTGGAATGGTATATGCACAATGGTACACATCAACGTACCATCACTAGTGGTGCCCCAAAAACATGTCAACATGGCCAACTTCCCCAAAATGGATGAAGGGAACAAGAGGAAGAAGAGATCTGTACAATCACAGGAGGGAGAGAACAACAACAACAACAACAATAATGTCCTAAAAAGGATGCAGAGACAAGGAGAACCCCTGACAGGAAACTACCTGTGGGGAAGGTCGGAAACAGCACTCACTTCTATTCCACCAGAACATAGATTATTCAGCAGGGCTGCTATGTTCTTCTCGTCAATAATACACCCTAGACTGCAAGCTTATGCAAACGCTAAATGGCTCCAGATCACCCGATGGGAACTAATGATGACGATTAATTAAACAGTAAACGGATTCAATGCCATAAAAGAAAAACTGCGAGCGGTAAGAATGGTAGCACTACAGAACAGATATGTACTGGATCTTCTCACAGCGATGGAAGGAGGAGTTTGTGCAAAAATAGGACAATCATGCTGCACATTTATTCCTGCTAACGATGCAGATAATGGTACACTTACCGAAGCAGTATCACAACTGGCCCAGATGCACTCCAAGATGATGGAAGAAAGTAAAGGGGTAAAGAAGGATGATAGCTGGTTTTCATTGTTATGGTCATGGATGCCATCATGGCTGTCGGACGGGCTGAAGATAATAGTTGGATGCATAATACTGGCTGCAGCTATATTGATTATAATAAGGCTTTGGAAGGCCAGGAAGGCACGCAATACAGACAAAATGATCAAAATGGTTGGCATGCACCCCCTGATGCCAACTGACGATGACCAGCACACCGACGTGATAATAAAGGAAAGAGAGAAACTGCGCAAACAGATCATCACAAATCACTTAGACCCACCATCCGTAAAGCTTGAGAACCCAAGAAACCCGAGGAGCTATATCGGAAGATGGGTATACTGCAAACCGGGAGGGAGCTGTGTATATATGTACTGGTCATTTGAAGACCATGTCAACCACTATGGACACCTGGGAGGAGTGACCAAAATATGGAGAGTAAGAGGAGATAAAGAAAAAGATATGTTTGTGGTCGACAAGTCGACCAGAGGAGGGACTGAAGTGGGAGAATGGGAGAAAAAGCTCCCCCCAATCTCCTCGCGACCATGGCCTAGAGGATCACGGCCCAGACACCCACCACGAGATGAATTTGTCTATCTACCTAGACGATCAAATACCCTGGTTCAAGAACATAAGGATATGCCCACCAGCCTGCCTTCCTCAAGCCGACACCTGCGGCATGGATGAACTCAACTAAGACCTCAATTACAAGCACCCACATCATTAGAGATGCCATGACGACCTAGCCAACTGCCAAGAACACACGTGCCACCATGCACACTGGCCACTCACGCACCAACCCACACGAAGAATACATTCAGTAGTATGACATAGGTGACGGATACACCCACTGACGCGCATCTTTATTATTTTTCACATAGGTTTTTCCGTAAAGCAGAAACGCAAGACGCATAAAGCACTCGCGCAAACGCTTGCTGACGCTTCTCCCACCCCTCGCATCGTGATGAGAATATAACGAAGACGTAATACTGCCTACGAAGCCATGTCACACCACAACACAGGTGCCGTGCATTGCACAACCCCACCCATGAGCCAGGCCCAAGTAGGCCGCAAGCAAGAACCGCCATGAACACTGAATGAGCGAGAGTACAAGTGCTGATCACGCAGAACGAGCCCAGCGAGAGCTCACAGCCAAGGGGGCGATGTTGCAACTCGTATGCTACCAGCCGGCGCCAAGGTCACACCTGTAAGCAAAGCCAAGCACACAGAAGCAAAATACAACTTTAAATGTGCAGAATTCTGCCCCAGCCACGGTCTCTCCACACGTGACCAAGCCAACCTGACAAGGTGCCAGACCCACGAGGGAGAAGTCGCCTGGGTCCCACGTCTGGGACACAGGCTGCAACAATGAAATGACCCAATGGACACCTACAGCGATGGGAATGGTCTGCTCTCAAGCCTATGAGCAAATCCGCACATTTTCTGCACGAACACATAGTTACACATTGTTGCTAGTGACAGGTACACCGTGAGCTGGGAACAACGATGGTCCCAGACTGGGGGGCTCGCAGTGGACCAATCAGAACATGGGGCAGTCATCACTGACGCCACTAACATTAGCCAATCATCAGGGGTCTTTGTGTAACTGTTAAGACGGATTTCTGAACTCTGTCCTGGTGGCGCAGAAGTTCAGAAGGCCAACCTAATTACTTGGAACAGGGTAACCTCTGGACAAGCCAGACCAATCAAGGTAGCGATCGCGGCGGTCAAGACTAGGTCTCAAGAGGGGTGAGGGTGACTGAAAGCCCGCAATGAGCACACAAAGCAAGAGCGCTTACAAACTACTCCAAACAGTTGTTATATCAAAAATATAAACACATTTATTTTAAGGCCTTTAAAACAACGACCGTAGCGAGAAAATCACAATATCACAATATTAAACCAACACATACCATATCAACACAATATATATACAAATACACAGTCGCAAGCGTTTAAAGCACGAAATATGTAGTCCACCTGAAAGGAAAGGAAAACAGGCAGTGCGATAACGCTTTTGACTCAGTTCGCCTTTAGAGGCACCTAACTAGATGGAAGTCCGAGCCCTGCGAAGAGTGGAGCCTTGTGCTCAAAGTACCTGCCATGCCGGTGCCAACGGGCAAAAAGGGGAAGCTCTTCGGAGGAAGTCAGGCAGTTCGGGTTAGTGCACAGCAGAAGGAGAACAGGTTCCGCAACTCAAGCGCAGCCTCCACAGCGAGCAGAAGCAGAGCGCGAGTACGGCAAAAGGGTGCTGTTTTTACACAGCAGGGAAAAGCAATGGGATACTGCAGGAGGGCGACCAGATCCTAGTTAAACTACTCACCGGTCCCCGAAGCAAGCAGACCCAGGCTTCTCCACGTTAGTTTCAGCAGCTGGCAGGTTCAGAAGAGCAGGGAACGCCTCGTAGTCGTGTAGAGCAAAAAGACGTCCCAATCGACGAAACCAGCACAGTTTTGTTGCCGCACAGGACAACGGAGCGGCCGTGTGTATTCGAGCCAAATGTACACTCCTCCCTTCAGACCTGGGGACGCCAAGCGTACGAAGCGTGGGAGAGTGACAAGGACTCGCAATACAACACAACCTGGCGGCGGTTGCAGAGCCAAACTCCTTTGTAAGCTGGTCAGTCAACTGGATGGCCCAGAGACGCTTCCGAAGGCTTACTTGGCAGGAGATGGTTGAAGATGCCGGGAATAGCTGGTCCTGCTATTCCAAAGGTCGAAGCACCAGTACAGGCCTTCTGGTTCGATCCAAGGAGGAAAGGGTTTCACAGGACGACAGCAGTGCAAAGGAGGATTCCTTCAGCGGGTCACCAGCGATTCCTCGGTCCAGCCTCTGGGTTGCAGGATACTTGGCTCCTGTATTCCTTCGTTCGTGAGAACTCAGGAGATCGACATGGCAGTGGTGTTTCCAGCTCCCTCTTATCCACGGTTCCCTTCGCGCCAAAATGGAGGGGAGCCAATGGGAGATCCGCACATCAACACACATACCATACGTGGACCAATCACGGACCACGGTGGTCCCAGGCATTCACACCACCCCAGACTCTCTGGCACCCAGGATGTGTATTGGGACCAGACATCCCAGCCCACACCCTGGAGGCACACAAACGACATGTAGAAGCCCGCGAAAGCAACCACGTTTCGCGGGAAAGTACATGCCCAAATAAGGAAGGCCCCGGGTCGCCCGACCTGGGGAAGGTGACGGGAGCAAGACGGTCAATGGACAAGACAAAGGAGCCTCGCGGCCTGGCCATTTTGGGAGCCAGGCCACCATTTTGGGTTCAGTGCAAAAACGTGCTCAGAACGCCAAAAGGAGCTCAAAATAAACAAAACGATCGCTGCCACCATTCGAGTCCCTGAAAGACTTGCACCGATCAAATACCATCCTAAAAGAGTATCTAGGGTCTGTAGAAGGCTAGAGACCCAAGAGAGCTGTAACTTAGCTTACAGTGCCCTCTTGTGTCGTGTTGCACTAAAATGGCGACACGATTAAAGAAACTACGGGAAACCACGTTCCCCGGTACTGACTGTCGTAAGGGCATGTCAGTTTCCCCATAAGAAAAGGAGCGAAAGCCCAGAGAAGTGCGGCAGAAGGCTGTACTTCTCTGGCAAAGTCAAGAACAAGGTTAAAAACAATAGCAAAAAGTTTAGGGGTTGCCACATGGAAGGAAAATTCCCTACAATTACGAAATCTTTCCTAACACTCGCCCCTCCCAGACTATGGACAGGGGGAACTAATCCACCCCTGGATGAGTCTCTTGTTCAGGTCGGTTAAACATTCTGGACAACCCATCAGCATTGCTATGTTGGACACCTGGTCTATGCTCAATAGTGAAGTCGAAGCCTTGAAGACTTATGGACCACCTAAGCAACTTTGGATTCTCCCCCTTCATGTTCATTAGCCACTTTAACGGCTTATGGTCAGTCTGCACAGTGAAGTGGGTCCCATAGAGGTAGGGCCTCAGCTTCCTTAGGGCCCACACAACAGAGAAACATTCTTTCTCTACCGTGGACCATCTGAGCTCTCTGTCCTTAAGCTGGCGACTAATAAAACCGATAGGGTGTTCCTTACCCTTCTCATCTACTTGTGATAGTACAGCTCCTATCCCAGTGTCAGAGGCATCCGTCTGCACGATAAAAGGTCTTTGATAATCAGGGGCCCTGAGCACAGGGGCCTGGCACAAGGAGTCTTTTAAGCCATTGAAGGCCTTCTCACACTCGTCGGTCCAAGTTACCTTCTTGGGTTTCTTCGGAGTTGTGAGGGCAGTCAGAGGAGCAGCTATGGTGCCATAGTCTGCCACAAAATTGCGATAATAACCCGTGAGTCCTAAGAAGGCTCTCACTTGGGTTTGCGTAGTGGGGGTAGGCCAGTCTTGTACCGCTGGTACCTTACTGGATAGAGGCTGTCTCCTCCCTCCACCTACTTCATGTCCAAGGTAAACCACTGAGCCTTGTCCATTTTGGTGAGGGGCCACTCGGACACCCTCAAAAGAGCTAACTGAAGGACTGCTTTGGAACAGGTCGGGGAGAGGTTCAGACTCCTCTTTCTCAACATCTGAAGCCACTAGCAGTGCTGCGATTTCGACGCTTGGGCCGAAAGCCTTCAGCCTATTCATGTGAAACACTTTGGGAGCCTGTCCAGGCCTTCCAAGGTCCACTGAATAGTTAACCTCACCCAGGGGCTCCACCACTGGGTAAGGGCCTGACCATTTGTCCTGTAAAGCTCGAGGCCTTATGAGATTCATGATCAGGACTTGCTGACCAAGTGTAAAGTTGATGAGGGAAGCTTTCTGGTCGTACCAATGTTTCACCAGCGCTTGCCCTGCCTTCAATTTATCACTAGCCAAGCCCATCAGAAGTACCATCCGTTTTCTGAGCCCTAGCACATAATCAACTACATTGGTAGTAACAGGGGGAGTGGGCATCTCCCATCCCTCTTTGACGATGGCTAAGGGTCCCTGTACGGGATGACCGAACAGAAGTTCAAAGGGGCTGAAGCCAACACCCTCCTGTGGTACCTCTCGGTAGGCAAACAGTAAGCACGAAACAAGAAGATCCCATTTTCTTCTCTGAGGCTCCTCCAGAGCCCCAATCATGCTCGTTACCGTCCTGTTGAAACGCCCCCCCAGACCATCGGTCTGGGGGCGGTATGCAGAAGAGAACCTGTAGGGGACCCCACATTCTTTCCACATAGCCTGCCTATACTTCGACATAAAGTTTCTGCCATGATCCGACACAACTTCTTTAGGGAAGCCAACCCTAGTAAACATGCCGAGTAAAGCTTCTGCAACTGGCTTGGCAGTTACAGTTGTAAATGGGACGGCCTCAGGATACCTGGTTGCATGGTCGACCAGCACCAGGATAAACCTATTGCCTGAGGATGTTTGCGGGTCAAGGGGACCAACCATGTCGATCCCTACCCTTTCAAATGGTACCCCCACAACTGGGAGCGGTACCCACGGAGCTTGGATTGTCGCGCCAACCTTACCAGACAACTGGCAGGCGGCACAACTCCTGCAGTGACTTTCTACTTGCTCCCCCATCTTGGGCCAGTAGAAGTGCATGGATAACCTTTGCTTGGTCCTCCTCATACCAAGGTGACCAGCAAGGGGAACGACATGCGCCAACTGCAGGAGGAAGGGCCTAACAGCAAGGGGAACCACCAACCTCCTATGGTCTCCTTCTGTAGACTCTGTGGGCTCACTATACAGGAGTCCACCTTCCTGGTAAATCCTATGCATCCCAGGAGGTTCACCCTCAAGCTGGGAGCAGACCTGTCTCCTTAGGCCTTCCAGAGATGGGCACTCACGTTGGCCTTTACTGAATTCGTCCCTATCAGGACCTCCTTCAACTAACAAGTCTTTTAGTTCAGGATGATCGTTGGGGTCGAATACTTCAGGCATCGCCACCTCCTCGTCAGGCTCGGGCGATTGACCAACTTCCTCCACCGCAGTGGTAGGCGAGCTCGGGGGAATATTCTCTTTCCCCCGTCTTGACTTGTAGACTCCTTTCGCCTTGGGTTTCCCCTTCGGCTGGGGCGGCGTATTGGACTTGGCCAATGCTGCCCGTGCTTGAGACCGTGTGTAGGGTCTTTCGGCAGTGTCTCCTACGAGCCCTAAAGCTCTGAGATCATTACCTAATAAGACCTTTCCCGGGACGTTTCTCTGAATGCTCACTGGAATCCTGACTGCTGTACCATTTAAAGTTAGATTAACAGGGATCACGGGAAACATACGGAGGGGGCCGCCAGCCAACTTAGTGGGCATCAGAGTAGCTCTGGCAACTTCTTCTGAGTCTACCAAGGTAGAATCCACTACAGTTCGACTGCACCCACTATCCCTAAGAGCTGGAGTATCCACTCCATTGATCAGCACACTGTCTTTAAAGTAGTGCTTGGTATTATCCGGAATCCTAGCATAAGCCTCTGCGACTTTAGGCTCCCAGGAACCCAGGGACACTAAAACTACCTCAGCCTCTATTCCGCTGGGAAATGAGTCTGAGGAGAAGGATGCTCCTGTAATCTCTTCTTCCTCGTAGGAGGAGAAGGCCAGATTAGCGGAGTGGACCCCCAAAGGTCTAACCTTACAACGGGGATCCCCCTTCACATGGTCAGTTGCTCCACAAGAAAAACAAGCCCCATTGGGTCTGTTTACGTAGGGAGGCTTATTGTAACCAGAGTTCTGTTTCGGAGGCTGACCTCCACTACCCTGTGAGTTCTCTTGTGTCTTACCCTTGTTTTTCTTTTTGTGGCCCTTATGGGAAGAAGATTTTGCAGATTCCCCACCCTCCATATCTTTGGACTTTTTCCCCTCCTCCTGCTTACCAGGATGAGTTTTGCCCTTATGGGACACTCGATGTGACACCCATAAGTCTGCTGCAATGGCCAGCTTCTTAGGATCTATCTCCTTCGAATCGGCCAAATGCTGCTTAAGCTCCGGGGAAGAAGAAGCAAAAATATGTTCCAGCATGACCAGATTGATCATGCCTTCGAAGGTAGAAACCTTATAGCCTTCGACCCAGCCAGTTAAGTTTTTCAAAGATTCAGCGACATAAGATACCCAAGTACCACCTTCCTTTTTCTTATACTCTCGAAAACGCTTTAAATATTGGGCCGGAGTCTTCCCAAACTTTTAAATGAGAGTCTGCTTTAACATTGCGAAATCAGGCCGCTCAGCCTTCGACATTTCCATAATGGCACTACAGCCAGAATGGGGCAGTCTACTGAGCAACCACGCAATCTTATCAGCACTGTCAACTTCCTGGACCTCGCATGCATACTCAAACGCATTCAGCCAGTCCATAATGTCATTCCTCTCTTCATACACACTGAGCAGATCTTTCGGAAACCGTGGATGAGAGGAAGCCCCAGACCCATGTCTAGGACCCTTGGATCCATTTGCAACCTGAAGCTTGGCCAGTTCCAACTGGTGATCCCTGTCTTTCTGTTTTTCTGCCTGTTCGATTTTTAGTTTGGCTATGCTGAATTCAAGCTCCTGCTGCCTAAACCGCAGCTCTTGCTTCTTGAATTCAAGCATAGCCTCCCCATCAGCACTGGCAGAGGAAACATTAGACATTACATCCTCCCTGTCCTCGTGGTCGCGATGGATCAGTGCAGCGGCAGAACCGTCGGTTCTGCCAGTGAGAGCAGCCCCACCACCTTCTGCACTGTCCTCGGAAGTTATAGCGTCAAGCTGCGCTTCTTGCCACGCCACGATTCTCTGGATCATTTCCAATTTTGTGCCTTGAGAGGAAACACCTCTCTCCGCACACATCTTTTTCAGCGTTTCTGATTTGGAAGCATTTAAAGTTAACAACGTATTTGTTTCCATACTGTTTGATAGGACTATGGCCTTTTTAAAGTTATACTATAACAATTCACTACGTGTACTGTTTGGAATAACCTGAAATGCCTTAGTTCGAGCGCAACACTGGATACCTTCAGTCGTATCCCACCGCTGTGCACCAATTTGTTAAGACGGATTTCTGAACTCTGTCCTGGTGGCGCAGAAGTTCAGAAGGCCAACCTAATTACTTGGAACAGGGTAACCTCTGGACAAGCCAGACCAATCAAGGTAGCGATCGCGGCGGTCAAGACTAGGTCTCAAGAGGGGTGAGGGTGACTGAAAGCCCGCAATGAGCACACAAAGCAAGAGCGCTTACAAACTACTCCAAACAGTTGTTATATCAAAAATATAAACACATTTATTTTAAGGCCTTTAAAACAACGACCGTAGCGAGAAAATCACAATATCACAATATTAAACCAACACATACCATATCAACACAATATATATACAAATACACAGTCGCAAGCGTTTAAAGCACGAAATATGTAGTCCACCTGAAAGGAAAGGAAAACAGGCAGTGCGATAACGCTTTTGACTCAGTTCGCCTTTAGAGGCACCTAACTAGATGGAAGTCCGAGCCCTGCGAAGAGTGGAGCCTTGTGCTCAAAGTACCTGCCACGCCGGTGCCAACGGGCAAAAAGGGGAAGCTCTTCGGAGGAAGTCAGGCAGTTCGGGTTAGTGCACAGCAGAAGGAGAACAGGTTCCGCAACTCAAGCGCAGCCTCCACAGCGAGCAGAAGCAGAGCGCGAGTACGGCAAAAGGGTGCTGTTTTTACACAGCAGGGAAAAGCAATGGGATACTGCAGGAGGGCGACCAGATCCTAGTTAAACTACTCACCGGTCCCCGAAGCAAGCAGACCCAGGCTTCTCCACGTTAGTTTCAGCAGCTGGCAGGTTCAGAAGAGCAGGGAACGCCTCGTAGTCGTGTAGAGCAAAAAGACGTCCCAATCGACGAAACCAGCACAGTTTTGTTGCCGCACAGGACAACGGAGCGGCCGTGTGTATTCGAGCCAAATGTACACTCCTCCCTTCAGACCTGGGGACGCCAAGCGTACGAAGCGTGGGAGAGTGACAAGGACTCGCAATACAACACAACCTGGCGGCGGTTGCAGAGCCAAACTCCTTTGTAAGCTGGTCAGTCAACTGGATGGCCCAGAGACGCTTCCGAAGGCTTACTTGGCAGGAGATGGTTGAAGATGCCGGGAATAGCTGGTCCTGCTATTCCAAAGGTCGAAGCACCAGTACAGGCCTTCTGGTTCGATCCAAGGAGGAAAGGGTTTCACAGGACGACAGCAGTGCAAAGGAGGATTCCTTCAGCGGGTCACCAGCGATTCCTCGGTCCAGCCTCTGGGTTGCAGGATACTTGGCTCCTGTATTCCTTCGTTCGTGAGAACTCAGGAGATCGACATGGCAGTGGTGTTTCCAGCTCCCTCTTATCCACGGTTCCCTTCGCGCCAAAACGGAGGGGAGCCAATGGGAGATCCGCACATCAACACACATACCATACGTGGACCAATCACGGACCACGGTGGTCCCAGGCATTCACACCACCCCAGACTCTCTGGCACCCAGGATGTGTATTGGGACCAGACATCCCAGCCCACACCCTGGAGGCACACAAACGACATGTAGAAGCCCGCGAAAGCAACCACGTTTCGCGGTAAAGTACATGCCCAAATAAGGAAGGCCCCGGGTCGCCCGACCTGGGGAAGGTGACGGGAGCAAGACGGTCAATGGACAAGACAAAGGAGCCTCGCGGCCTAGCCATTTAGGGAGCCAGGCCACCATTTTGGGTTCAGTGCAAAAACGTGCTCAGAACGCCAAAAGGAGCTCAAAATAAACAAAACGATCGCTGCCACCATTCGAGTCCCTGAAAGACTTGCACCGATCAAATACCATCCTAAAAGAGTATCTAGGGTCTGTAGAAGGCTAGAGACCCAAGAGAGCTGTAACTTAGCTTACAGTGCCCTCTTGTGTCGTGTTGCACTAAAATGGCGACACGATTAAAGAAACTACGGGAAACCACGTTCCCCGGTACTGACTGTCGTAAGGGCATGTCAGTTTCCCCATAAGAAAAGGAGCGAAAGCCCAGAGAAGTGCGGCAGAAGGCTGTACTTCTCTGGCAAAGTCAAGAACAAGGTTAAAAACAATAGCAAAAAGTTTAGGGGTTGCCACATGGAAGGAAAATTCCCTACAATTACGAAATCTTTCCTAACAGTAACAATTTTCAACTATCTAATAGAAGGGACAACCCAAGTATACCACCTGACTCACCCTCAACCACTAATATTGCTCTCTTTATGTATGCTATTCTAACCCTACCACTCGAGGAACCAATCCGGAGTGGCAATAGGTTTTTCGCTAACTTTCCCAGGTGACGCAAGTAGCACGTCATACTGAGGCAAAAAGGGCCTGCGAGCCCCACAGATTTTGAGAGTCTGGATGGACGCGTACGATCCTAGACCCATCCCTGCCGTTGTTTTAATAAACAGCAGAACCGCCTTGCTTCTTGCGTGTGTCTCATACTCATTTTTGGGGAACACAGGAGGAGTTGGGGCCTCCCAGCCCGGAGGTCCGCGGACGGCTCAGCCGACCCCGGCATAATCACCCTGACACCTCCCACCCCCCGCTCATGCCCCGTGTCTCCCTTCTTTCCCACATCACCCCCCACTCATGCCCCGTGTCTCCCTTCTTTCGCCCCCCCACCCCCGCTCATGCCCCGTGTCTCCCTTCTTCCCCTCACACCCGCTCATGCCCCGTGTCTCCATCCTGTAGGCCCACACCCCCGCTCATGCCCTGTGTCTCCCTTATTTCCACCCCATCTGCCGCTCATGCCCCATGTCTCCCTTCTTCCCCCCACCACCCGCTCATGTTCGTGTCTCCCTTCTTTCCCCCCCACCGCCCGCTCATGACCCGTGTCTCCCTTCTTCCCCCCCACACCCCTGCTCATGCCCGTGTTTCCCTTCTTTCCCCCGCTCATGCCCTGTGTCTCCCTACTTTCTCTCCCACCCCCGCTCATGCCCCGTGTCTCCCCCCCTCACCCCCTGGGTCTCCCTTCCCCCCACCCCCCGCTATGCCCATGTCTCCCTTCTTTCCCCCTACCTGCCGCTCATGCCCCGTGTCTCCCTTCTTTCCCCCGCTCATGCCCCGTGTCTCCCTTCTTGACCCCCCACCCACCGCTCATGCCCCGTGTCTCCCTTCTATCCCTCCCCATCCCCCGCTCATGCCCCGTGTCTCTCTTCTTTCCCCCACCCCCTGCTCATGCCCCGTGTCTCCCTCCTTTCCCCCCACCCCCCGCTCATGCCCCGTGTCTGCCCTGTTCCCCCCACCCCCCACTCATGCCCCGTGTCTCACTCCTGTATCCCCCGCATACAGAAATGTAGGTATTGGCTGCAGCATACACCACAGAGGTGCTATATTTGTAATTTTCCAAAGTTATATAATAAAACGGTGAATGCTTCTGTACCAGACTTTTCCGTACTGTGGAACATGTACTAAATAGCTAATAATGCATCACTTACTACATATTTCTACTAATACACACAAAACATAAATAGACTACAATGCAAACAAATATGGGGCTTATATATGGAGAGTAAAGTAAGCAAACAAGAGGCAGTAAGTACCATTAGCAAATGTGTATAATCTACATGATTGTATTCACGCACAAAAATGATTGCTGTGTTTCAGGCCTGCTTCTACCCCTATATATGTACAACATAAGATGTGATTACATTCTAAGGAAAGTAGTGTAAGAACATGTGAGAATAGCAATATCTATAAATGTAATATCTTTAGAAAGTTAAGTTTCTGATTGCCAGTAAATAAACCCACCTGGCCTAGATATGGCAGTGAACAAAAAAGAAGGGCTTAGACATGTGATTTCATCAGTGATGTCATCAATGATATTTGTGATGTCATCTTTGATGTCCTGGGTGTTAGTCTTAGCAGTGCACGGTGGTGGCGCGAATTATGGTTGCTTAGCTTACCATAACTGGCGAATTTCAAGGGTTTTTCGGGTTTACTTGGTACCATAACGTCCCTTTAACAAAGTTTTTTCACTGAATTTCATAGGTTTTTAGTAGCGCAACTTAACCATAACATCCCTTTAACAAAGTTTTTTCACTGAATTTCATAGGTTTTTAGTAGCGCAACTTAACCATAACGTCCCTTTAACAAAGTTTTTTCATTGAATTTCATAGGTTTTTATTAGTGCAACTTAACCATAACGTCCATTTAACAAAGTGTTTTCATTGAATATTATAGGTTTTTATTAGTGCAACTTAACCATAACGTCCCTTTAACACATATTTTTAACTGAATTTCATAGGTTTTTGTTAGTGCAACGTAACCATAACGTCCTTTTCAATAGATGAAGACCACTAGCATCCTAGGTCCTCAAAGTGGGAACCCCAGGCGGTAAAAAAATGATTTTTTTCCCACACCGGGACGACTGCAGCATACGACTGTAGGAATCTCTCAAGGGACTAAAAGAAAGTACTGAGACACCAAGTAAGAACAGGGCACTAGCGCCGAGAAATTCCTCAGCAATCTTAAACGATGATTCCGTTTCGCCAAAAGAGGCTGCTATAGCCCATACCAAGCTAGACCTAGCGCCTCTAGAGGAAGAGCCTATCAAGATTGCGTCATCAAAAGACACATTCCCTCCAGCGTCTCACAATGAAAATTGCACCCATGAGAAAAATAGGCTTACAGGACCAAACACTGCTCTCTTGAAAAGACCAGAGTCCGAAAAGGTGGTTTCAAGTGCAGTGAGATATAAAGATCTTCCAACCCCGGCATCAATAGAGAAATCTCTGGAGGCGCTTTACACTGAAGATCGAACCTGTGAAGAAAATAGGACTACAGACCTAAACACAGTATCTGGGAGAAGGTCAGAGGCTGATAAGGTGACACTTACCCCAGTGAGACAAAAAGAAGTTTCAGTCTTGGAAATCCCTCAACATAGATTTCTAAAAAGCGGCAAAGAGAACACAAATTTACCACTAATAGGCTCATTAAACAGCAATGAAAATTCACGACCGCAAGATTCTCGTAGACACTCACTTGGGGCAGTGGTGAGCCATGGTAACCACCAACCCATGAGACAGTCCCGGATTCAGGCACTCCAAGAGAAGGCAAAACCCATTAGCGCACAAAACCTGGCAGCCCCAGACACTCTATCGAAGAAAGGTGACATGCTTTTGATAATGTCAGCAATCACAATAGCTCTGAATCCATTCTTGAAGCTATATGAAACAATCAGCGAAAGTCTCAAAGACCACACCAACATCCAAGCCACAAAGAGCAACAAATTAACTTATCTGGAGGCCCATATCATGGCACAAGAGCAATTGGAGGTTGCGCTACTTTCGGGGAAGAGGGTCTCACCCTCCTCTAATAAATCCACGCAATCTGATCTAATGTACCCGGAAAAGATAACATCTACTAGCACCCAAACATATATAAAGATTGACCTGACCGAGGAGAACAACACCTCGGGGTCAAAAATCATAAGTACTCGGGGCCCATGCAGTAGCAACATGAAGGATTGCATCGCAGCTGAGCCTATAAACAACGAAACGGGGGGAACAAGACTTAACAAAGTAGCTTTGGAAAATTGTGACCTAAACACCCGAGCAAAAATAACAAAAACAGCCATGAAAGTAAAGAAGAGTTCGACCCAGCTGGCAAGCAATGAAATTCTATTGGCCCCAGTTTTCAAAAAAGCATCCGCTACAAAGGACAGCAAGCCCTGGGGTCACCCAGAAAACTGCAGGCTCCCCAAGGTCGACAGAAGATTTCTTAGCAGACAAGGAATCGAAGACCTTAAGCCAACATATAGTGGAAGAAAATAGAGGAGAGACCACTTCATCACCTACCTCTGTGTACTCCCCACAGGTGGAGGAGTCTAGAGAAAAAGTTATAGTCAATGACTTTTTAACTTTGGAGGAGCGATGTAAGAGGACAAACAAGAAAGGATGTTGGACACAAGAGTCATCTAAAGATCGTAATTGTACGGAAGAAGAGAGACCACCAAAAATCAGTGTGAGCGCAACTAGGAGGAAGACCTGGGAGCCACACCAAAAGGGGAACCCACAAGAAAGAAAAAGCCTAGCCCAGTAGCGACAAGTGATTACAACAGGAATAAAAACATCAGTTGATAGTTGGAGGCAAGGGAAGAAACAGGGAAATGATTTGCCTCAAAGAAATAAGGTGAATGAAAAAGAAAGGAGACTGACCCTGAGAAAAAGAGATGGGTCCTTAAACTAGAACAGATCCCAGGGAATGAAGACGCTGTGATCCTAAACCGGGGTTCTGTCCTTAGACTTTTTGCCTATATCCCGAAGCTGGGATCTATTAAATCGCATGACTTATTGATCGTCGACCCTAGTCAGGCACATCAAAAGGCAATTTCCCACTTATACCTCTCCTCCAAAAAGGTCTGTGACCTACTAAAAGAAGAGACCAAGTCTCTGCTACGAATGGGCTACGACATCACTGATTCATCAAGGTCGATAGGCCAGAGGCGAAAGTCGGGGAGCGAAGAGGAACCTAAAATAAGAGCAAGAAACTTGAACACAGAACAGCGAACACCTCAACGCTTAAGAAGGTCACCCATCAAACGTGATAAGCAAGATAAAGAGATCCAGTTCCACAAAGACAGAAATGAAGCTGCAGACTGGTGACAAACAAAGGATCGTCAGTCTGTACATTTTACAGAAGAAAAAGAAAAGAGTAAGAACAACAATAAACCTGAGACTCAGGAGAACATAAGAGCCAACAAATTGAGTGATAAAACCAAAGTCACCACAATAACAAGAACCATAAAGAAACTAGTAGACAAGGATAACACCAGGCCTGACCTAGAGCAAAAATCGTTTCATAGCATTTGGTCATGGCTGCCAAAAGCACTCCAAAGACAAACAGATAGCAATGCGTCAACCAGAATCCAAAGAGAGACATCAACGTTAAGGAAGCGACACTCAGGCCATTATTTTGCCTAGGCTCATGGAACACTAGAGGCCACACTCATTTGACAGCAGAGGGAACTATAAAACTAGCAGATTACGACCTACTGTGTCTTCAAGAAACTTGGCTAACGCAAGCACCAACACTAGACGGATACAAAAAGGCATTCTCGCTGGCTCAGAAATGGCCGAGGGCGCGACCGTCTTTGGGGCTCTTGATCGCCTGTAGGCAGGGTTGTGGATGCACCCTAGAAAAAACTCTTATCAGCAACAACTCTTTGCTTTTGGTTAAGGCCTTATGGTCTGAGGACACCTCAAAAGAAGACTTGAAAAAGTCATCAGTAATTATAATAGCAAACACCTATTGGAACCCAGTGACGCTTACAGACGCGGCGTACTTGGAAATGCTAGAAAGCACAATTGATGAAGCAATAGGTGTCCACTTGGCACCTTATCTTCTGATTTGCGGTGATCTTAATGCCACGTGTATACAAGCCCAATATAAATCAGCACCCTATGATCCTGCAAGTTCAACAGCTAAAAGAGGAGTGGCTTGGCTCAAACTGATGAAATCTAGAGGATTGGACAACTTAGATAGCGTATCCCCAGACTCTTCTCGTCTACCAACCTGGAAACGAGAAGCTACAAGAGCTACAATAGACTATATATTCGTATCTACAACTTAATTATCAGTTGTGACAGAATTTGAAGTAGTCGAAACGTCAGCCAGTGACCACAATCTCCTCTGTGCAACATGGCCTAGAAAAAGGGCGGAAAAACCAAAGGGGGACTTGCCCTTGTGCACCAACAATCAGCGCACGAGACTGAAGTTATCAGCAGCAGCGATACATGACCTCAGGTCAAAGTATAACATACAGTCAGACCTGGCCCCCGAAAAGCAGATCGACTATCTTCCATTGCTATCAGTATACAGTCATAAAACTGGAAAAAAGGGCCTTATAAAGTCACATATTCATAAGTATGACCCAAAAGTGGCGACAAAAAAAAGGAAATGCAGAAACTGAAGCGACAAGCTACTAAATTAGGAACAACATCTGCAATTAAGGCAGCGAACAAAAGTCAACGGGAATATAAATCTTGGGTCCATAATTATCGTGTGGCCAACAAGATGCAGAGAACATCATAACTGCAATAACAGCAAACAACAGTAGAGAGTTTTGGTCGCTCCTAAAAACGGCCACCTCTCCAGCAGAGCCAGTGTTTATATCAAACATTGGAGAGGGTGCGTGGATAAAGTTCTTCCAGTCTCTATTTGAGAAGACACAAACAAGCCCAAGTTCATCAAATGAGGTCATTCAAATAGCCTGGAGATCGCTGGATGATGAAAATGAAATAACAAGACAAATAAAGAAACTGAAAAACTCGAGAGTGCCCGGCCCAGACGGCATTACCAACATAGACCTTAAGGCATATCGGTCAGAGTGGGCAAGACCCCTGAGCAAAATATTCAAGAGATGTGCAACATTAAAATCCATCCCGCCATCATGGAAATCCTCAATAGTTGTACCTATTTACAAAAAAAAGGGAACAAAGCCGACCCGGCAAATTACAGGCCAATAGCCTTACTGGACTGCATAGGGAAGGTTTTTGGCTCCCTGCTTCTGGAAGAATTCAATCTTTGGGCAAAAACAGCACCATGCAGGGACTACCTCCAAACAGGCTTAAAAAAAACCTGGGGACCTCGGCCAACATTCTGTTACTGAGTACTCTAAAAAGCAGAGTCTTGGAAGGTGGCCCGCGGCTCTTTATAATTTTCATCGACCTAACCCAGGCCTTCGATCGAGTAGATTGCGCCCTTTTGTGGAAAAATATGGAAGCCTGGGCATGTCCAGAAGACATCTTGGACCCAATAAAAGCCTTATATACAGACACCAGTATGAAAGTGAAGCTAACTGAGCAAGGCCTTCTTTCTAAAGCTATTCCGACGGCCAGAGGAGTTAAGCAGGGGTGTCCTCTGGTGCCAGCGCTCTTCCTGGCATTTCTAGGTGACTTACAAGAAGTGAACCTATCGGTCCGATGTTTTCCACCAAAAATAGGGAGCGCCCATATAAATAGATTGTTATATGCAGACGATCTAATATTACTGGACCATACACCTATTGGACAGCAGCGCCAGTTGAGCAGCCTTGAGGAATACATGAGGGCAGCCAACCTGGAGATAAACGAAAAGAAAACTAAATTCATGATTATCTCGCACAGCTCCAAAACATCTGAAAAAATATCACTACATCTGACAAACAAACTAATTGAAAAGGTGCCTGAATTCAGATACCTGGGAGTGATCCTAGACAACTCAAAATACGAAAAGGCAATGCAAGAGCATTTAAAACTGAAGATAAAGAAACTGATCGGACAAGGAAAAGCCATAAACAAGAAATTTGGCCGATTTACGTTGCTACCAGTACTAGAGTTCTATGAAAAAAAGGTTGTTCCGTTATTAACTTATGGGGCGGACGCTATGCCAACTTTACCCACAACACTCTGGATAAAACTTGAGGCCCAATTTTGGAGAGCAATATCAGCCTTGCCGAATTCTTCCTCCATGGCAGTGATAAGATAGGAATTGAGCTTGATGTCCCTGGAAGGCACAGTTAGAATCAACTCCCTGATGTTATTTCGCAAATGCAGAATGTCAGAAGATCAGACGATATACAATTTGATATCGAGAGAATTTAAAAGTGGCTCCAATAAAATGTTAAAGGCCTGGTCCATCCAGAACTATGAAACCTTAGCATCAGTGGAATGTGATGAAGAAACTCTGTTTGTGAATCCAACACAAATTCAGAAGAAACTGAAAGAACTAGATTGGATTATAACCAAAGAAACAGCTGCCCAAAACAAATTAACTCAGCACCTTCCACCTAATACAAGGAGATTAAATGAAATTCAGCCCTATATAAAAATAATTCCTTCAAGACCAACGCGAGATATGCTTATGAGAGTGAGATTTAAACTCTTACTAACAAATGAAATTCTATCTATTAGAGGTCTATCTCAGAAAAAAGACTGCCGCTTTTGTACTGATCAATCAGCAACGGAATCAATTCGTCATCTGATCCTTGAGTGTGCTAGCACTGGAGGCTTAAGAGAATTATATTTGCCAGACATTTTAAGCGAGTTCGCACTCAGTGATCAAGACAATTGTTGGGCGAAACTAATATGGGGGGATAGAACACGATGGCAACTGGCAACCTTTAACATCTTAAAAAATGTAAACTCCGTTCTACTTTTACAAAAATCCCCCTCGTTAGTTACCTGACCAACAAAAGAACTTCCAAAGATTTTTCTTGGACAGAGAACTCATGCTGACAAAATTGTTTTTTGCACAACTGTTTTGTAAAAAATCTTAATGATTAAATAAAAATGAAAAAAAAAGATTTACTATTTGTACTTTTCCACACCACTAGCTTTCTTTTTTTTTGTCATCTGAACCCCAGTTTAGTAACACATACATTCAAGAATGCCTATCCCTACTAGTAGTAGTTAACAATGCACAATCACACACCATTACATACATCTTTATCATCTTACTCAAACACTCATGCACACAGCACACATACATTGCAGAACACCCCAACCCATACCTGCTTTATTTTTTTCAACAGACTCTAAAGAATCCCTACCAAAAGTCAAGTTCATAGAAAGCAACGCAGAATTAGAGCAAATTAAAATAAAAGTGTCCAACATGAGCATCCATCTCTAGCAGAATTTGTGAAAAAAGTTGAAACAAAACAGCTAATACAGTCATTTAGTGAAACACAAGAAGTTTCAAGTACAAAAACTTTGCCTCCTCTATCAAAATGTAAAAAAACAAAAAACAATTAATAGAAAATCAGCTATCACTACAGATAAAACTACTTCTTTAAATTTTAATATAGTGCAAAGTAAGCATACCAAGAAAAGTATTTTAGCCAAAATGTACCGTCACAAAGTCCTTCAAAATCTTATAAAAACAGGAGAGAAATCAGGTTCAATGCTTAAAACCCATCGTAGGAAATTAATCTTAGAAGCGTTGATGGACAGTGCAATTCTTCTCAAAAGACAGTTATTTATTTTACTGTTAAACAAAATGAAACCACTAACAAAACTAATAAATAAATTACAAAAAAGATTTCTCAATAAGCGAAATGTCAACAGAAAGATCTTCTTAAGTATCTGCGGAGGTGAATGGAATCACACTACGAGAACAGAACCATATTTTAATGAAGAAGCATACAAACAAAAGCAAACAATTACAATTGCCATACATAGCAGTGGTCGAGGTTATGAAAAAGTGAATAATACCATAATGGAACAAGTAGTACTCCTTACAAAAATATGACCTGAAAACTTAGAATTACCCCTCCATTCAACTGAATCAGAACGTCTAGTGTACAAATGGCCATGCACGTCAATGTGTAACATTCCCAAACAATGTTTCAAAACTTTACGCCAATTCCTCAATAAATATGTAAAAAGCAAAGACAAAATCAAAATTAAATTACTGCAAAATATGGATACCTGTCCAGTGCGCAAGTACACAGGACTACAAGGACATTAATTGGCCTGCATTACAGGACCTACTTGTAAAACCACTTTCCATGATATCAAAAGGATATCAACACATCATTCAACTATAAGAAATCTAGTCAATAAACTGTACTATGCTAAAAGTCCTGCTTTAGCACTAGCAAATTTAAATAACATCCTTCTACATGGTACAGCAAAAGACCTACTTGAAGAAATTGACTATATCCAGAAAAAATATTTTGGAAGTGAAAACCATTTACAGAATGAAATAGCTTTAAACCAATTAAGCAACAATTCTACACATGGCAACCTTTTGCTAAACACATACAAAAAAGAAATACTAAAATTTAAAAGTACATCAGCTGAAGTAACAAACCATGTATGTGTATGTTGCCGTAGACATTTTTATAAAAGTAACACAAAAACTGTAGACCTATCATACAAAATAGAAGACAATGAAGATTCTAAATGGGTGGAATTAGCTCTCTACCTTGTAGCAGAAAACAAATACGAAATAACTGAGCCCTTAATACTTTGCAGTTACTGCACTACAAAACTTGACAACAACCAAACTCCTTCACGTGCTATCACAACTAATTTGGAATTATACCCAGTACCAAAACCCCTACAACAACTTAATGTGTATGAGAGCATCATAATTCAAACAGTGCACCCATTTCAAGCAATAATACGCCTTCAACCAAAAACAGCAAAATTACCTCCCTCTGAATTGGTGAAAGGCATTCGTGGAAAAGTAGTTTATTTACCATTAGATCTAAAAGAAAATGTGCATACTCTAGGAGTGCAACGTCCAATGCAGCAATCTTTAATTATCTTAGTAAATAGAGTACCTACAAAAGACAAAAAAATATGGCAACAGCTGGTAGATTTACATAAAGTTAGACAAGCCTTCCAATATCTTAAAGAGATTAATGAATATTACAAAGAAATTAATATTGAAGAAAACTTGAAAGATACAACTGAAATAATTCAAGAAACACAAGAAGCTGGTCAATTTGAGCTACTAGATCCTGCTACAATATCAAATACTTTAGACCATTATACAATTCATCCTTTGCACTCTAATGACACCATAGAAGATGTACTGGAAACGTACCAAATGCGTCAAACAAAAGGATCGCCAATCAGCATATGGAAAAAAAGTATAGAAGCACGTGCTTTTCCTCTACGCTTTCCTACTGGCAAAGGATGAAGGTATGATGATAGACCTATTCAAATATCAGCTTCAGAATACCGCTCATTACGGATGTATTCTGAAGATCCCAGATTTAGACAAAATGTGGAATACATATTCCTCCTACTCTTTGAAAGTGAACTAGCAACTTTATGTTACAGAGTTGCACACATATTAAAATCAGGATCACACTTTCAAAATATGACAGCTACACGATTATTACAAAAAGTTCAACAAAAGGATGAGGTTTTACAATCAAATATTGCAAATCTATTAGCAAATATGCGTGGTACTAAAGAGTACTGGTTTCAACGTCATGGAGATGTACGTTGTATGATCAGAAACCTTGGCCCACCCACTTGGTTTGTTACATTAAGTTGTGCAGAATATGCATGGGAAGATTTACATGATTTCCTACGCATATCAAATAAAAAACAAAACAAACATAGATATACTAACACCTGGAGAACTTTGTTCTTTGGATCCTGTTAATGTTCCAAGATATTTTCACCATCGCTTCATTGCTATGCTACATTTTATTTGTAATAAAACTGTTCCTCCCCTTGGAGAAGTGCAACACTTCTTTTGGCGAAAGGAATACCAAGCCAGAGGAGCACCACATATCCACATGCTTTTATGGATTAAAGATGCTCCTAAATTTGGTCAAGACAGTGATGCCACTGTTTTACAGTTTATTGAAAAATATGTCACTTGTGAAATTCCATCAGAAGCCACAAATAGTGATCTTCATGCACAAATTTTACAATTTCAAAGACACAAATGTGGAAAATATTGTCGTCGCAAATACAAAAACAAAGGGAAATACTACACCAAATACTGATTTGGTTTCCCTAGTCCAGTTACAAATACAGGTCAAGTGAACAACCTCATGTCTTCAGTTAGACATAGTGTTAAAGGTAAGTCACCTAAAAATACATATTACATAAAAAGAAAAGAAGAAAAATATATCAATGATTATAATGCAATCATTGCCCACTTATGGAATGCAAACATAGATGTGCAGTACATTGCAGACAATTCTACTGCAGTTGCACAATATGTCACAGCATACTTAACTAAAGCAGAAAAGACAGAGCTCCAAGACCTCTGGAATGACCTGTCATCAGATAAAACAGTGTCTCAGAAATTAACCAGCTTGGGCATAAAAATGCTCACCCATAGAGAATGCGGATCATATGAAGCACCTGATCATTAAACTGGTAATGCATTGTATGGTAAATCTGAAAATATAGTATGGCTAAGTCTTGGTCCAGCTAAATCTAGAAAAAGAGTTCTAAAATAATCATATGAAGATATAGAAACGATAGCCAAACGTGATCCCAACAGCCAAGACATTTTAAAAAAACAATTTATTGGACACATACTACCCAAACAGAAGTAATACTTTGCAAACCATGTGTCTATACCACATAGCCCAAAACTACACATACAAAAATAATATAAAACCTGATGAAAAAAAAAGGTAAATACAGAGTGACAAACTTTGAAGGAAGCTTAGTTAAACTCACTAAACCAAATTTAATTAATCATATCAAATTGTCATTGAAGACTCCTCAACATAAAGAAATATATTTCATGTCCCTGCTACAACTCTTTAAGCCATGGAGAAAAGAAGAAGAAATACTAGAAAACTATGACTCATTTGAAGATGCTTTCAAAGCAAATGAAAGCACTATAACTGATGTAAACTTTACACAGTACAAAACAATGTTGCACAATGAACAGCAACACAAAGAAAAACTCCACGCCCAACTATATACGGACGCTCCTGACAGTAGCCAACCTTCTGTAACAGGAAGCCAAGAACCACTGGGAGAACCACTAATAATAAATGAGGCAGAATTAGCTATGATAGAAGTAGAAAACACCATGTGTCAGTATGAAGATAAAGACGACTTAACTATACTACAATCAAAACTAAACAATGAGCAACGTAGCATTTTTCAAGAAGTAACAAAACAAATTGCACATGGTGTAAAACATGAAAATAAAGAATGTTCCTGCCATAATTATAAACCTATACTACTGTACGCCAGTGGGAAGCTGGTTCTGGCAAAACATTCCTAATCAAAATCATTAGTAAGTTCCTTCAACAATTGACAAACAACAAACTGTCAGCTGTTGTCACTGCCCCCACATGTTTAGCTGCCTACAACATAGGTGGTGTTACATTACACCGATTACTACTATTACCAGTAGAACACCAGAACAAATTAGACTATTACAAACTTTCTGCAGAAGCTGCAATGGAACTACGCAGAGTATTGAAACAAATGAAAATGCTACTAATAGATGAAGTGAGCATGGTCTCCAACCTGATCTTAGCTTTGATTCACCTCAGATTACAAGAAGTACTCAAAACAGACTATGAAGAGCTCTTTGCAGGAAAACACATTATTGTTTTTGGAGATCTACTTCAATTAACACCAGTAAAAGGTGAGCCTATTTTTAAAACATTAGGACAAAAACTCTGCCGTAAAACTGTTGGCAGCATTGGAAATGTCAACCTTTGGCAACATTTCCAATACAGAGAATTAACAGAAAACATGCGGCAATCTGCAGATCTCACTTATGCCAACATTTTAAAAAGTATCAGAGTTGGTATACTTTCTAAAGAAGCAGAAGCAATATTGAAAACCCAGCACATTAATGCACTTTATGGCGATAATGCATGTGCTACAGATGTTATGGAACAATTAGCCCACAAAAATGTCAATTGTATGGCCATAATGCCAACTCTTGCAAGCTGTTTCAAATTCAATGAAATCATGCTAAGTAAAGAAATGCAACCAATCATGGAAATTAGCGCCACAGACAAACTAGATGTACATGGTATGACACTACCCATGTGTGACCAAGCCACAACAAGACTAAATAGTTTAGAAAAATCAATCTCAGACACAGCAGGCTTAGAAAAGATATTAAAATTATCCTTAAATTGCAGAGTAATGCTTAAACGTAACCTTGACGTGGACCAAGGACTAGTTAATGGAGCACTGGGTACAGTTGTTGGCTTTCAAACATACCCACGCGACCACAAAATTCAGTTTGTCAATATACTCTTTGACAAACTTTCAGAAGTAAAAAGGATAGGACGCTCAACAGCTAGATTCCTTCTCTTCAAAGATATGTATGTACGCAGAGAACAATTTTCTCTAACTCTTGCATACGCAGTCATGATTCATAAATCACAAGGTCTTACCCTAGACAAAGCAATGATAGATATTGGTAACACAGTCTTTAAATAAGGCATGAGCTACGTAGCACTATCATGCTTACGTACACTTGACGGTCTATTTCTAATCAACTTTGATGCAAGTAAAATAAACGCTGAGATTCCTTGCATTTTAGAATACAATAGACTTCGCTCACTATACACCCCTCACCTAAACACATATTCTGATCCACAAAAAGTAAAACGTTATAAAAGAAAAACAAATCAAATAGAAATGCAACAGGATGTCACTGCAAATCCTCCAAAGAGAGTAAAAGAAACTAATACTTCATCAAGTACCATAAGCAAAAAAGAATCAATTAGGGAAGGTAAACCTGGTACTTCTTTAAAGAAGGAAGACAAACTCCAACAAAAGCAGTTAGATACAGAACTACCTGGACCATTTAAATTCTCAAATATAGTTGGTGTAAGTTGCTACGCAAATGTAGCAATGAATATTCTATTTCAATTACCACCAATTGTTGACAACATTTACTTACACAGTACAGACCCATTGTGTTTGCAAATGTTAGTACTTCACAGAAATGCAGCAAACAATCCTGACAACACGTATAGTGTTTATGGAATGAGACAACAATTGGACTACTGTGCTGGAATGGTGAAATTCACTATGAACTCACAGGAAGATCCACAAGAATGTCTAATGTACTTACTACAAGTACTGGAAAACAAAAACATACCTATAAATGAAATATTTCAGATTTCATACATGTGGAAACATACATGCACTCTCTATGTGACACAAGAAGACATCCCCAATGAACGCTTCATATATATATCAATACCAAATTGTGAATCCATTCCATTTCAGCGACTTGTACAAAATGCAAACCATGGTAGATTATGCTCTACCTGCAATTCAGATAATCGCTCCACGTTAGTAATACAAACACAGTAAATACATAATACTAATGCTCCTACGTTACGATGCAGATGGTACCAAAAACAACTGCAAGCTGACTGGATTCACACATGGTCAAATATCACTTGGTAAGAAAACCTTCACAACAATAGGTATAATCTACCACGCAGGAGCCACAACCAATTCAGGGCACTACACTGCATATATAAAAAAGAAATGTGGATGGTTTCAATGTAATGATAGTACCATTACTCTAAGGCAGAGATTACTTGGAACCATAAAGTCCCTTTAACAAAGTTTTTTCAGTGAATTTCATAGGTTTTTAGTAGCACAACTTAACCATAACGTCCCTTTAACAAAGTTTTTTTCACTGAATTTCATAGGTTTTTAGTAGCACAACTTAACCATAACGTCCCTTTAACAAAGTTTTTTCACTGAATATATATATATATATATATACATATATATATATATATATATATACATATATATATATATATATATATATATATATATATATATATATATATATATATATATATATATATATATTACACAGCCACGGTAGCGGCTGTGTAGTTATGGTTAAGTTGCTGTTTCCATAGGAAGAGCACTTTTTGGGCGACTTATAACTTTGCTCCCCCTGGACAAATCTTCACCAAACTTTGCAAGAACAGTATCTGCCCCATTCTGCAAAGTATGGTGATGTTTGTTCCAGTGGGGGACCTTGGTCCCAAAAGCGTGCTTTTGTAAATATGGAGCAATCCGTCCAGTAGTTTTCTTTAAAATTACCAAAAAGTATGTCTAAAAAAATGTGTGATATCTATGTCCGCTCCGCGGTCTCACTTCCCTGTTCACTCTGCGGACAAGATACCAATTGGGTAAGGGGCTTGCGTCATGACTGCGGACCCGCGACGTGTCCGCTGATTGGCTGGAGTGAGGCGTGATTTGTGTCAGATTGTTTGGATGCGTCCGACATCTTGGATCTGCCAACAGCGCGGCGGCAACCAGAGGCGAAATACTGTTTTGGAAAGTGTTTTGGTGTGTCAGAGTGCTTGGGGAGGTTCAGGGAGTAAGAGATGGGTAAAACACTGTATTTGTTTAGGCGGCAGGTGCTAATGATGTATTCACCATGCCCGCCTTGTCTGGGATGTATGTAATTACTGAAAATGAGAGGTCTCATAAGGATAATACTTCCGTCCGTGCTGTGCGCAGGCAACTTGAAACTGTTCTAAGGACACGTGTGGTGTTAGCGAATATTTAAATTGAGTACATGCCGTAGCTAAAATGTTTGTTTCTATGGGTGTGGTACTGACTTATAAGCTGCCATGGGTGTGATATGCTGCGGTGGTTGTGGCCAGGGCCTAGAGTCTTGGGTGCATGGCCGTAGGCCATACTCCCAAGACTCTAGGCCTTGGCCACAACCACCGCAGCATATCACAGCAATATATACACCCGTAGTATTGCATATTGATCAGGTGGTTGTGGAGAGGGCCTAGAGTCTTAGGTGCATGGCCAAAGGCCAAAGGCCATGCACCCAAGAACAAAGTGATAAGCACTGCAGTTATAAGGCATCATGGGTTCTATATAGTGCAGTGGGTGCATGGCTGCAGGCATAGGCCATACACCGAAGAGTCTAGGCCCTGCCCACAACCACCGCAGCGTATCACATTCATACATCACACCCATACAATCGAATATCTATCTGGGAGGTGTGGGCAGGGCCTAGAGTCCTGGGTGCAAATTGAGTATATGTTGCAGTTAAAATGTTTCTTTCTATGGGTGTGCTAATGATTTATAAGCCACCATGGATGTGATATGCTGCGGTGGTTGTGGTCAGGGCCTAGAGTCTTGGGTGCATGGCCGTAGGCCGTATGCCATAGGGAGGGCCCATGCACCCAAGAACAAAGTTATAAGCACAGGAGTAATAAGCCACCATGGGTTTTAAATACTGCACCCAGATTCGAATATCTATGGCAATACATCCAAGACTCTAGGCCCTGGCCACAACCACTGCAGCATATCATAGCAGTAGAGACACCCGTAGTATCGAACATCGATCAGGTGGTTGTGGGGAGGGCCTAGAGTCTTGGTTGCATGGCCAAAGGCCATGCACCTAAGACCAAATTTATACGTAGTGAAGTTATAAGCCACAATGGGTGTGATATGCTTTGGTGGTTGTGGCCAGGAACTACAGTCTTGGGTGCATGGCCAAACAAAGTTATAAGCACTGAAGTTATAAGCCAACATGGGTTTCATATACTGCACGCCATTAGATCCGATTATCTATGGCCATACACCCAATATTCTAGGCCCTGGCTACAATCACCGCAGCATATGACAGCTATAGGTACACCCGTAGTATCGAACATTGATCAGGTGGTTGTGGGGAGGGCCAAGAGTCTTGGGTGCATGGCCGAAGGCCATGCACCCAAGATCAAATGTACACATAGTGAAGTTATAAGCCACAATGGGGTGTGATATGCTGTGGTGGTTGTGGGCAGAACCTAGAGTCTTGGGTGCATGGCTAAAAGCCATGCACCCAAGAACAAAGTTATAAGCACTGCAGTTATAAGGCACCACAGGTTTTATATAGTGCAGTGGTTGTGGGCAGGACGCAGAGTTTTGGGTGCATGGCTGCAGGCTGTAGGCCGTAGGTCATACACTGAAGACTCTAGGCCCTGCCCACAACCGCCGCAGCATATCACATTCACACATCACACCCATACAATCAGATATATATATCTGATATGTGTGGGCAGGGCCTAGAGTCCTGGGTGCACAATGAGTGCATGCTGCAGTTAAAATGTTTCATTCTATAGGTGTGCTAATGATTTATAAACCACCATGGGTGTGATATGCTGTGGTGGTTGTGGGCAGGACCTAGAGTCTTGTGTGAAATTATACTTACTGTTTAATTTGTTCAGATTCGATATATTTCTTACATGACTTTAGTACTTGGAGGAAGTATTCTTTTTCAATTTCTGTGATAAAAGAAAAGAGCATGTTAGTGTTTCTATATTATAAAGACTTATTACTTTGCATAATAGACATTTTATCTTTGTTTTACCCTCATATTTGTTTACAAACTAGTGTACTGTGCATTTTGCTCAGTTTCTGTGTTTGTTTTTCAAATCATTGGGTCTGGGGGAAAAATCCTTGTTGGATTAAAAAATCTCTTTCTTTGCTATGCTACAAACTATTTCTTTGTTTCCTTTGATTGTCCACTTGTTGTTTCTGATTAATGTTCTGTATGTTGGCTTGTTGCAGATTTCTTAAACAGTTAGATACCTGTTGGCGTATTCTAACTGTGTAATTTTGGTTACAAATCAGTGGTATTCATTTTTCTGTGTGGTTGTTATACAATTGTGGGCAGTTAAATACCTGTTGGCGTATTCTAACTGTTTATAGTCTTTTAATTGAATTTTTGTTAATGTTTTACGTACACATTAGTTATTAAATTTTGTCTTTAAGAAGATTAAATACGTGTTTGTAAGATTTGCTGGTAATCTCTGCTTTACAGTAATGCTACTATCATTACATTCGAACCATCCAGATTTATTTTAATATATGCAGTGTAGTGACCTGCATTGGTTGTGGCTCCTGCGTGGTAGATTATACCTATTGTTGTGAAGGTTTTCTTACCAAGTGACACTTGATTGGGTGTGAATCCAGTCAGCTTGCAGTTGTTTTTGGTACCATCTGCATTGTAACGTAGAAGCATTAGTATTATGTAGTTACTATGTGTTTGTATCAGTAAAGTGGAGTGATTATCTGAATTGCAGATAGTACGTAATCTGCCATGGTTTGCATTTTGTAGAAGTTGCTAAAATTGAATGGATTCGCAATTAGGTATGGATACATACACAAAACGCTCATTAGGGATTTGTTCCTGTGTCACGTTGTTACAGAGAGTGCATGTATGTTTCCACATGTATGAAATCTGGAAGATTTCATTTATAGGTATGTTTTTGTTTTTAAGTACTAGTAGTAAGTACATTAGAAATTCTTGTGGATCTTCTTGTGAGTTTATAGTGAATCTCACCATTCCAGCACAGTACTCCAACTCTTGTCTTATTCCGTGAACACTCTACGTGTTGTCAGGATTGTTTGTTGCATTTCCATGAAGGACTAACATTTGCAAACACAATTGGTCTGTACTGTCTAAGTAAATGTTGTTAACAATTGGTGGCAATTGAATAGAATATTCATTGCTACATTTGTGTAGCAACTTACACCAGTTTCATTTGAAAATTTGAATGGACCCAATAGTTCTGTGCCCGATTGATTTTTTCGGAGTGTCTGTTCCTTCTTTGAAGAAGTACCTGATTTACTTTCACTAATAGGTTCTTCTTTGCTTGTGGTAATTGATGAAGTATTAGCTTCTTTTTTTTTCTTTGAAGGATTTGCAGTCAGATCCTGTTGCATTTCTGTTTGAATTAGTTTTCTTTTACAACGTTTTCTTTTTTCTGGAACAGGATATGATTTCAGATGGGGGGTGTACAGTGAACGCAGTCTATTGTATTCTAAAATGCAAGGAATATCAGCGTTCACTTTACTTGCATTAAAGTTGATTAGAAATAGACCGTCAAGTGTATGTAAGCGTGATAGTGCTACGTAGCTCATGCCTTCTTTAAAGAATATCTATCAATGCTTTGTCTAGGGTAAGACCTTGGGATTTATGAATGGCGACTGCATATGCAAGAGTTAGAGAAAATTGTTCTCTACGTGCATACATGTCGTCGAAGAGAAGGAATCGAGCTGTTGAGCGCCCTAACTTTTTTACTTCTGAAAGTTTGTCAAAGAGAATAGTGACAAACTGAATGTTGTTGTCACGTGGGTATGTTTGAAAGCCAACAACTGTACCCAGTGCCCCATTGACTAATCCTGGCTCTACGTCAAGGTTACTTTTAAGCATTACTCTACAATTTAAGGATAATTTTAATATTTTTTCCAACACAGCTGTGTTGGAGATTGAATTTTCAAAGGTATTTAGTCTTATTTTGGCTTGCTGACACATGGGTAGTGTCATACCATGTACGTCCAGTTTGTCTGTGGAGCAAATTTCAATTATTGGTTGCATTTCTTTTTTTAACATTGTTTCATTGAATTTGAAACAGCTTGCAAGAGTTGGCATTAAGGCCATACATTTGACATTTGTGTGCACTAATTGTTCCATAACATTAGTAGCACATGCATTATTGCCATAAAGTGCATGGATGTGCCGGGTTTTTAATATTGCGTGTGCTTCTTTAGATAGTACACCAATTCTAATACTTTTTAAAATGTTGGTGTAAGTGAGGTCTGCAGATTGACGCATGTTTTCTGTTAATTCTCTGTATTGGAAATGTTGCCAAAGGTTGACATTTCCTATGCTGCCAACAGTTTTACGGCAGAGATTGTGTCCTAAGGTTTTAAAAATAGGTTCACCTTTCACTGGTGTCAATTGTAGAAGATCTCCGAAAACGATAATGTGTTTTCCTGCAAAGAGTTCTTTGTAGTTTGTTTTAAGTACTTCTTGCAATCTGAGGTGAATCAAAGCCAACATTAGGTTGGAGACCATGCTCACTTCATCTATTAGCAGCATTTTCATTTGTTTTAATATTCTGTATATTTCCATTGCAGCTTCTGCAGAAAGTTTGTAATAGTCCAATTTTTTTGGTGTTCTACTGGAAGGAGTAGTAATCGGTGTAAAGTGACACTGCCTATGTTGTAGGCAGCTAAACCTGTGAGAGCAGTTACAGCAGCTGACAGTTTGTTGTTTGTCAATTGTTGAAGGAACTTGCTGATGATTTTGATTAAGAATGTTTTTCCTGAACCAGCTTCACCACTGACGCACCGCAGTGTAGGTTTGTAATTTTGGCAGCTACATTCTTTATTTTCGTGTTGTACACCATGTGCAATTTCTTTTGTTACTTCTTGAAAAATGGTGAACTGATCTTTGTTAAGTTTTGATTGTAGTACAGTTAAGTCTTCTATATCTTATTCATAGTGACACATGGTGTTTTCCACTTCTGTCATAGCTAATTCTGCTTCATTTGCTATTAGTGGCTGTCCTAGTGGTTCTTGACTTCCTGTTACAGAAGGTTGACTACTGTCAGAAGTGTCCTTATCTAGTTGGGCCTGGAGTTCTTCTTCGTGTTGCTGTTCAATGTGCAACATTGTTTTGTACTGCATAACGTTCACATCGGTGATAGCGCTTTCATTGGCTTTGAACGTGTTTTCATAGCAGTCATAGTTATCTAGTATCTCTTCCTTTTTTCTCCATGGTTTAAAAAGTTGTAACAGGGATATGTAATGCAGTTCTTTCTGTTGAGGAGTTTTTAAAGACAACTTGACATGATTAATTAAGCTTCGTTTTCTAAGTTTCACTAAGCTGCCTTCACAATCTGTCACTCTATATCTACCTTTGCTTTCATCAGGTTTTATATTATTTTTGTATGCAAAGTTTTGGGCTATGTGGTATAGACACATGGGTTCCAAAGTGGTACTCCTGCTTGGGTAGTATGTATCTAGTAAATTGTTTTTTAAAATGTCTTGGTTGTTGGCATCATTTTTGGCAATTGTTTCTATGTCCTCACATGATTTCAGAACTCTTTTTCTAGATTTAGCAGGACCAAGACTTAGCCATACTATAATTTCAGATTTTCCATACAAAGCAGTACTGGTTAAACAATTTGCAGCTTCATAGGCGCCTTATTCTCTATGAGAGAGCATTTTTATGCCTAGGCTGTGCAATTTCTGAGATAGTGTTTTGTCTGATGTTAGGTCATTCCAGGGGTCTTGAAGCACTGTTTTTTCTGCTTCTGTTAAGTAGGCTGTAACATATTGTGCAACTGCAGTGGAATTGTCTGCAATGCACTGCACATCTATGTTTGCATTTCATAAGAGGGCAATGATTGCATTGTAATCATTGATCTATTTTGATTCTTCTGTTCTTTTTATGTAATACATGTTCTTAGGTGATTTACCTTTAACACTATGTCGAACTGAAGACATGAAGTTGTTCACTTTACCTGTTTCTGTAACTGGTCTAGGGAAATCAAAGCAGCATTTGGTGTAGTATTTCCCTTTGCCTTTGTATTTGCGATGACAATATTTGCCACATTTGTGTCTTTGAAATTGTACAATCTGTCCATGAAGGTCATTATGTATCTTTGTGAAGGGATTTCACAAGTGACATATTTTTGGATGAACTTCAAAACAGTGGCATGACTGTCATGACCAAATTTAGGTGCACCTTTAATCCATAAAAGCATGTGCATATGTGGTGCTCCTCTGGTTTGGTATTCTTTTTTCCAAAAGAAGTGTTGCACTTCTCCGAGGGGAGGAACAGTTTTATTACAAATAAAGTGTAGCATAGCAATGAAACGATGATGGAAGTATCTTGAAACATTAATAGGATCTAAAGAGCAAATTTATTCAGGTGTTGATATGTCTATGTTTCTTTTTCTTTTGTTTGATATGCGTAGGAAATCATGTAAATCTTCCCATGCATATTCTGCACAACTTAATGTAACAAACCAAGTGGGTGGGCCAAGGTTTCTGATCATACAACGTACATCTCCGTGACGTCGGAACCAGTACTTTTTCGTACCACGCATGTTTGATAATAGATTTGTAATGCTTCATTGTAAAACCTCAACTTTTTCTTGCACTTTTTGTATTAATTGTGTAGCTGACATATTTTAAAAGTGGGTTCCTGATTTCAATATGTGTGAAACTCCGTAACATAGTGTTGCTAGTTCACTTTCAAAGAGGAGGTGGAATATGTATTCCACATTTTGTCTAAATCTGGGATCTTCAGAATACATTCGGAATGAACGGTATTCTGATGCTGTTATCTGAGTCGAACTATCATTGTACCTTCCTCCTTTGCCAGTAGGAAAGAGTAGGGGGAAAGTATGTGCTTCTATACTTTTTCCCATATGCTGATTGGTGATCCTTTTGTTTGTCACATTTGATACATTTCTAGTGCATCATCTATGGTGTCATTAGAGTGTAATGGATGAATTGTATAATGGTCTAAAATATTGGATACTCTAGCAGGATCTAGAAGTTCAAATTGACCAGTTTATGGTGACTCTTGAATTATTTCAGTTGTTTCCCTTAAGCTTTCTTCAATATTTATTTCTTTGTAGTATTCATTATTGTCTTTTAGATATTGCAAGGCTTGTCTAACTTTATGTAAGTCTATGAGTTGTTGCCAAATTTCTTTGTCTTTTGTTGGTACATCATTTACTAAGACAATTAAAGATTGCTCTATTGGACGTTGCACTCCCAGAGTGTGCACATATTCTTTCAGATCAAATGGTAAATAAACTACTTTGCCACAAATGCCTTTCAGCAATTCAGAGGGAGGTAATTTTGCTGTTTTTGGTTGAAGGCATAGTATTGTTTGCAATGGGTGCACTGTTTGAATTATAATGCTCTCATATAAATTGAGTTGTTGCAGGGGTTTGGTAGTGGGAAAAGTTATTTGTGATAGCACGTGAAGGAGTTTGGTTGTTGTCAAGTTTTGTAGTGCAGTAACTGCAAAGTATTAAGGGGTCAGTTATTTCATATTTGTTTTCTGCTATAAGGTAGATAGCTAATTCAAACCATTTGGAATCTTCATTGTCTTCTATTTTGTATGTTACATCTACAGTTTTTGTGTTACTTTTATAAAAAGTTCTGCGGCAACAGAAACACACATGGTTTGGTACTTCAGCGGATGTACTTTTACATTTTAGTATTTCTTTTTGTATGTGTGTAGTAGAAGGTTGCCAAGTGCAGAATTGTTGCTAGTCTGTTACAACAGTGTCTTTCACTTCCAAAATATTTTCTCTGCATATGGTTGATTTCCTTGAGTAGGTCTTTGGGTGTACCAGGTAGAAGAGTGTTATTTAAATTGGCTAGTGCTAAAGCAGGACTTTTAGCATAGTACAGTTTATAGACTAGATTTCTTACAGTTGAATGATGTGTTGATATCATTTTGATATGATGGAAGGTGCGTTTGCAATATATGTATACAGGCTAATGAAAGTCCTTGTAGTTCTGTGGATTTACACACTGGTCAGTTATCCATATTTTGCAGCACTTTCATTTTGATTTTGTCTTTGCCTTTCACATACTGATTAAGGAACTGGCGTAAAGATTTGAAAGATTTTTTGGGAATGTTACAAATTGACGTGCATGGCCATTTGTATACTGGACGTTCTGGTTCAGTCGAAAGGAGAGGTAATTCTGAGTTTTCTGGGGATATTTTTGTAAGCAGCATTCCTTGTTCCATTATGGTACTATTAATTTTTTCATAACTTCGTCCCCTGTATGGCAATTGTGTTTGTTTGGTTTTGTTTGTATGCTTCTTAATTAAAATGTGGTTCTGTGCTCGTGGTGTAACTGCATTCACCTCCACAAATATTTAAGAAGTTATTTTTGTTGACATTCCGTGTATTTAGAAGTTATTTTTGTAATTTAGTAGTTAGTTTTGTTAGTGCTTTCATTCTGTTTAAAACTAAAATGAATGAAAGATGTATGTGGTGGCGAGTGATTGTGCATTGGGCAGGTACAATTAGTTGGGAAGGCTATTCTTCTATTTGTGTGTTACTAAACTGTGATCTAGCAAATAGAGCCATGACTACCTCCATACTCGGAATGAGACCCAGTGTGTTTAAGGAACAGTGAGGATATTAAGGTTACTCTTTTTTTGTGGAATGAGCAGGTTTCTTCGGATATGTTGTTTGTAGTTCAAATGCTGCTGATTTTCAGGAGAGTGGTCTTTACTGCAATTGTAAAAGAAAGAAGTTAGTAATTTTGTGTGTTTATAGCACTGATGTTAATGTAGACATTGATTTTTATGTTTTTGTAGTAGTATTCTTGTTTGATATTTGAACATAGTGTATGCATGCATTTTATTTGACTATATGCAGCCTTTATATTTTATTTACCATATGTTAGTTCAACATGCTTTGCAAATGAGTAGAATTGTATGTGTAGGAAATTAACTTGGTTTTTTAAAGGTGTGTTGTAGATAGCAGACTGGTTTGGAAGTGACAGTTGATTATAGCAGATGGGAAACTTTTCAATAAGTTAATTTTATAGTTTATGCAGGTTTAGTGGTATTACTCTGTTTATATGCATTCACAAGAGTTGTACATACATGCCAACATTTTGTAGCAGCTGGGAGGGAGATTCTCCCTGAGCAATCAGGAGAGCTGAATTTCCCCATTAGAATACATTGGGATTAGAATTATTTTACGAGGGAGGCACTACAAAACAGCAACATTTTTGCTAATGAAATCGGGAGTCTCCCGCCTAAATCGGGAGGGTTGGCATGTATGCATGTACTGTGAATACAATATCGGGAACATTTATTTTTCCCATAGGAATGCATTGGGACTAGCATTAATTTAGGTGGGAGATAGTAAAAAATAGTGCGATTTTTCAATGAAAAATCGGGAGTCTCGTGCCTAAATCGGGAGGGTTGGCATGTATGTATAGGTTATGCGGGAGACAGTAAAAAATAGTGTGATTTTTCAATGAAAAATCAGGATTCTCGAGCCTAAATCGGGAGGGTTGGCATGTATGTATAGGTTATGCAGGTTTAGTGGCATTACTCTGTTTATATGGATTCATAAGAGTTGTACATTTACTGTGAATAAAATATGCATACCTGTAGTTTGTATTCATGCATGTGGACATGAATTCAGCTGTAAGTAGAAATCTTGGAGAGTTGTAGAGTAGTTTTTGTAGTAGGTGCTTTCCAATGATATGAGACTTGTACTCAGAGTGATCAACAGTACATTTGAAGTGCGGAACTCTGATGGTGGAGTTAGATGTAGAGTTCTTGGATGTGATTGGTGGATGGTTGTGTGACTGCTCAGCTGTATCCAATGAGTGAATGGCACAGATATTGATGTGGAAAGGGTAGAAGGGCTGGTTAGAGTTACGCACTGTGCGTACACCGCGGCTGTTCGCGGATAGGGTGTGCCACATCTACGGTTTTCTAGCAAATCCAGTATAGAAAGGGCACTGTAGGGATCAGCCAATCAGAGGTTGACATTGTGGATTGTGTAGAAAGAGACTGTGTGTAGTGAAGATGGCAGAGGTGGAGAAAGTCAGGGTGTTGGTGCTCGGAGATATCTTTGTGCATGCTTTACAGCAGTATGCTCAATGTAGGCATGTGGCAAACAATTTAGATGTTAAAAGAGTGCAGGTGGCGTGGAGTGCTGTGCCTGATTGCAATGTAGGGCAAATTCTACGAGTTTGTCAAGATATGGGCAAGATGAACAGTCCCCATCTGGTAGTTTTGCACTACGGTGCTTTCCATTTGGGCTACGTCAGTTCCCCTACTTTGTTGGCAGATTTGGAACAATTGGTTCAAGCAGTAATGAACATCCTTCCAAATGTCAAAGGGCCTCATTACGACCCTGGCGCTAAGGGGTCTGCGCCAGCGTTAGCTGCGCGGACCCCTTACCGCCAACTACGAGTTCCTGGAGCGCCATGGTCATTTTTCCGCCCGCTTTTTGCGGGCGGAAAAATCCATGGCGCTCTGGGACCTTGGTGTTAATTACGCCACCGTATTTTACGGTGGCGTAATTAACTCCTTCCCCACTCCCATTGAGCCCTATGGGGCCGAAATGGGAATGGGGAAGGGTAAATGGGTCAATGGGGACTTACCGCCCCGCCGACCTCGGAATGGGGCGGTAAGTCCGCCATCCGCCATGGCGTAAAGGGACTTTGCGCCATGGCCGGAAAGTCCGTCGATGGCGGAAAAAATCCGCCAGGGTCGTAATGAGGGCCAAAGTAATTTTTTCTGGATTACTACCTAGTGCAATAAGGGACAATAGTTCTGTTTTTTGTCCTGAGCAAAACATTGCTAGGTGTGCAGTCAACCGCGGGCATGTCTGCTTTCATGCTTAGTGCTGGTATGTTTTTCTGTAATAATGAGAATATTGATTCGAGTAATGCTGTTTATTTTGAAGAAGATGGCATTTCCTTATCTTTTTTGGGAAATGCCATGCTGTTTTGGAATGTAAGGGTTGCTTTGGAGAAGGTTATGTGAAGATTTTAATAGTAAAGTAAGAAGAAAAAAAAATACAAAATAACAGGTATCTGTCAGGCATCTGCAGCAAAAAATACAAAAAAAAAGCTCTTTTCAGAGCCAACCTCAAAGGGGAAATGGGGCACACTCTTTAAATTTACATTCACCACGCTGAGATTTTCGATATCTCTGCGGACATCAAGGTAGTCCGCGGCCAGTGTGTATTCCATACAGGGATTCTGGGGTGGAGGGCATGCAAATGAGAATGAGCGGAGCTAGTGATTGGTCAGTTAAGTTTACTGGGTGTGTTGTGTAAGGAGAGATTTTGTCAGAACGTTTTCTTCTGAGAGTAGAACAGATAGCAATGGCTGTGTGTTTCCGAAAACAGATTTTCTGGATTTTGGTAGACTCATGGATACATTGGTTCGAGGTGCATGCAGAACGTAGTGGAGTAGCTGCATATCTTGGATTCCCTCATGTGGAAGAGCACTGGCATGGAGTGCGTGGAATGAAGTGGCTGGACTTGGTATCCCCCTCTTTGCTACTTTAGATACAGAGCATCATCCAGACATAATTATAATTAATTGTGGAAGGAACAGTTTAGGACATGTGTCTGGAATTTCTTCGCAATTTGCAATGAAAGAAGGACTTGGGAAGGTCATGGACATGTTTCCAAATTGACAAGTAATTTTTTTCTTGTATTGCGCAAAGACAAATGTGGCTGCATTCTTCTTCATTTGGTCCACAAATGGAGAAAGCGAGGCGCAATGTCAATAAGGCTGTTTGTGGCGTTCTATGAGATTTTGGCATGTCCTCTTTTCACAGTGAAAATATTATGTTTCGTAGCACACACATTTTTCACAAAGATGGAGTCCATCTTACCTATGCTGGCAATCAGATTTTTCTGAGAAATGTACAAAAAGCATTGCAACCTTTTTTGGAATTACAGTCATCTATTTTGCTGTAGATGTTTACTATTTCAAGTTTTTCAAACACAAACAAACACCATCAAAAGGCTCTTTTCAGAGCCACCACTTCCTCTCAGAGAAAGTGCATTGGTTTTGCTAGGGCAGCACCCTAAACCTTTATGGGGGTAATTCATAGAATTCAGCGCACAAGTGGCGCACGCGGCTGGCGCACAGTGTGCGTGTGCGAATCCCTGCGCCAGCCGCGTGCGCCAAAACCCATTTCCGCGCACAGCGTATTCATGGATTCCAGCCACCAAAACCAGCCGTGGCGCACAGTGGCGCAGCGACCTTGCAGCAGCGCCAGTTACGCCCCCAAGAACGCCTTCCGCGCAGGGAAAAGCCATCAAAATCCCCAATCCAGCGCAAAGGGCTGCGCTAACCCTGTACCAGCACGGCAAGCGGGCTACGTGTATTTCAGGGGTTCACGTGAAGTTCCTCACGCGATCGGGCCTGGGGGAGCGGGCTACATGTATTTCAGGGGTTCGCGTGAACTTTTTCACGCGATCGGGCCTGGGGGAGCGTGGTACGTGTATTTCAGGGGTTCGCGTGAAGTTTCTCATGCGATCGGGCCTGGGGGAGCGGGCTACGTGTATTTCAGGGGTTCGCGTGAACTTTCTCACGCGATCGGGCCTGGGGGAGCGGGCTACGTGTATTTCAGGGGTTCGCGTGAACTTTCTCACGCGATCGGGCCTGGGGGAGCGGGCTAAGTGTATTTCAGGGGTTCGCGTGAACTTTCTCACGCGATCGGGCCTGGGGGAGCGGGCTACGTGTATTTCAGGGGTTCGCGTGAACTTTCTCACGCGATCGGGCCTGGGGGAGCGGGCTAAGTGTATTTCAGGGGTTCGCGTGAACTTTCTCACGCGATGGGGCCTGGGGGAGCGGGCTACGTGTATTTCAGGGGTTCGCGTGAAGTTTCTCACGCGATCGGGCCCGGGGGAGCGGGCTACGTGTATTTCAGGGGTTCGCGTGAAGTTTTTCACGCGATCGGGCCCGGGGGAGCGGGCTACGTGTATTTCAGGGGTTCGCGTGAAGTTTCTCACGCGATCGGGCCTGGGGGAGCGGGCTATGTGTATTTCAGGGGTGCGTGAGAAGTTCCACACGCGATTGGCCTGGCCGCGTGTATTTCAGGGTTGCGTGGGAAGTTCCACACGCGATTGTCCTGGGCGCGTGTATTTCAGGGGTGCGCGGGAAGTTCCACACGCGATTGTCCTGGGCGCATGTATTTCAGGGGTGCGCGGGAAGTTCCACACGCGATTGTCCTGGGCGCGTGTATTTCAGGGGTGCGCGGGAAGTTCCACACGCGATTGTCCTGGGCGCGTGTATTTCAGGGGTGCGCGGGAAGTTCCACACGCGATTGGCCTGGGCGCGTGTATTTCAGGGGTGCGCGGGAAGTTCCACACGGGATTGGGCTGCGTGCGGGTATTAGGGGTGCGCGCAAAGTTTCACACGCGATTGGGCTGCGTGCGGGTATTACAGGGGTGCGCACGAAGTTTTACACGCGATTTCAGCAGGGTACGTGTATTTCAGGGGTGCCGGGGAGTCCTACATGTGATTTGCCAGTGTGGGTCCTCCCAGGTGTTCCCTGTACACCCTCCACGGCCCCTGCAGGCAGCCCACACCACAGGGGACTACCCTGCATCCCTGGTCATGTCCCGCAGGCAGCCCACCCAACATGGGCATGCCCCCCAGCAAAGGCACATGTCTCCTTGCACCAATGATCACCAACTCATGTCCCCATGCACCCCCACCCCCAGCATTGCGGGGCACCTGCCAGCAGGCCCCCACCCATGTCTCCCAGCACCCCCACCCCCCCAGTCACCAGGGGCAGCCTCCACCAGGCCCCCACCCATGTCTCCCAGCACCCCCACCCCCCCAGTCACCAGGGGCAGCCTCCACCAGGCCCCCACCCATGTCTACCACCACCCCCACCCCCCAGCACTGTGGGGCACCTGCCAGCAGGCCCCCACCCATGTCCAACTCATGTCTCCCACCACCCCCACCCCCTAGCACTGTGGGGCACCTGCCAGCAGGCCCCCACCCATGTCTCCCAGCACCCCCACCCCCCCAGTCACCAGGGGCAGCCTCCACCAGGCCCCCACCCATGTCTCCCAGCACCCCCACCCCCCGGTCACCAGGGGCAGCCTCCACCAGGCCCCCACCCATGTCCCCCACCCCCTCACCCCCCAGCAGTGCAGGGGCACCCACCACCAGGCCCCGACCCATGTCTCCCAGCACCCCCACCCCCCCAGTCACCAGGGGCAGCCTCCACCAGGCCCCCACCCATGTCTCCCAGCACCCCCACCCCCCAGTCACCAGGGGCAGCCTCCACCAGGCCCCCACCCATGTCTACGAGCACCCCCACCCCCCCAGTCACCAGGGGCAGCCTCCACCAGGCCCCCACCCATGTCTCCCACCACCCCCACCCCCCAGCACTGTGGGGCACCTGCCAGCAGGCCCCCACCCATGTCCAACTCGTGTCCCCCACCACCCCCACCCCCAGCACTGTGGGGCACCTGCCAGCAGGCCCCCACCCATGTCTCCCAGCACCCCCACCCCCCCAGTCACCAGGGGCAGCCTCCACCAGGCCCCCACCCATGTCTCCCAGCACCCCCACCCCCCCAGTCACCAGGGGCAGCCTCCACCAGGCCCCCACCCATGTCCCCCACCACCCCCACCACCCAGCAGTGCAGGGGCACCCACCACCAGGCCCCCACCCATGTCTCCCAGCACCCCCACCACCCCAGTCACCAGGGGCAGCCTCCACCAGGCCCCCACCCATGTCTCCCAGCACCCCCACCCCCCCAGTCACCAGGGGCAGCCTCCACCAGGCCCCCACCCATGTCTCCCAGCACACCCACCCCCCCAGTCACCAGGGGCAGCCTCCACCAGGCCCCCACCCATGTCCCCCACCACCCCCACCCCCCAGCACTGTGGGGCACCTGCCAGCAGGCCCCCACCCATGTCCAACTCATGTCACCCACCACCCCCACCCCCCAGCATTGTGGGGCACCTGCCAGCAGGCCCCCACCCATGTCCAACTCATAACCCCCACCACCCCCACCCCCCAGCACTGTGGGGCACCTGCCAGCAGGCCCCCACCCATGTCCAACTCATGTCCCCCACCACCCCCACCCCCCAGCATTGCGGGGCACCCTCCACCAGGCCCTCGCCCATGTCCCATCCATGCCCCCACCACCCCCACCCCCCCCAGCACTGTGGGGCACCTGCCAGCAGGCCCCCACCCATGTCCCATCCATGCCCCCCTGCACTTGGGTCCCAACAATCCCCAATCATGTCCATAATGGCCATCCTCCCCTGCCAAAAGGCCCAACCAACTATCACATCCACCCACATATCAAAGGCAATTACATGTTACACACCCAATGTAAATAATGCAAATGAACACATGTCTGTCACACACAATGGCTGCAAGTGAATGTTAAAACACCCAACATGACATGCATGAAAGTAATGAGATGATACGACACATTGAAGGATGAAAATAAAAATGTATTGAAAATCAACAAGAATGGAAATGAAATTAGAAAAACCACAAAGCAAAACAACAAAAAGAAGATGAATGTCCATGAAAAAAATCCAAAAAATCCAAAAATCCATAGAAGAACTATATACAAGACAATCCCGGGTCCATGAGCCCAACCAAATGAAACCTAACTATGTCAACTAACTGAAAACTGAACTATATACAAAAAAGTGGCGCATTGTCCAATCGCAACCAAATAAAAAAAAATAATTTAAAGGAAACCTACCACTAACTATATAACTATATACAATGGCAGCGGGCAAGTCCTGCGGCTCACTCTGTGATGTTGCCGGCCAGGGCATCATCGAACTCCATGTCGATGTCCTGGAGGCGGGACTCTGTCCTGGCCCCGAGGTCTCGCAGGGATAACCCCATGTTCACCTCAAACTCCCTGCGAGCTTCCTCGAGGCACTCAGCCCGCCTCAACGCCCGACGCATGGAGAACTCCGCCCTGACCATGGTGAGCCGCTCCTCTTCCGCCCGCTGCCGCTCCGCACCTATCCGCTGGACCAACTGCTCCCACACGGAAGACACTACCATCCCAGGGTTCTCCTGCCCTCCGGCCGATGCCTGCCCCTCTGATCTTGATGGCCCCGAGCCATGATGCCTCCCAAGTCGAGCCTGCTGCTGCCTCCGACGCCACTGTCTCTGCCAGCACGACGGCATCAGGATGATGGAAACCACCGACACCTTCGTGCACGTGCCCTGCCCGATGATGCCGTCACATCCTCCATCTTCTGGGGTCCAGTTGCTGTGTTGTCCACCCCTGCTGGACCTCTGACTCCCGACTGTGGCAGGGATGGGATCCCCACCGAGCTGGCTGCATTGGTCAGGGCAGGTCCACAGGGGGCCCTGGTGGCATCTGGGCCGGAAGACGGCCAGGAGAACGACTGGCGTATAGTCTCCACAGAGGAGGAGAGGGCCGCCAGATTGGCCGAAACATGCAGGAAACCCCCGAACATGGCCGATCCCAATTGGGCCACGTCGGCACGGTGCTCTTCGTGATGACATGCGTGCTCCTCCTGGGAAGCATGCACGGCATCACGAATCACAGCCGTGCGCATCGCGACCCCAATCAGGACCTTCTCCACACGACCAGGGGTCCCCTCGTCCGCAGGTGGAGGGGAGTCAGATGACATGGACATCCCCTCTACCTGCGGACGGGCCTGGGCATCCCTGCTGGTGCAAGGTGGTGCACCCACAGGTTCAGGGACAGCGACATGCACAGGCCTCTCCACGGTGACCTGTGCTGTCTCCTGCCCCTGCCCCTGGACTGCACCACTTGCACCAGCAGGGATGCCCCCACCAGGCCCCATGTGCGCCTCAGTGGCGGCCTCCTCCTCCTCTGTGGAAACCACCAACCTGGATGGCTCCTCGCCGTCTACCGCCGTAGCAGGCCCCTGTGGGGGCTCACCCACCCCTTCCGCTGCAGCCGTGGGGGCATCCCCGCCGCCTTGCTCCACAGCGCCGTCTCCGCCCTCTCCTTCACTAGCCGCTGCGTAGAGGGAGACATAGAACACAAGCATCAGGGTACTGTACAATGGTCCCCTAGACAGGAAGCAATAGCAGATGAGTGCCACTGTCAAAGTACACTTCCATCATGTCACACCACAACACATGTGTCAGTCCAGGCAAAACACACACAGTGACAGTCATGGTGCGTGCCATGGACATTTCAATGCATGTCCAATGGACTCTCGAATCATACAATGTAATGGGACTCACATGCATCATGGGTCATGCCTATCACATGCACACACTTCACCTCAGTCACATCCATCTGGCCCCGTACACCCCAATCACAGTGCATACAAGGATGACTAGGCTGCATCAGTGAATCTGTACATTGTCACAGACATGTGTCATGCATCCATGGCACTCACAAGTCACAGACACGCAGGTCAGGCACACAGACATGGATACCACATATGTATCTGGCATCTGCACCCATCCCTCGCCCCCACCCATGTCCAGGAACAGAGACTGCCATGCTCTCATGTGTGCAATCTGCACAGGGCTCCCCATGTCGCATTCAAACACATGCAACAACCCTGCGGTTCACACATTACAGGTCGCACATGCATTCCCATGATGTCCCCGCACACATACATGCGTACATGGCCTATGTCACACATGCAGGCAAGTATCAGACAACCAGCACACTGCAACATGCCCTGTCTCACACAGCAATGCTTGCCCACTTACCGCTCAACTCCAGACGGGTCTCCCTCTCAAGGACCTGGGCGTGGAGCGCTGGGTGTTCGCGTTCCAGGACCCTCAACTGGATGGAACTCATGCGGCCCCGGCCCCCCTCCACGAGGCGCCAGGCCTTCATGAGGGTCCTGGACCTCAAGTCCTCCCAGCGCTTCTTGACCTTCTGGATGGTGCAGGTTGCCACCCCCTCCGCGTTGATGGCAACCACACAGTCGGCCCAGATCCTATCCCGTCCTTCCCTGTTGGCGAGGGACGATCCGAAGAGGGCATCATACTGCCCCAGGACTTGCTCCACCAGGACACCAACTTCGGTGGCAGTGAAGCTGGTGCCCCTCTGCCCCTCTGGCCGGGGGTTGCCACTGGGGTCAGATGTGGATGTGCCTGACATGGCAACCCCAGGGGCAGGAGTGGGTGGGCAACTGGGTCCTGGGGCTGGGCTGTGGAGCGATGTTATTCGAGTCGGGAGTCTTCTGTACCAGCAGGGGTGGACACAGCAACTGGACCCCTGCAGATGGCTGATGTGCAGGCACCAAATGGCAGGGCACGGTGGCAGCAGGCAGGCAGGCAGCAGCAGATGGCACGTGGGAGGCTGCTCGGGGCACTGGGGGGCAGTGATTCGGCCTTCTGGGCAGGAGCGTGGTCTTCCGTGTGTTTTCGCGTGGCCAGCTTGATACGGAGTGATTTGGCACGTGAAAAATCTGCACGTCAGCGTGTAATTCGAGGAAAGGCCCTTAGCGCGTAAGCGCATCAGCACGCGTACGCGATTTCATTGGACCAAAGGCCCTTACAGCGTAAGCGCGTCTGTGACGTTTTGCGCATGGGCGTTGCCCTGGCAGGGCTTGGAGATCCCGCGTGCCTTTATGTTCTGTACGTGCTTTTCGTGCGGTGCGTGTGTTTTCCATCCGTTGGGGTTCACACGCTATTACTTCACAGCGGGTGTTGGCTACGCATTCTACTACACGCAAGGCAGACGGTGAGTGGTACCCCGCTCCCCCAGGCCCGATCACGTGAGAAAATTCACGCGAACCCCTGAAATGCACGTAGCCCGCTCCCCCAGGCCCGATCGCGTGAGAAAATTCACGCGAACCCCTGAAATGCACGTAGCCCGCTCCCCCAGGCCCGATCGCGTGAGAAACTTCACCCAAACCCCTGAAATGCACGTAGCCCGCTCCCCCAGGGCCGATCGCGTGAGAAACTTCACGCGAACCCCTGAAATGCACGTAGCACGCTCCCCCAGGCCCGATCGCGTGAGAAAGTTCACGCGAACCCCTGAAATACACGTAGCCCGCTCCCACAGGCCCGATCGCGTGAGAAACTTCACGCGAACCCCTGAAATACACGTAGCCCGATCGCGTGAGAAACTTCACGCGAACCCCTGAAATACACTTAGCCCGCTCCCCAAGGCCCGATCGCGTGAGTAACTTCACGCGAACCCCTGAAATACAGGTAGCCCGCTCAATGGCGTGTGTAACTTCCCGCGCAACCCCGAAATACACATGCCCCGCTCGCACAGGCACTATTGCTGTATGTTGCCACTTTTGTAATGCGCAGGGACACTACCGCCTGCCTTCGTGTGGCGGACATGTTTGGGCTTGTGCGTGTCTTTCGCTGTGCGTGGCTTTGCCCTATTCGATTCCATGAATACGTGTGGTTCGGGTGCGTGTGGGCGTTCCCTCTGCTTCCCTGCAGTACATCCCCAGTTACGCCCTGGTTTTCGCGAGTTGTTCCCCATTCCGCGCGTTACGCCCCGTGTTCCGCCCACTTTCTAGTGTATGCGCAGAGGTTGCGCGCTTTCACTGTGCGCGTCGTGCACGTCTTTCGGGATGTTGCAGTGACGTGTGCACCATGCACGGGTTTGGCGCACATCCCGAGGAAGACACGCGCAGGGACTTCCATGAATCGCGTGCGCCTCTTTTTTTCCGCTTGCGTCTGCTTGCGCCTGCTTGCGCGTAGATTTTCGGCGCACGTTTGTTCCATGAATCGGCCCCTATATGTCCTAGAACTGTCTGCAGACTTCCAAAAAATGGACAGGGCCCTGCACTGTTTATTTGCCACTTTTATTTTTAAACTGTGAAAGGCGGCTCTGAAAAGAGCCTTTTTTTGGGATTTTTGTTGTTTTATATATTTTTGTTTTTTACACACAACACACTAGGAGAGGAGGGGAAAGGAGGGTAAGGAAGGGGCACCAACCATGGGGATAAAAAGGGAAGGTGGAGAGAGGAAGATGTAGGGTGCGCCTTACTTAAGTAGGTAGCAGGTCTTCTGGTGCTCTGTGACCGTAGTCTCGAAAGCACTTCGAGGACTCTCCCCCCTGCAGAGTACTGCGTTGCAGTACATACACAATATTGTGACCCTCGAAAGGTAAGGGTCAACAGCATCGCGAATGGCCTGTGAAGCAGCGGGAGGGATGCGCTCTCCCACAGGAGTGTCTCTTGTGGTGAGAGGAGTGGAAACGGAGGATGCTGTAGAGGAACTCAATCTACTACGTTTATCACAAGGTCACAAGGTACAACCTTGTGAATGTCCCCACTGTGGAACGACGTTAGGTGTCGCTTCATGGATGTTGTACCAAAGCTGTACGAACCATGTCTCCCACGACTCACCATTTTGCACTGTTTGCAGGTGACCTTGTTCGCACATGCTTTTGGTACGTTACCAGGAATGGTAAACAACCGCCACACCCAAGACTACCAGTGAGTGCTGGTAGTAGGGAGTTCCTCAACCTCATTCTCTTCATCCTCTTCATCCTCGTTCTCTACATCTTCATGCCTGTTCCCCTCTGCAGACCCTTGCGGAGGTGGTGGTGGTGGAGGGTTTGGGGGTGGTGCTGAGGCAGATGTAGCAACAGAAGCCTTGGATGCCATCAGGGTTGATGAGATAATATCAGCAAGAGCAGCAAAGGCAGCAAAAGTCAATTTGCAATAGCCAGATGTACAATGAAGATCAGCTCTGGGGTTCGGCCTTTTATAGGGGTGGAGGGGTGCATTTCGCAAACAGATTGAACACCCAAAAAGGATCGAAAAGTTCCAAAAAGTATGTGGAAAGCCAGGGTCATGGTCTGGGACATGTGCAATGCTGAATTTCTACTGTAAAATAATTTGGATTGTCTGAAAAAGTTATTTTAAAATTTTGGGGAACCGGACAGTGTCCGCAAATTAGGACACACGCTCAGTGTGGGTGCGGTCACATGATGACGTCGGGAACACGTCCGCGAAGGGACCGGGTGTCCGCAGGACACTAAATGCACAGGAACGGTCGTGTGCATGTGCGCAGGTGTTCTACAGACAGTGTTTGGGTCCTCAAACAATTTAAACGTGTGACACGTGTGAGACGGACAGTTACAGACAGCCACGATGTTCGCAGGACTTAGGGGAGTGGTGCGCATGTGCGTAGATGTTCTGCATACTGTACGGACAGGTGTAGTGTCCTTAGGGCACCTACATTTTATTTGACTATGGACATCCCGGACACCGCATGCGTTCTTACGACAGTTTCAACTTGGCTGCGGACGGTACGGACAGGTATAGTGTCCTTAGGATTCCTCCATTTTGTTCAATTACGGTCATCCCGGACATCGGGTGTGTTCTAAGAACAGTTCCATCTTTGCTTGCAAATGGTACGGACAGGTATAGTGTCCTTAGGATGTCCCCATTTTATTAATTACGGACATTCTGGACAGGTGCTCTGTCCGCGGACATTGTAACTGCTTTTTAAAAAAAATAAGACATAAAGGATTTAATTAAAAGAAACATATTGTTTTTATTATATACATATACACAATTTATGAAAGAGAGGGGGAAGCAGAAACTGATACAAATACAGGGGGATTAGGGGTTTGGAGAGGATGGATGGGAGTGGATGAAGGGATGGAAGTCTCATCAAAACGTTTTTCTTGGTGTTGAGGGTTTGGGGATAGTTGACTGGGACATGGAGAAGGGGTACAGGTACATGTGGGACAATGGTATTTAATTTTTTCTTTTATGTGGTCCTCCACAAACTGTTTCAAAACATTGACATTTTCCTTGAGCATGTCCATTTTCTGTTCCATGCGTTGCAGAGTCTTTTTCAGTGTGTCTTTTGGTGTATTATTTTCAATGTTTGTATGGTCTGTTAAAAATAAATATATATATATATGTTAAGTACACATAAAGTAATGATTATTAATTTGCTTATATAGAGAAGTGTGTAACATTAGTATCACTGTCTTCAGACATTTCCTTACGTGGAAAATTTTCCTCTAGCCATTCCAAAGTACTGCACATTTCTGTGTGAAAAACAAAAATATATAAATGTTAGTGTATCTAATACAAAAAGTTTAGAAATATATAAGAAATATTAAGTTTACTTACTAGTTTTGGTAAATTGTATTAGTACTGTGGTGTAGATCTACTGTTGCTTCTAGCTCTGCAGTTTCTGTGAGGTAATTATGTTGGAGGCATATCTTTTTTGTTTTGGTATATTCCATTTTACTACGTATCGTATTTAAATGGATGGTTGATGTGTTAGATATATAGGTTCCACTTCTTATTTATTATTACATATAATGAGTTTTAGTGCTGGTTTTTGAACTTGTGCAGTGTTTATATGGCATGATAGAACAATACAAGATACCCCCTGAGTTTTTGGGTAGTGTTGATGTTGTCTGTGTCCGTTCGCGGACATACGCACAGTCCGCGGACATCGAAATCACTAACAGGGGGTTCAGCATGTTCTATGTTACATGTCTATAAAGTAAGGGAATCCTAGTAAACATATATCAAATTCAGTCTATGAAAATGTATATTCAGTAATACAACTTTGATAAAGGGAGGTTATGGTTAAATTGCGCTACTAAAAACCTATGAAATTCAGTAAAAAAACTTTGTTAAAGGGACGGTATGGTTCGAAGTAAAACCAAAAAAAACCTGAAATTCGCCAGTTACGGTAATCTAAGCAACCATAACTTGCATCACCACCGTGCACTGCTAAGACTAACATCCAGGACATCAAAGATGACATCACAAATGTCATTGAGGACATCACTCATGACATCACATGTGCATTTACCATTCATGAAAAGTCTGTACAAGGGATTTTTATTGTAATGTTAATAAAAAAGTGTCAAGGATCATTGGAATACATATCATGAGGTTCGTAGTGCATTAAGTAATGCATTAATTCAAATAGCATTTGAATAGCATAGGGACATTCTGGACAGGTGCTCTGTCCGCGGACATTGTAACTGCTTTTTAAAAAAAATAAGACATAAAGGATTTCATTAAAAGAAACATATTGTTTTTATTATATACATATACACAATTTATGAAAGAGAGGGGGAAGCAGAAACTGATACAAATACAGGGGGATTAGGGGTTTGGAGAGGATGGATGGGAGTGGATGAAGGGATGGAAGTCTCATCAAAACGTTTTTCTTGGTGTTGAGGGTTTGGGGATAGTTGACTGGGACATGGAGAAGGGGTACAGGTACATGTGGGACAATGGTATTTAATTTTTTCTTTTATGTGGTCCTCCACAAACTGTTTCAAAACATTGACATTTTCCTTGAGCATGTCCATTTTCTGTTCCATGCGTTGCAGAGTCTTTTTCAGTGTGTCTTTTGGTGTATTATTTTCAATGTTTGTATGGTCTGTTAAAAATAAATATATATATATATATGTTAAGTACACATAAAGTAATGATTATTAATTTGCTTATATAGAGAAGTGTGTAACATTAGTATCACTGTCTTCAGACATTTCCTTACGTGGAAAATTTTCCTCTAGCCATTCCAAAGTACTGCACATTTCTGTGTGAAAAACAAAAATATATAAATGTTAGTGTATCTAATACAAAAAGTTTAGAAATATATAAGAAATATTAAGTTTACTTACTAGTTTTGGTAAATTGTATTAGTACTGTGGTGTAGATCTACTGTTGCTTCTAGCTCTGCAGTTTCTGTGAGGTAATTATGTTGGAGGCATATCTTTTTTGTTTTGGTATATTCCATTTTACTACGTATGGTATTTAAATGGATGGTTGATGTGTTAGATATATAGGTTCCACTTCTTATTTATTATTACATATAATGAGTTTTAGTGCTGGTTTTTGAACTTGTGCAGTGTTTATATGGCATGATAGAACAATGCAAGATACCCCCTGAGTTTTTGGGTAGTGTTGATGTTGTCTGTGTCCGTTCGCGGACAGACGCACAGTCCGCGGACATAGAAATCACTAACAGGGGGTTCAGCATGTTCTATGTTACATGTCTATAAAGTAAGGGAATCCTAGTAAACATATATCAAATTCAGTCTATGAAAATGTATATTCAGTAATACAACTTTGATAAAGGGAGGTTATGGTTAAATTGCGCTACTAAAAACCTATGAAATTCAGTAAAAAAACTTTGTTAAAGGGACGGTATGGTTCGAAGTAAAACCAAAAAAAACCTGAAATTCGCCAGTTACGGTAATCTAAGCAACCATAACTTGCATCACCACCGTGCACTGCTAAGACTAACATCCAGGACATCAAAGATGACATCACAAATGTCATTGAGGACATCACTCATGACATCACATGTGCATTTACCATTCATGAAAAGTCTGTACAAGGGATTTTTATTGTAATGTTAATAAAAAAGTGTCAAGGATCATTGGAATACATATCATGAGGTTCGTAGTGCATTAAGTAATGCATTAATTCAAATAGCATTGTATTAGGAAGTTTTTTCCAATATACTAAGGTACACATGTAGTAACATAGGCATAGTGTGCAGCAGACATGATGGAGATGCAATATTAATAATCTTGCCATATTAAATACTAAAATTATAAATGCTTTCTTATTAGAATCTTGCATACTGTGAAACATTTAATAAGTACCTAATCAAACCCACTTACTATATTATTGCATTACTGCACACAAAACACAAACATACAACAACACATACAATTAGAGCATATGCAGGGAAAGTCAAGTAAACAAAAAAACAGCAGTATTACCCAACAATCTTCATAATCTAACTCATTATCTTCATGCACAGAAATGATTGCTCTGCTTCAAAGCTACTACTTCCCTATGTATAAGTATCACATATTGTGACTAGACCCTAAGGAAAGTAGTGTAAGTGCAATGTGTACAAATATGAGCATATCCAGTAAAGTACAGTAATAAAAAAAACAACATAACTATAAGACATGTTGATAATCCTACTAATCATCTTCATACATAGAAAGGATTGCTGTCTTCCAAGTCTGTGTGTTCCCCTTTGTATATGTTTCATATGCTTTGAGTGGACCCTAAATGAATTACTGTAAGAACATATTTGAAGTACACGTCTACAAATATAGTACTTTGTACTATAGTATAGTGAATGCTTAGTTCCTGACTGTTACTGGCCTAGATCTATCAGTAAAGGAAAAAAGAGTGAGCCAGACATGTGATGTCATCAGTAATGTCATCAATGACATTTGTGATGTCATCTTTGATGTCCTGGGTGTTAGTCTTAGCAGTGCACGGTGGTGGCGTGAGTTATGGTTGCTTAGCTCACAATAACTGGCTAATTTCAGGGGTTTTTCGGTTTTACTTCGAACCATAACGTCCCTTTAACAAAGTTTTTTTACTGAATTTCCTAGGTTTTTAGTAGCGCAACTTAACCATAACGTCCCTTTAACAACATTTTTTTACTGAATATATATATACATATATATATATTTGTGATTAAAAACTTTGATCACGCCTACAGCCCAAACCACTGGATGGATTTTCACCAAATGTGCGGCAGGAGTAGCGGCTTGGTCCCGAAAGCGTGCTTTTGTAAATTTGGTGAACACAGATCAATGGAGTTGGGTGCTGTGCAAGGGTACCATTTCTGCTTGAAACACCCTAAATTGACTGGAGAAGCACTTTTAAACTGTCCACGGACACCATTTGCAGACACCACTGTTACGCTGAACAAGTGCAGTCACATGATGACCACACCGGATGTCTGCGACCCCGATGGCCATCCCCGGACATCCTCCAGGCGTGAATTGCAAGGCGAATGTGCTGGGTTGTCCGTATGACATATGCAGTGTCTTCAGACAAATTAAAAGTGCATCACATGGAAAAGGACATATTCGGACACCGCGTCTGTCTGGGGGCACCTCCATTTTGAGTGCAGTCACCCCGGGTAGTAATACTGTCCGCGGACTAATTAAAGATGCGCCACACAAAAACGGACCTATCTGGACATCGTGCCTCTCCGGGGGCACCTCGATTTTGAGTCACGTAGTCTGCAGGCTCATAATTGGAGTTTAAAAAAAAGAAGGGAATAAAACACAACAATAAACAAGACATTTGCAGTACAAAAACTATATTTATTCAAGAAAGGAATGGGGTAGCAGAATGGGAAACATAAATGGGATAATTCGGAATTTGTGTACAATAATCATTATGGGAGGAAGGGAGTGAGGTTTCATCAAATCGTCTTTGATTAATATGTTGAGAATTTGATGGAGATGATTGCTGGCAACAAGGGGGACAGGTGCAAGAAGGACAGTGATAAGGAACAATTTTAATGACATGATTTTTGACATACTGTAAAACTTCCTTAAAATCATTAATTATTTCATCCTATTTTATAGACAAGTTCATGATTTGAGTATTTACCGTTGGGGATGGGACTTCTCTTTCTTATTCTTTGGATTGTGAATGAATAAACTGGGGTGTGGTTTCTTCATGAAAACTATGTACTCTAAGAGAAATAGAAGTTATTATTTTAGTAAGCTGGCTACAAAATACATTACTTGGTGATAGTAAAATATCTGTTGTATACCATTGGAGATGTTATCATTGCTCAGTTCTTCTTTTGAGTAGTTTTTCTCATTTAAGTGCGCTTGCCATTTCTGTGAGGAAAAAAGGGCCTATGTCTTATAACAAATCGTTTATGCAATGAAATCTAATAAAACAAAAATAAATTCAATGCAGTTACTATTTAGTGTGAATGTGTTGTTACCTGGTGTTTCTTAATCTGTATGCTGAGTTGTAGTGAGGAGATTATATGAAGTGTACATTTATGGTTTGTGATTTGTGCATTCCATTGTAATGTGTGTTATATAAAAAAAGTTATTCAAATTTTTTAACGTGATTGTAAAAAAAAAGGTATATTTGCATGTTGTAAACATTAGTTGTGATTTTAGGTACATCTGTTTGTTGATGGGTACATCTTTTAAGGTCTCCCCTATGATTCTGAGCCTTGTAAATGCCGCTTGACTTCCGCAGAGTACTGCGCTTTTTTAGAGGACTCTGTATCGGCCATATTGGGGTGGGGAAATATAATACAGGGAACTTATAGCAGATTAAAAGGCACTGGTAAAAATCTATGAAATTCACTGAAAAAACGTTGTCAAAGGGACATTATGGTTAAGCTGCACTAACAAAAACCTATGAAATTCATTGAAAAAGGGACATTATGGTTACAGGTAAAATTGAAAACCCTTGAAACTCGCAAGTTACGGTATGCTAAGCACTCGCACAACCTCAAAGCACTGCTAAGACTAACACCCAGGCAATCAAAGATGACATCACAAATGTAATTAATAACATCACCGATGATATCACATATCTGGTCCACTTCTTTTTGGTCACTGACATATACAGGCCACGGGATTGTATTCACTTATAGAGACAATTTTACAAATTAAAAAGTGTTAAATATGTACACATTAACCTTCTCGTATGTTGATCAGCACTTTCCTTAGGATTTGGCCTCAGTTCATGATACACACACAGGGCGAAATAAGCAAGCCTCAAATACAGAAATCATTTGTGTGCTTCATGATAAAGTCTAATGTTACTGTCATTTTTTGGTGGTGTTGCTTCTTTCCTCCTTAAGTTTCCTTGTATGGGCCTCAGATTTGTAGGCATTGCAGGTCTTCATGTGTATTGTTTGTACTAACACAATTCTGTAGTGAGTCTTCAATTATTAGTTATTACCTGTTAGCTATTTATTCCATCTTTAACATTACTGAAAACTCTGATAAGGTACCATTCATTATTTTACTATCCAAAATGACCAAATTAAAAATATTGCATTTTTATAGTGCAACCATCGCCTGTGTTTATGTGTGATTAGAACCCGGCGAGAGACAATCAGAAGGCAAGAGCCATTCTGATTGGCTCTCGCCAGGTCCCTACCCGGCCGGGAATCCCTTAATCGGGATTCCACGGCCTTTTTTCCCGGCAGGGGGCGTGGCAGCCCCTCAGCCAATGAGGAGGCTCGAAGCGGGGCCATCCCTGCTCCGAGCCTCCCCGCGGCTGAGAGGCTGCCTTCGCCCCCCACTGGGGACTCGGGTAAGGCATTTTTTTTTCTAAATCCCCTCCCTCCCTCCCTCCCCCCCTCTTAACTTCTTGTTCCTGCGTCCCCGGCGGGGGACGAGGAAAGCCTACAGCCGTGTGGAGACTCGGAGCGGGGCCACACGGCTGGAGGATTCCCTCATCCCCCGCCGAGGACGCAGGTACATTTTTTTTTTCTCCCCCCTCTCACTCCCGCCCTCCCAACCCCACTTACCTTATTTTTGATCCTTTTTCGGGAGCGGACGCGCTGGGAACACTTGTGTTCCCAGCGCGTCCGCTCCCGGTGGCCACCATGGAAAGGGAACGGACTCCGTTTTCCCTTTCCATGGCGGCGGCCATTTTCTTGGTCGTTTATTTTTCTCCTGAAACGCCGCAGCGCCGAAACGCTGCAGGGTTTCAGGACAAAAAAAAAGCTTTTAGTGCCCCGGTCACGCAATTTTGCTTAATTAGTGTCCCGTTTAACAGCAACACTCTGATATTATGTTTTATTGAGATGAGTACATTCTTTAATACATTAAGTAGTTAATGATGGATCTCCCGATCACCCCTCACGTCTTGTTACTAATATTATAAACACAACCCCTTTTAGAGACTTTTTAACTCAATTAATTTCATATGTGATGTTATCAGTGATGTCATCAATGACATTTGTGATGTCTTCTTTGATGTCCTGGGTGTTAGTCTTAGCAGTGCACAGAGGTGACACGAGTTACGGTTGCTTAGCGTACCATAACTGCCGAATTTCAATGGTTTTTCCCTTTTATTTGTTACCATAAAATCCCTTTAACAAAGTTTTTTCAATGAATATATATATATATATATATATATATATATATACATATATATATATATTTCAAAAAAGGAAGAAGTCGTTGCACTTCTCCCAAGGAGGGACGGCACTCTCCAAGTTACGGTCGTATGCCAGTTGGAAATTCATTAAGGTCAGCCCATCACGCAACAACGAGTTAGTTCATATATCCAGTTTTTATTTAGGCATCGGTAAAACAGATTTGCCTCGGTACAACGCGCTTCGCAACGCTACCGTTGCTTGATCATGTACGAAAAGACAGACATTACAATCAGCCATTAAATACAGATGCATGCACGAAAACTCTATGGTAACACTGAGTTTATTTGTCCATTTCACTTTCTAACATGGTGAGGTTCTATGGGTCCCTTTAGTAAATGCATTCGGCCATTTTGTAATAGCTCTTCAATGTTAACTTAACCATTAATTTCAGACATCATTCGTGTGTGTTTTATATTTATGCAGTTGTTTGTGTATGCCATATATTTTTATAAAACTAAATATATCAATGAGACTACTTAATCAATTTTATAAAAAAGATATAACGTGCATAGTGCATTGTAGTTTCGTTTTTAAGCATTTTTGTTTTACACAATATGTTAAAATAGGTAAGAATTTGTGACCAGTTGCTCCTTGAAGACTTAATAGAATCCAATTAATCCTAGGATATTGGCACGTGAATATTCATTCATTATGTAATCAATTATACAAGATCTATATAGATCATGTTAGGACAATGTATAAAGTGCAAAGTGCTTGTGCAAATTAGTTCTAAATAAAATCCATTGTCACAAGAATTTAATTACACGGTGCCAATATATAGATAGATTTTCTCTTCTCAGTTACACGCTATTAAAATCACATAAATCTATATATTTATAAATATTGACATTCAAACCTCTACTGCGCACACTCATGATTGAATAAAAAGATGAAGGGTACACTAGAGCCCATAAAAGCCTTATAGTTGATGTATAGAGAAGCTAAGGTGCATAGTGCATTGTTTACTTAAAATATATAGCTGCCAAAGTTGTTAGTGCTTCTTTACCGCATTTGTGACCCAACACTTGGTTGAAAATAAGTGTTAAAAATGGTTAATTCTCAATCTTTACATTAAGAACCCTGCATTCTAGCTGCATTTTTAGGCGGATAAAAATCACAAAATATTCACCAAGTAAAAAAGACTTTCTTTCAGATTTTTTCTATATTTTTTTTCCTCTTTCTTGGATCCCAGTATCCAAGGCTTTCCAAATTTCAACATTTCTTTATATGCTTAATTTTGAGCAGATAACAACATATTTCTAAAATTCACCGTATTTAAGCAATTTATGTTCCAAGGAAAGTGTATAACTCTTCATCCAAGTTATGTCCTTTTGGCTTTTTGGTTGCTAGATACAATATAAACTTTGTTTCCATCTGACAAAGCTCTAATTCTCGATTACCCCCTCGTGGTTTCTCTTTCACCTGGTGTATTCCAAAAAACTTGAAACAGTCCAGTTTACTTTGGTGAACATCCCTAAAGTGGACTGCTATGGGATAGGAAGCATCAATGTTCTTGATGGCTCGCATATGTTGCAGAATTCTTAATTTCAATTTACCTATGGTACTTCTCACGTACCAGAGGTCACATGAACAAGATAATACATATACAACAAACTCTTTTTTGCATGTAATCATTGATTTCACTTCTACATTATTGCCCAATACAGGGTGCACAAAATTGTTCTTGTTTAAAGCATATTGACAGGCTTTAAACTTTTTGCATTTATAGAAACCTGTATTCTTGCTCCCTAACCATGATGAGATGCCAGAGTTTTCCATTTTGGGGGGTTAAAAAGCTACTTACTAGTTGATCTTTGATGGAAATCGATTTTCTGAATGTTATATTTGCTCGTTCCTCTAAGTATGGTTGTAGAGCTTCATCGGATTTTAGGACATGCCAATGTTTGCGCAGTATTTTTCTTATTGTGCTCGCTTGGGTACCGTATGTAAGGATAAGCCTTATCTCGTCTGCTTTTGTTATTTCTTCAGATATTTGATTAGTTAATAATAAGGCAGCTCGGTTTAGATTTCGTGCTTTGGAGTAAGCTCTCTCAATAATTGCTTTCGGGTATCTTTGATTAGCAAAATTGTTGGCAGTAATTTTACATTTTTTGTCAAAGCACTCACGTTCACTGCAATTGCGCCGAATTCTAACTAATTCTCCATATGGTATGCTCCATTTTAATGCAGTTGGATGGTTACTGGTAGCAAACAGGGGCATGTCTGAGCTAGTAGGTTTCCGATGAAGCTCTGTACTTATCTCTTTTTGATTTGTCTTCACCAGTACATCAAGGAAGATTAGTGACTCTCGACTATGTGTCTCAGTAAATTTTAAATTCAAATTGTTGGTGTTTAGAATTTCTACAAAGTCAAGCCACTCTTTCTCCTTGCCATTCCAGAGGATGAACAAATCATCTATAACTGTAGCCATAGAACTATTTGATCAGTATACTGGTTGTTGGCTTCAGTCCATACAATGAACTTTTCCCACCAGCCCATTGTCATATTCGCGTATGACGGAGCAAAACTCATGCCCATCGCCGTGCCCCTCAATTGATTATAATAAACATTGCTGAATAGAAAAACATTATTGCATAGACATAGATCAATACTTTCCATGATCATTTCACCATGTGCACGATAATTTAGAGATCTACTGTCTAAAAAGTGTTTGCACGCTCTCTTCCCATCCTGATGCTCTATGGAGGTATAGAGAGATACCACATCTAATGTTGCAAACATAAAGTCTTTTTCCCAAACGACCCCTTCAATCCTACTCTAAAAAACTTGTGTGTCCCGTAAATAGGATGGTAGAGTAAAGACTAAAGGCAGCAACGTTTGGTCAACATATTTCGACATGTTTTCAAGGGAAGCTCCATTTAGAGTGACAATGGGTCTACCAGGAGGGCGGGTAGGGTGTTTATGGACATTCGGTAAAAAGTAAATAGTCGGAATTGTGGGGAATTTGTTGTAAAGGTATTTGTAATCATCATCATTCAGAATATCCAGGTCTGTCCATTTTTTCAAAAAATCTTCCACTTAGTTCTTTACAGTTTCAATGGGATTCTCTGCTATGAGAAACTGAATGAAAGCAGTTGCCGTTCTGCTTCTTTTATGTAATCCTTTCTGTTTTGGATTACTATATTACTGCCCTTGTCAGATGCTTTTATAACGACATTATTCAACTCCTGCAGGTCTTTGAGAATTTTCTTTTCTTTTATAGTAAAATTCGATTTGGTTTTTTGCTTCTGAAGTCTGGCTTTCTTAAGATCCTGTATATCTAGGTCCTGGAATGCTTCAATTTTCCCTCCTGGTTGGAACATTGGGTTGAACCTAGATTTCGCCTTCAAATTACTTTTTATTGGCCAATCAGTATTTATGTTCAACATTTCCGGAGTAACTGCAATAGTCCCTTCGGTTTGTTACCCAGTTAATTCCAGTTCAGCAAGATCTATTAATGTATCTAGATCTTCTGTGGCCACCATGGTTCGGCCCGATAAGCCAACACTTTGTTTTTCTTTCGGTGGATTCATAATAAAAAACTTTTTCAATCGAATCTTTCTCATGTATTTATAAAAGTCAATTCTTGTTTCCATATAATCATAACCAGCAGTGGGGCAGACATTGAATCCATACTGCAATACTTTGGTTTGTTCCAGACTAAGGACATAATCTGAAAGAATGATGATACTGTTGTCAGCTTTCTTCAGATCTGTTGCCTTTTTTTGGTCCCAGAGAGTGTTTTTGTATTTTGATCTGATTCTGAGCTGCTTGTTCCTTTGTCCCCTCCTTGTTTCCTTTTTCCTCCTTATCCTTGATGTTTGCCCCGACCCTTTCCTGTATTCTTTTTGGTGGTATTTTTTCGGCCATCCAGTTAATCTGTTTCGGCCATCCAGTTTAATCTGTTTCGATTTTTACAAATACATTTTGGTCTTGAAGAGGAGTCTTTAGTATTTTTACTATGCGTTCTCAACGTTACTCGACGTAGACCAAGAAGGACAGGATTTTGCAAAAGAAAAAGAAAAGACTTCAGGCAGAGGAATAGTCCTGGTGTCATCCTCGTCTTTTGGCTGAAATTGGTATTTCTGTATGCTACTCCTGTTGCTTTTGGGAGGCCTTTTCCAAGGCGATGGTCAGAAGTTTGGTCGCTGCTATTAGCCATCTAATTTGGGCTCCTGTAATAAGACGATTCCACCAAATGTTTTTGTCGGCAACGTAAGAGGTTATAAAAAGGGGGCAGAGGAAAGCTTTTCTTTCTTGGTCTACTGCCGGGCAAACCATCAAGAGGTGCCTGATTGATTCTGTAGATTGTGGATCTTTACAAAGTCTACATGATCTTTCTTCAGACGCTGTACGAATTGCTAAGATTTCTTGGGTAGGTAGGAGGTTTATTCGAGCTTTCAGTAGGGTTTTCATTAGTCGTTTACAGGGGTATTTTGTGCAGTATCCCATTGGCTCTTTGAGTTTGTTGAAGACTCGTGGTAGGTGGGCTAGAAGTTTATTCGAGACTGCTTTCTCATTGGTTTTTATCCAGTCGAGCCATTCCATTTTTGCTTTTATTCTTAATGGATTTTGGATTAGTTCTTCTTCAGAGCATGATATTTTTTGCAGTGTGAGCTTTTGAGTATTGGCCCAGTCATTTAAAAATGTGTTGGTCCCTTTAGCGATTTCCACAGCAATCATGTGGTATACTTCTAGGCTCTCTGGATTCTGGATTTTTCTGAAGAGTTGGATGGTACTCTGGGCCACCATTGCCTCTAGGGAGAGTAGACCTAGTTCACGTCTTATTGCTGCAACGGCTGTGGATTTAGGTAGGCCTAAAACTGCTCTCCAAATTAAGCCTTCCAATTTAGTCCATAGAGTGGATGGGATTGCAGGGGTTGCGTCCATGCCATACGTTAGTGATGGAATTACTTTTCACTTGTAGAACTGGATGGCTGGCAGTAGGCTATATTTGCCGTATTTTCTGTCGACTGCCCGCAGTTGAGCAGTTAGGTTTTTGGTCTTTGTCCACAGGGTTTTCTGCATGCTCACACCTCTCTTTGAGCTGTCAATTTCAACTCTCAAGTATTTGAATGTTGACACGATTTCGATTTTCGACTGGTCAAGGTACCATTTTAGGGTCTCTTTCTTTTTGTTCCCCTGCTTCTGGAGAATCAGTATTTTTGTTTTCGATTTATTGATCTCAAGGTTATTCTCCTTTGTGTAGTGGGCTAGGTTGTCGAGTTGGCGTTGAAGGCCCACCTGTGTGTGATCCAAGATGATTAGGTCATCGGCGTATAAAAGTCTGTCGACCCTTGTATTTCCGATTTTCGGTGGAAATTATCTGATCGACTCTTGCGAGTCTTTGAAATCATCAAGGAAAGAGATGAAGAGTGCTGGAGCCAATGGACACCCTTGTTTAACTCCGCGATGAGATGGTATGTGGTTAGAGAGTAACCCTTGGTGGTTCAATCGAACTGACACACTGGTGTTGGAGTGAAGGGCAATAATCGGTTCAAGAATTTCATTGGGGCAGTTCCACTTCTTCAGTTTGTTCCACAGTTTTTGCCTATCAACTCTGTCAAAGGCCTGAGATAGATCCACAAAGGCAAGGAAGATTTGTGGAGTGCCTAGCAAAACTTTTTCTTTAAGAATGTTTAGGATCATTTTGTTGGCACCGGTGCTTGCGTTTTTCTGGAATCCCGTTTGAAGTGGGTCCATGGCCAGCGAAGATCGTCCCCAGTTCTGGAAGTGGGTCAAAAGGATTATTCCAAAAACTTTGCCGATGACGTCCAGCAATGCTATGGGTCGATAGTTGGAGGGATCTTCTCTGATGCCTTTTTTGAAGATTGGGACAATGACTGCTTGAGTCCAAGAGGTGGGGATTATCTTGTGTTCTTTGGAGACTTTGAATATCATGCTCAGGACGATTGACCAGGCCTCAGGATGTTGCTTTAGGTCAGAGTTTGCTAGACCGTCAGGACCAGGTGCTCGTGACAATTTCAGTTTAGAGATGAATTTTTTTATATCTTATTTGTCTGAGAGGTCAACCCAAGTCGCATCGGTAAATCGTCTTGTTCTCACAGTGGGGGGCGCAGGGGACTCTAACAGTTGCGAGAAGTGGGTGGTTCAGCTATCTTCAGAGACCGAGCTTATCATTTGAGAATTGGGGTGATGGTTTGTGTTGTTAACCAGTGTCCAAAATCCGCGAGTTTTTTTGTTTGTTAGGACCTTGATCATGTTTTCTGCGTCTGATTGGTACAGGGCAGCTCTAGTGTTTCTTAGCCACTGCTTATAGAATTTCAGATCAGTGTGATAAGTTTCCCATTATGTAGTAGTGTTCCAGGTCGCTACTTCTTTTTTTAGTTTTCTTAAGTAGCGTCGTCTGATCACCAGGTTCCGGTTGTATGTGTGATTATGGTTAAGTGCAGGCTTGTGAAGGACTTTCCGAGGTTTTTTGTAGGCAAGTAGCAGGGGAATGTAACTGGCCTGAAGGTTGACTCATTAGCTTCGATGTCAACGGTTAACATTTTGTATTCGTCTGACAGGGTTTTGATGTCGTTTGTGGTCATGCACAAGCGAGTTAGCTGAGAGTTTGTCTCGATCAAAGCTTTGTAAAATTGCTGGTCTCGACCTCGGATGTTGCAAGTGAGGTGTAGTAAGTTGTGTTCGCTTGCTTCAGTTCTAATTATTTCGAAACAGTCTAAGCTCGAGTAGATTTTTTCAGATACAAAGATGTAATCGAGAGTCGCGGAAGACTGGTCGCGCTCCCATGTGGGTATCATGGTTTGCTTACTACATGCGTTTGCTGCGTTTCAGAGATTTTTGGAGTTCATTAGCGTTACCCACGATTTTCCTCTTTCCTCCGTCAGGGTATGCGCAGATGGGTTCAGGCAGTTTGTGTTTAGGTCTCCACAAATTAAGATGTTCGAGGTCTGATATTTGATCATTATCTCGTCAATGATGTTGGCAGCTTCAACGCAGAAGTTTGTTGAAGATGTTTTTTGGGGATTCCAGTAGACATTGATTATGGCAAAGGCTTCTTTGGGAAATTAAGCTTCTGTAGGGATTTTGTCGTTCCTTGTCATAAGCACCGCCAGAAAAGCATAAGTAGCTGCTATTATCTTGGTAGTGGTTATATTTGATCCTGTCCGAATCGCTGTCAGTAGACCAGAGGAAGGTCTACCAAGCGGACCTTTGGAGGCCGGTGAAATCTCTAAAGTATAACCGTCCAGAGCGGGTTTATCCGTCAGCCAAGTTTCTTGCAGGCAGAGAATGTCGTGAACTCCCAAGTTGTAACTGCCAGTTTGTGTTAAATGCATGTGGCCTCTGGTGTTCCATGATGCTATGGACAGGGTTTTGTTATGAAGATCTTCGTGGGTCAATTGGGGTGGCCGTGATGAGTGGTTGGCACCCCACATTTGTTGCTATCTTTTGAGGCCTGGTGTCAAGGCATCCCGTAACCAAGACCAAGTGCCCTTCTTTGGCATGGCATCTGGACAGACGGCGGTCGAGTCTGTTGTTTGTTTGGACCTTTCAGTTCGATCTGGTGATGTGGGTCTACGTTCATTGTGGCAAGGTCTTAAAGTGTGAGTGGTCGTGTAAGGTCTTCCATACTCTTTGTAGTTTCCAAATTATATTTTTGTTTCAGTTCTGCCGTTATAAGATGGCTCATGTTTCGATTGGTCAGAACTGTTCGCTAATTTCCAAGTTGGTCTGGTGAAGTTGGGGTCCTGTTTTCCCAAAGGAGACGTATTCTTCTCCTTCTTCCCGATCTATACAAATCCTCTGTTTGTGATTTGTATCTATAATTTTTGACCAGTGGTTTCTTGTAGTTTTCAGCCTGTTCCTTGGTAGTGTTTGCCACCTGAATGTCCGTCAAGGTGAAGCCCACATGTGCAAGTTTTGCATAAACGTCTTGAGGAATCTCACAAAGTGCCAGGTTTTTGATGTGTAGGTAGGCCTTTGCCTGCTTGTTCCTATGGTAGGGCTCTATTAGAGTGAAGTCATCTGACTTTAAGGTTTTGAGCGTGTCGACATGTTTAAGTATCTTAAGGGCCGTTCTTCTGTTCAGCATCATATAGTGGTCATCAGTCGATTTTTGTTTGATTTTGAACAGACGAACAGGGTTTGTAGGTTGGCCTTTCGCTCTATGGGCGCCCTCTTGTCGGTGATCTGATGAAGGTTTTTGTTCTTTGGTGGGAGAATGTCTGGTCGAGGAGTTTTTGGTACAGTTGTTCGATACCCGTGTCTTTCGTTTGCGTTCTGTTGTTTGGCTCCGAACGAAGGTTTGAAAGTAAGGGTTTATCGTTGATTTTTTTGGGGCTGAGCAGTTGGATTACTGATTGTGGTTCAGAGCTGTCTACAGTTTCCGTGTCCAACTCAAAAGATTCTATTGAGTCCTCATGTTGGGTTAGATCGATCAAGGAGCTTTGGCTCATGAATTCTTCCGTAGTCCTTGAGGAAGGAGTAGACTGGGTCTTGGTGTTGATAATGTTTGCAGAGTCTCTTGCTTCATCCGTGATCTCTCTTAAGGGTTTTTTTGTTTTTTTTGTTTGAGATGGGCATTGGTTCAAGTATGATCGCTTCTCCCCTCCCACTGGGGGGTCGAAGGGTGCACTTTGGTCCCCAGCTTGGTGTACCTTAGACAGTCCAGGTGGTGTTCTCCTCGAAGCATGCTTTCATGTCTTTTGCAATCTTCAGGGAGGCAGTCTATACAGGTGTTGGTGGTTAGTAACAATTGTGGCCCCAAGGGAGTCTGGTAACTGTTATGAATGTAGGCAACCAGGAACCAACTCTCCCTCCAATTACACAGGGTAAAACTACAGTGGGGGTGAGGGGGTTTAAAACCAGCAGTGTGGCTCTCCTGAGTGGGGCATTACCCCGGTGATACACCCCCCCCCCCGCCCAATCCCTCACAATCCCTTCTGAAGTCCGGAAATCCCAAACATGTCCTCACACTCGGGGGAAGAGCACTGTGTTGGTCAAGGGGTGCACTCTGGTTACCAGATTGGTATATATATTTTTGTAACCCTGAAAATCTGTCTCCCTCTCAAATGTCTCCCACTTGGCTTTCTCATACACAGTATGCATAGAAAAACATTACTATGCTACGCTAACAACAAAAAAAGACAATTCTATAAATACACTGATTGAACACTCTTGGGACTAATTATATACTGAAATAATGTGCCAGATTATCAAAGAAATTGAGCATAGCGCTGAGCAGCTGTGTTTTTTAGCACTGATTTCCATTTGGTCATTTTTTTGCAATTATGGTAGTTAGAGCTGTTTTGAAGCACAGCATGGCCGCAAAGGAGATAAACTAAGTGCCTCTTTGATGATTGCCAAACGTAGCCAAACGTAGCCTTCTTTAATAATCTTAAGGACAGCTGGCTTCCCTTGCAGCAGGGTGATAGCTGGTCATAGCTCACTGTGAGCCACATTTAATACTTTTGTCCAGGTTTGCTTTCTATACTGAATGACCGCACGCTAAAATGCATTTTCTTAGAGTGTTGAACTTAACCTGAACATTCTTCCCGTCATGGCAATGTGTTTATTCAGCATGGTATGCACATTCCTTATCAGGCAAGAACCCTGAATTGTGTTTGAAGTTCAACCTATTCATATGTTCAAAATTAATAAAATTGACATGAATACATTTCATCCTATTTGCTTGACCCTTTCACATTCTGTACAAACGGCAATCCCATTTGCTGAAAGTGAAGTTGTTAACTTTAATAGCATTTCCTTAGCACCAATAGGCACTTTCTGGGCTCCAGTTGTAGCTCAGTAAGAAGATATGATAAGTGTGAGACTCACGCCACTTCTGATATTTCAGTTAGCAGAACTGTGCATTCTGGGGCGTGTAGTTACAATTTTGAAACTCTATGATTTTTAGGCACCAGGGAATGCCTGCTGAACATAAAACAATGATCACCTGACGTTTTCATTTTTTTTTTAAAGCGGGCGAGCTGCTGACAGCCCTCATAAAAAACAACGAAAACATCAATGTAAGGACAAAGGCAGGAGAGACAATGCGCCTCCTTTGTAGTGGTGGAAGTTGTGAGATGTTAACAGGACTCGATAATGGTTAGAGAAATGTAAAGTTCATGAGCAATTGAAAAAGGACGCACTGCAGTCTTGCATGAAAACGGACCCAAACAGGGCTATTGCCACACACGTCAAATAATACATTTTCCCAGCAATACAACAGCCTGCCAACTGTGCGCTGCTTTCTGATTAACTGAAAGAAGCGCAAAAGGCACACGTAATGTGAAAAATTCGTCAAAAATACTAATTGCCGGTGCCCACAGACAGCTGAGTTCGGACCGAAATGAAGCAGGGAAATAGGGGTAGTCCAGCTCAGCCGTTTGTCCAGAACAGTCACAAACCCACTCACTCACGCATGCACAGCAATCACTGCACATCACATATGGCACAGGCACTTGTCAACTCTCCTATTCCTGCTTTGATTGCCTCGTCTCTGCATCCCGGGGTCCAGCCATCTTCGCAGGAAGTAAAGGCAGGCTACAGAGCAATTATGTCAGGCTCTCTTGGGATAACTGATCAGTCTGTGTACATGGTCAGCTGAAAATATGGGTCACCTGTGTCCCTTCACGGGGCGTGCAGCTCCTGGGGTTTACAGCTCTGGGTCAGTGATGAGGAGGATTCTGTCTCCTGGACATTACTCACACAATGGGCCTCAATATAAATTTGCTGGTATCCTTGCCGGAAAAACCGGCAAGCTGCCACCAAACTTCTGAAAATGTCCGGCGCCAGCGAATGGGCAATTACCGGGGCATTCTGGCCCCGCCGGACCCAGTAATGGCCCATTTACGGGCGCCGGAAAAAAGATGCTCCCATTCTCATTCGGCCCCATAGGGCTGAAAGGGAATGTGGAGGTCGGATGCACCGGCACCGTTTATAACGGTTCCGGTGCATCTAACATGCTGTGCTCGTGGGTGCCTTTCTGCCCGCAGGTCCAACCTGGCGGGCAGAAAGGCACCCGGGAGCACAACCGCAAGCTTACCGGTACCATAGTTACTGGACCGGCAAACTTACAATGAGGCCCAATACCTAGAATTGAGGCCTCGCAAATAACGTGTTAACACTTCCTAGCACAATCAAATTGATAACTCTTTATCAGTGTTACCATGATGTCTGCAGTTTGTGAACTTCACAATCTCTTTGGATTATGCACAATCATACACTGTTTTTTTTTTCTCCAACCTGGCTCTTAATGTATTCGATTTTACTAACCGGAGATGGGGAGGCATGTGGTAAAGCCTAAACTGCAGACTGAGCTCAAATCATTGTTTGCCCCTTAACAAAATTCTGTAACTTCAGAAAAATATTTTGTTATCTTACTGTCCCTTACCTGCCAAAATTGTGAGTCCATACATGTGATTCACTTTGCATTGTTTACTTTACAAAAAGCTTCAGTCATAGATTAACTTTGCTCCATATACGATAACAACATTACCCATTTGTATGTTTATCACTAAATTATGTGTCTCGGTGCTGACCATGACAATAAATAAGCACAATAAGGTATCCAGAACATCTTTTGGAGCACCAGGCTTCGTAGGTTCTAGTACTGGCACTGTCATTGTAGAAGACGCTTCGTTACAAAAACATCTATCCTTTGATTACTCCATTCTCGGAAGGAGTGCTTGCAGGACCTTTTTTCGGCTAAGGCAATAATCAGTTTTTTTTTATAGAAAAAACTGTCGCCAGAAACATGGCCATATCATATAAAGTCCCCTGAAGCGCTCCTCTGATCTGTTCCTCTTTCCAGATGAATGAGGTAGCTTGAACTAGAAAGCATGCAAGAGTGGATGAGGGTACTTGTAGCATCCCATCCCCTAGGGCTTTGGCAGAATCAACTATGGGCTCTCATTACAGTTTTGCCGGTATCTCCCCAGTACTTCTGGCAGCATACTGGCAGAACTGCCTTCCTGTTTCTGCCACCAGATATCCTGTATTACCGGGATACTACGGGTGGTGGAGACGTCGGTAATTTCCCATTCCATGGAGTCATATAAGGCTCCATGAGATGGGATTTAATGAATTACCGACACCGTTAGTACCATGCCAGTGACTCTGGCATTTATTTGCTGGTAGGGGCATGAACTTCGAGCAGGTCAGACCTGCCGGCAGATCTCTGCTGCCACCGGCAAACTTATCTTTCCCGGTCCAGAAAAATGCCAGTGATGGAATTACTGCCATTTTTTCTGGACCGGGGAACTTATAATGAGGCCCTACGACTGATTGATGATGTTGGAGAGCATCATTCTGACTCCAAAAATGAAGATTGAAACTCCACACCAAAAGCGATTGAAACATTATTTTTTATGTTATGTTATGTTACTTAGCATTTATATAGCGTTCTATACATCATTGGTATCATCTCAAAGCGCTGGTAGGTTGAACACCCTCTGGAACCGCAGTTCTGGTCAGTGGAGTAAGGTAGTGTTGAAGGGTGCGTGGGTGCACCAGTTATGTGTGCAGCTGATGTAAAAACGTGAAAACCCGGGTATCACTGATCAGGCTCTGGCCTGGCTGACCTCTTTCCTCTCAGATCGACCCTCCCAGGTCCAGCTTGGGTCCTTCCTTTCATCTATCTTCCTCTCTACCTGTGGTGTTCCCCAGGAGTCTAACCTCTTGCCCTGGCTTTTCAACCAATACCTGGCAACTCTCGCCCACTGCATTGTCACTTTCTGCTCAAATTTCCAGTGCTACGCTGACGACACTCCACTCATGTTCAGGCTGCCCTCTGCCACCTCCTCTCCCTCTCTCATCTCTGATTGCCTAACTGCCATTCAAAATTGGTGTGCCACCAATGATCTTTGTCTGAATGCCAGCAGAGGTGCTCTGCCTTTCCTCTCCTTCCCACAGAAGCTAATGGTATCCCAAGCTCGGGTTCTCTCTAGCTTGGACTATTGTAACAGCCTCTTTCTAAATCTACCTGCCTCTACTCTCTGCCCTCTGCAACTAATCCAGAACAGGACTGTGAGACTTGTCCTTGGCCTCAAGCCCTGGGATCATATCTCTCCAGCTCTGAAATCTCTTCATTGGCTCCCAGTGGATGCAAGGATTACATTCAAAACCCTCTGCATTGTCCACAAGGCTTTCTGGGGCCTGGGTTCAAAATACCTTCAGCTATCCCACCGCTAATACCTCCCCTCTCGAGCTCTTCGCTCCTCTACCTCCAACTCCCTCAGGGTCAGTCGTTTTTCAAAGAAATGAGCTGGGGGTAGATCTATGTCTTTGGCTGGGGCCTCCCTCTGGAACAGCCTCCCTCTGGAACAGCCTCCCTGCCACGCTAAAACTTGAGGAGAAACATCTCCGGTTCTGGAAGCACCTCAAGACCTTCTCATTTCTTTTGCCTTTGCTCCCCCTCTCCCTTGCTGATCTGTTCTCTCTTGGCACCGTGCACCTGGCCACCCTTTGTCCTCCGGGTCCATGTACCCATACAAGCCCCCCCTTTTTCTTCCTGCACTTATCAGACCTACCCTGTCTGCTGCCTTGAACGTAGCACTTGCAAATTGCTGGCTGCACTACCTCTGTTTGTGTGGAATCAGAAAAAAATACAATATTACGGTTGTTACACCAAGCAAAGGAAAATACACCGACAAGGGCTTGTAAAGATTCCCAGAATCTTTATTACAAAACTGAACAGTATTCATCAAAGTACACAAATAGCTATTTGGCCGTCAATACATCACAGAGACCACGAGCAGGGTTCAATGTGAGCAGTGAACAGAATTTCCTAGCTGGACATCGACGTATTTATACAATTTGTAAAAATGATGTCCAGCCTCTTACAAGTTAATAATACATTGGGCTAGGGTCGCGCCAGGTTCACTTTTCTAATTTACATATCTCGTGCATGCGGTTTACTTTTGAATACATTTACTAACACACTCCATTCTTCTTTAATTTAACGTTACACTCTTTACTTATCGTTTTAATACAGATCAAACAAATGTTTCACATATCGTATTTCGATAGCTTTACTTTTCTTGTATACATGTAGTTTAACATTGCTGATTCAAGTAATCCCCTGCTCCCGAGGTCAACAAAGGACAAGGTCTACATGACCCTAACATGTAGCCTGAAGGCAGGTTGGACATTAACTCTCCTACAGAGGTTGAAGAGGTTAAGGCAAGAACACACGAGATGGCCATTTTAGATTACAGGGTGACTTTGTACAAAACCCCTAAAATGGCGGTTCTAACCTAAAATGGAGGTTTGATTCAAGATGGCGGCTTACATCAATTTCTAAGGTCAAGACCTTGCCGTAGAGAGTTATTCGCGTACAATTTTAAGCAACTTAGGCCAATATACGTACAATCATTACAATAGGAGGCGTAATTTAATATTCCAGTTTGACAAACCCTCCTTTTGGCCTATGCCAAGTGCTAACACTACTTCTGATCTCCTTGCAAGTAACTCCATAAGTCATCATCCATACACCTTGAATCATTGTCTGACATATCTATTGCCATTAGGTCTGACACCAGAGTTTCTTTTAACACATACTCTTTGGAAACCTTATCTGGGGCATATATTTTATGCCCTAATACACTTGTTGCTTGCGCGCAACACCCCCCTAATACTGAACATATACCAGGGAGACACTGTATACAACAACAAAGGAACAGAAAACTACCCAGGATTATCAGCAGGGCCAAAAACAATTTCCATCCCCACGAGTGCAGCAGGTCCCAAAACCATGCACTAAGTTCACAGTTTCCCTCAGAGAGGAGTCTGGTACGTAAACGCAGCAAGCGGACCCCACTAATTTACATACGCCTCCACGCTCGGCCAGCATGACATCTTATGCCATCCGGTTCTGAAGAGCCACTAATCTTATTGCTCTCTGCTCTAACGTCATATTATAGAGTATGTCAGTGGTCCGGTTGATGGTTCTCGCTAGTCCCCTGATATCTTCTGAATTCGTAATTTGCCCAAAAAATGGCACAAAGGATTTCATAATATCTCCTAGAGTTTGCGCTGGAGTATCCCCTTTCACACCTCGTTGTGGACGAGTCTTTGAAATTTCTACAGTACTGGCAATAAATACCCCAGGTAATAGAATCCCTAAATAACCGGTTCCTTGCCAATCCCTGGGCAACCATGGAAATGCCACATTACTGCAAACAAAATAGACAGGTTCACCTAAGTACAGAGGTCTGTTTTCACTAGTCAAATTTGCAACGTTTGCGCACTTTCTAAAATTACCCATTGACCGTGTTCCATTCCTCTGTATGCAGAAGGATACTGAATCAGGGCTATGATTAACAGAATAATATGGAGGCGTGGCATCCTTATTGACTATAGGAGCCATTTTGAAAGAGATTAAAGACTGAAAGGGACGAGACAATCTATCAGAGGGCCTAACAGAAGCAACGTTTGGCTTACTCCTATTTGCAAAAAGCGAGCATCCCAGGGGCATCAAAACATTCTTTTCAAAACTATTTAAATTTGTACCATCAAAGTTCCCTGAGATGCTGTCATTCCATCGACCAAAAAAATAGTGCTCTAAGAGAAGCGTAACAGGTAGTTGTCAAAGGTAAGGGATAAATATACCAACCTAGCCCCTTATCCCCATGTTGCGGTAGATGTGAGCAGATCCAGCAATTGGTCTTATTAAAAATTGCATGAGTGGCATTCATTATTAACAAAAGAGTGTTATTCTGATAGTTCCGTCTCTGCAAAGAATCTCTAGGCGATAAAGTATGCAATTGCACGGAAGAAGTGGGAATAACAGATACATTTTCAATAGGTAAAAAGTCCTCTAACCGATATGCTTTCTCCAGATACCATAACCCAAACGCAACAGTTACTAAAAATCCAGCAATTATCACAAAAAGGCAACAGTACACTTTTGGGGTCCCCTTACATGCTTGATCATTGTCTCTGCTAGTCAAATGTTTATCTAAAAGTTTGGTACGAGCGGTAGCGGGTGCAGGCATTGTCGTCTTCAACTGAAAAAACACCAATTGTTTGTTTGCTGGCGACTCCAGTCGCGCGTCTTCTTAATGTCTTTCCCACAACCCGTTGCCAACAGAATATTCCCGTACAGTCGGGCCAAAAGGCACGCCCTCAAATGATTTTCTCAATCGCACAGTCAGACCATGCTGTACGTTTACTTCCTTGGGCGCAAATTATATTTTGCAGTTTCTGGTGAGGACAAAGTGTCGTCACTTCCTCCTGGAAGTGGCGAAATGGGATCAGAAAAGGATTGATCCAGAAGTTCCACTGTTGGGGAGTACGGAGACAAGATGGCCTTTTTGTCCGGCCTTGCGGATTCTGAAGCGGTCTCCGATTCTCCCTTGTTGGTTGTTGCTGTTTCAGGTACACTAGTTACAACAGTGGGAAGGGATTCTGTGTCTTCTCTATCGTATGGCACGGGCTGTGGGATCCGTTTGTTGTGCATCGCATGAATCCAGTTTTTTAAGCCCGCTACCTGCACAGCAGTCTGGGTGACTAGCAGACTTGGTAGGGACCCCTCCACCGAGGTGCAAGGCAAGGCGACCTCTCAAAAAACCTTCGTGAGGATCCAGTCCCCCGGTCGTAGACTGTGACCAGGACCCTCGTAGCACACAGGTAATGCCTCTCGCACCTGGTTATGAATTGAAAACAGATTTTTAGTCAACTGGTTACTGTAATCTGAAAGAAGCACATTTCATATGTCCCGCAATGAGTGACTTTTTGGCATACCCCAAATATTAGCAGGTCTCCCCATTACCACCTCAAAGGGAGAGAGCCCAGTCTTAGTTTGAGGGGTTGTTCTCATCGACAGTAACACGATCGGTAAGGCGTCTGGCCATTTTAGCTTGGTGACAGCACACGTTTTAGCGAATTTGTTCTTTATAATGCCGTTGTGCCTTTCCACTAATCCGGCACTTTGGGCATGTCTGGCTGAATGGAACCGCTTGTCAATCTGTAATCCTTTTGCAAATGTGTAGTATTACAGTGGCAATAAAGTGTGACCCATTATCTGACCAGATGACTCTCGGCAGCCCAAACCTAGGAAAAAACTCTTTCAACAGAGTTTTTGCCGTGGTTGTAGCCGTTGCATCTCTAACCGGGAAGGCCTCGACCCATTTACTAAAGGCACAAATGACAACCAACACATATTTCAGATTGTTACAACGTTCCATTTCAATAAAATCAAAATGAATAACCTCAAACGGAACAGAAGGTGGAGTGAAACTTCCTCTAGGAGTCGAGGTACCTTTTCCTACTTTGTGCTGCAAGCAGACCATGCATCTTTGGAGAAAACGCTCCGCAGTTTTGAAAATCTTATCATTGGCCCATACACTGTGTAGCATTTTAGTCAATTTTCACGCACAAACATGTGTTGGACCATGAGCCATAATAACCATCATTGTAATATAGGCGTCAGGGAGTAACCATTTCCCTTCAATATTGTCTATCCAAGACCCATCGTCATCCAATCTCCCTGCACCCTCAATCCATCTCTTAGTTTCCTCTATGGTAGCATCCACTTGAATATCTTTTACAGCATCGAAACTTTCACCCAAAGTGCAAACGTTTACAATTTCTTTTACAGCATACATTTCTGAACTGAAATCAGTGGCAGTTTGTTTAGCTATCTGATCGGCGAAAGCATTCCCTTTTCCTACATCATCTGTAACCTTTTGATATGCTGAACGTTTTATGATAGCTAACTGAACATGGAGTGCGAGTGCTGAAAGTAATCGCACTATTAAAGTGCCGTGCTGGATTTTCGTTCCGTGCAAGGTCAAGAAACCTCGTTCTTTCCAAAGTCTACCGAAATTGTGGGCCACCCCAAAAGCATACTGACTATCGGTATATATATTCACTGTAAGCCCTTCAGAAAGTTCACAAGCTTGAGTTAACGCTATAATTTCTGCGGCCTGCGCAGAGTTATGCATAATTCTTTTAGTTTCCACAATTGTGCTTAGAGTGGTGACAGCATAAGCAACCGTGGATGCACCGTCTGGAAGTTTAAAACAAGAGCCATCACAAAATAGCTCTCCTTGTGGGCTATTCAAAGGTGTGTCTTTCAGATCAATTCTGCCTTTAGTCTCCTGTTCTGTCATATAAAGGCAATTGTGTGACGTATCGTCACCATCAACAGTATCTTGCGAGACAGGTAAAAGTTCAGCTGGATGTAATACACAACACCTCTGAATTTGAATGTGGGGGGCAAACAAGATTAGTTCATATCTTGTCAATCGTGCAGAAGTGAGGTGTTGCGTTTGAGTTCTATTCAATAAAATATCTACAGAGTGAGGTACCATTAGGGTTAACGCATAACCCAGGACCATTCCCTAACTCTGTTTTACAGACGCAGCAGCAGCAGCAACAGCGTGCAAACATCTTGGCAAAGCGCATGCTACAGGATCAAGGGCGGAGGAATAGTAACCGCACGGCCTATTCTTCCCTCCATGCTCCTGCGTTAATACAGCCAAAGCACATCCATCATGTTCATGCACAAACAATACAAAGGCCTCGTCATAATTCGGAGTTCCTAAAACCGGCGCTGAACACAGCGCGGATTTGAGCAAATCAAATGCTGTCTGGTGTTCCAAAGTCCACGGCAATGGCAAAGAAATGCCCTTCTTTGTCAAAGCCAGCATTGGTTTAATCGTTAAAGAAAAGTTAGGGATTCACAATCGACAATAAGAAGCCATACCTATCAAGGCTCTAACTTCCTTTTGCGTATTTGGGACAGACATGCCAGAAATAGTCTTTATTCATTCAGGTGTCAACCGTCTTCCCTCCTTTGACAGGAGGTAGCCTAAATAGGAGACCTCCTGACAACAATATTGGAATTTTTTAAGTGAAGCTTTGTGGCCATGTTTTGATAGATGGCAAAGCAACAACACGGTGCCTTCTTTACAGGCGCTCTCAGAATCAGCAGCCAAGAGGAGGCCATCTACATACTGCAGTAATGTGCAAGTAGTAGGCAACCCGAGAGTATCGAGCTGCTCTTTCAATGCCCTACTATAAATACTTGGACTCTCAGTGTACCCTTGTGGTGCACGAGTGAATGTAAACGAGCGTCCACCTAGGGTAAACGCAAACAAATACCTGCTATCCTTGTGTATGGGAATACTGAAAAACGCGTTTTTAAGATCAACAACGCTAAAATGAGTGGCAGAAGCCAGAATCATGGTTAGTATCGTTGTAACATCAGGTACAATAGGAAATTGAGGAGCCACAATTTTGTTAATAGCGCGTAAATCAATTATAAAACGAAAGGGAATCGCATTATCACCTTTTTTGTATACTGGCAAAATGGGGCTGTTACATATGCTACCCGTAATCTCCTCAATTACTCCACGATTTACAAAATCAGAAACTATACATTTCAAAGCCTGTTCGCCTTCAACTGAGATCTTATATTGCGGGATGCGAGGCAATTTTACTCCATGTTTCAAAATAATTTTAACAGGTTCAATTTGAAGAATGCCCACATCATTATCATCAATTGCCCATAAGCATTCTGGAACGTTACTAAATTCTGGCGGTAAAGGTCGAGTCAAAAACTGAGAGGCGAGTGATTGCTGAGGTGAAATCGTTAACCGAACTCCGTCCAGAGAACAATGTATTACTGCATGGAATGCCTTCAACAAATTTAGCCCCAGCAAGTTCTCCCCACAGTTTGTGGTAAGTAGAAATGGACACTGTTGTGTGATGGGACCCAATGTTATTGGTACCGGCAAAGAGATCGGACAAACTACAGGTGTGCCTGAAAACCCTACGGAAATGTTGGACTGCCCTGACAGGGGAATATTTGGAACCCGTGAATGATCAATGGAACATTTCTGTGCTCCCGTATCTACTAAAAACAGATGCTTCCTATTTCCCACCGCCATCTCAACATAGGGGCCTTTCTGATGAACGGGAATAGGCATAGGTTCCAAATCCTGCTTCGGGCAATCCTAGCGAAACAGAATATTATCAAAAGGGAGCTCTTCAGAGGGCGCTAGAGGGCCATCCAAGATGGCCAACTTGGTCTAAGGCTCCCGCATTGCTCCGTATTAATCCTTCGGAATCCTCCAGTTCCCGGTGAATCTGTGTGCCAGCCCACAGATCCTTGTCTTTCGGGGCTCCCCAGCGACGTATCTGTGAAATTTGGAGCTGAATCGGGGCCCTCAAGCCAAGTCCCGGCCCGCGCGGCTCTGCCTCCGTGCCCCGCATAGCTGGCCTGCGGGACGACAGCCATCCTGAGCCCGGCCCCCTCTCCGGAGGTAACCTGATCCTCCCCCCGAGGTGGGGCTGCGACGGGGGCACCGCGGGGGCCGACGTAAAATCGGCACCTGTGGCGTCCGCAGGCAGACAGCGTTTCGGCAAGGGTTTGGGGCTCCTGCTCCCTCCCCCATCGGATGCCGGCGCTCGAGCAGAGATCGTGGCCACGAGTTACCCAGGCAGCCGTCGCCGGCCTCGGAGGAGACGGCGCTCCGAGAAAAGATCAGCTGCTCCCTCACTTCGTCTTCGCCCGCTTCCATCGCGCCGGCTCCGGCATCCAGCTCCAGGGCTGCGGGCAGTTGAGCGGGAAGCACAGCGGCGGTGGGGGGCAATCTACCTCTCCCTCACCTGCTCTGAGCCAACTTACAAGTGGAGGGCCTATACGGTCCGGCAGACAGGCGGCCGACCCCAACGACGGCACCAAGGCCACCTCCCCCCGGCTTCACCCACACTCTTCCGAGCCCGCAGTGGACACCGTCCGCCCAGCGGCAGGAGCGGAGCTGGGTGCTGGGAGCCCCCTCCAAGTCTCATAAGCACCCAAGGCGGCACAGGCCTCGAAGAGGGAAAGGCTGTGCGAGAGCAGAGGTAAGGAGTGGGGGGGAAGTCTACATCTCTCCCCGCAGGGAGCCGGTCCCGCATACGGCCACCCCCCCTCCCTCCTGCCTCCCACAAGCAAGCCGAGTTTAAGAGTGGGCTGTGTGACGGAGGAGGCCCTCCTTCACAAAGACGGCGCAGAAGCCCCGAGGATGTCCAACTTGACCCTGCTCTATCTGTGACTTGTGCCTTGCGACAAACACGCAACAGGGAACATTGGGCCTCACCTCACTAAGGTGGGCAACTTCATCCTGGTTCAGGAGAGCCAACAACGCCGGAAGGAGTACCTCACCCCCATTGAAGACCACAGAATCCATCCCCACTACCCACAAATATTGGATTGTGAAGCCTCTCCTCTTACAAACCAGCAAGACCGCCATCCACATTAAGCAGAGTTCAGTCCAGTCCAGTGAAAGGCCCTCGTGGTGCCCTAGTTATAGTCACAAGCGGCCGACAACAGACACTCCCATTCCCGCTGTCACAATGGGGAAGACTGACAAGTCCCAGAGGAAATTAAACTTTGAAAGCGGCTCGACCCCCAGGCCACCCCTCTCCCAGGAGGACCTAGCTTCAGTGTCTCAACAAGATGATTCTATTGGCAACTCCTCCGAAATCAAAGAATAAAATGGATGGTCTGGCGTCTAAAGTCGACCTCCTGCAACATCGTATGGACTCTCATGCTGAACGCATGAGCGATATGGAGCAGAGAGTGTCCAATCTCGATGACAGTTCAACAATTCTAACCAACAAAGTCTCTCAACTGGAATCTCAAATTAAAACAACCATTGCCAAATGTGAGGATTTAGAAGGCCGCTCAAGAAGGAATAACCTACGGATAGTGGGAGTGAGAGAACATCAAACGCAGGAGAAAATGGAAGACTTCGTTGAGTTCCTTTGTATCAACCTATTCAGACGCACTGCTCTGTCCAACCTTTTCATAATTGAGAGGGCTCACAGAGTTCCCGCGTCGAGACCAGCACCGAGCTCCCTGCCCAGGCCTATAATAGCGAGGCTAATGAATTACAGAGATCGGGACTCCATACTCTGGCTTGCCAGAGAAAAAGGCGATCTAAGTCACGAAGGGGACAAAATACACTTCTTTCCCGACTTCTCCTCTTCAGTGCAGACACAACGGGAAACATTTGCCAGCGTCAAGCAAAGACTCCGTAACAGTCAACTGATGTACTCAATGCTCTATCCAGCGCACCTTAGAGTTCAGCACGAGGGAAAGGTCCAGTTCTTTCAAACCCTGGATGAAGCAAATCTACTCTTAGGCTGATTGGGATGCCCAGATCAGAACCAGGCTCGCCCCAGACCTCAGAGGGATATAAACCCCAGGGATCCTCCATAAATGGTAATTCAGGGCAGCGGCTCTGAATCTATCTTGCAGCACAGAGTAAGCTGGAACGTACACATCTAGCGAAAGACGGGGCTGGGACACTTGGGAGGCCTTGTGCGCCCCTAGCACAGCTTCTGTTAAGTCGTTTTTTTTTTCCTAAATTGAGTTTTTTCTGCCAAGGTGGAGGTTCATTCCTCGGGATGGTAACTCCATGGACCATTTGGGTTGTTTGTTGGTTGATGAGGGACCTCTCGGTGGGCCAGTTGGGGATTGCCCACCCTATGGAGAATAACGTCTTGGGCCTGTTGGGGTTAGCCCATAGACCAAGCCCTCAGAGTTCATTCGGAATGTTCAGCGCTGCTTGTCCCCGACCTTCCTGTTCCCCACCTGCGCCCTGCCCACTGTCAGTGCCGTCGCCTCAGCCAGGCTCCCGTCCTCTGTGCACTGACCCTGGAACTAGTCCAAGTACAACCAGTCCATAGCTGTCCACTGGAATGGTAAAGTGGTCCTATATAAAAGCTAACTCGCCCCATTCAATGTCTTAACGTGGAATATAAGAGGTTGCAATAACCCAGCTAAAACCAGAAAAATGTTGCATTACCTCAGACGCCACAAAGTGGACGTGGCCTTGATCCAAGAGACTCACCCCGGGGAAAGACCACCAGTGGGCCAAGAGCTGGGGATGCCACAGATACTTCTCATCGTACTCTACATACTCGAGAGGAGTCGCTATTCTCATACACAGGAGGCTCAGTTTCCGTCTACTGCATACGGCAAAAGACACCGAAGGAAGGGCGATCTTGGTGTGCGGCATCATCGCAGGTCAGAAAATTACTTTCATTAATTCATATGCGCCGAATGTGGATGGCCCTGACAATTTCAGTTGGGTGTTGTCTCAGCTCTCCACTCACGACCCTGCAACAATTATTTGGGGCGGGGACATGAACACGACTCTGGACCCTATAAGAGACAGATCAAAGGCCACACAGCAGCCGCCATCTAAGGCTAGTCTTCAAATAAAGGAAATTTGCAAAGCGTTTGATCTTCAAGACCTTTGGAGAGTATCTAATGGGGAGCTGCGAGATTTCACCTTTCATTCTGCAGTCCACAACATGAGTTCCCGGATCGACTATTTCTTCATCTCAACAAATGGCCCCCTGTCATGTGGCCGGTGTTGGTTACCAGTCAAATGGTCGAAAACATTTGGTCGACAGACAATTTGGTCGACACCATTTGGTCGAATGCCAAATGGTCGAATTTTTTTTTTTTTTTTTACCCATTTTTTGTTTTTTTTTGGGGGGGTCCCCCCCAACCCCCTTTTTTTCTTTTTTATTTTTTTTCCCCACACGAAAACCCACAAAACACATATATATAAAAAAAAAAAATTCAACCATTTGGCATTCGACCAAATGGTGTCGACCAAATTGCAGTCGACCAGTTTGTTGTCGACCAGTTGACTGGACACCGCCGGTGTTGTATTCATCCGAGAATGCTCTCAGACCACTCATCTTTTCATCACTTTTCTTAATCCCAAGCCATCCAACCCCACACCGCCATTACAGCGCTGGTGCTTCAAAATGGGCGCGCTATGCGATGAAGTCTTCGCCTCTGAATTAAGGGAGGAGATAGACGTGTTTCTTGAAGCCAACTTAGGCTCGGTCCCCTCAGCAGGCACAATCTGGGAGTCTTTGAAATGTTTCATTAGAGGAGTTTGCCACACCAAAGAAAATGGTATCCCCAAGCTCATTAGGAGCGAGCTTAAAACCAGCGAAGACAAATTAAAGCTTCTTGAGACCCAGATCACGAACACGGCCGACCCAGAGTCAGCTGCAGTTCTGAAAATGGAACTGCAAAAATTCAATGCCGCGTCTGAACGGGAGGTCAAATTCTTAAGCCGCCCCAGCCAAGTCCGTCAATAAGGTGAGGGCCAAAAACCAGGGGCCCTTCTGGCGAACCTAATCAGAGCCGACAACAAACAGTCCCAAATCGAGAGGATTCGAAACAAGCAAGGCGAGGTGGTCCATACCGACAAAAAGATTGCAGAGGAATTCAGCCTATTCTACCAATATCTTTACAGTGCTAAACTCCCAAAAGATTCAAACGTCCCACTGGAATATCTAGAAGACACAGAGCTCTTCTGGGTCGAACAACATCTGCGTGAACCTCTGAATGAGATGATCTCACAGGAAGAGATTAGAGCTGCTATAAAGACCCTACCCTTTTCCACGGCGCCAGGCCCCGACGGCCTAACGGGAGAATTCTGCAAAGCCTTTGCTGACACCCTGGCTCCTCTCCTGGCGGCTGTGTGCGAAGAAGTGTTAGAAGTGGGGTCTCTCCCTCACTCCTCCTGTGAAGCCAATGTCATCCTTTTGCACAAACCAGGCAAACCACCAAAAGAATGTGCTTCGTACCGCCCTATCTCCCTGCTCAACCTAGACAATAAAATACTCGTCATGGGTCTAGCCAAAAGGTTGATGCCCTTGATGCCTGCTCTTGTACTAGCGGACCAAGCCGGTTTTATACCAGGCCGCAATACGACCTTCGGCATCCAGAGAATGTTCGGAATCATCGAGGCACGAGACCCCACAAATCAGGCAATTGCGGTCCTCCTAGACGCCGAAAAAGCATTTGATTCGGTGGTGTGGCAGTTTATGTTCATGACTCTCACCAGGATGGGACTGGGTGCTCGTTTCATCAAGCGTGTCTCTCTCCTGTACACCAAGCCACAAGCTAATATCATTGTAGGCACCGCAAAATCAGCATCAATAAACCTGCAGCGAGGTACGAGACAAGGCTGCCCGCTTTCAGCTTTAATCTTCACCCTGGTAATGGAGCCATTAGCCTCCAACCTTCGGGAACTCCGACAACAGAGGGGACTCATCATCGGCCCACACAGGCCCACACAGGCTCATCGTCTCACTATACGCCGACGACGTAGCTCTGTTCATACGCAACCCTGAAGTTAACCTGAACCCGGTCATGAGGGAAGTCATCAAATTCGGAGCGGCTTCTGGATTAAAAATCAATCATTCTAAATCCATCGTCTTTCGAATGACTGGAGCCACAAAGCAGTTTGCAGACGAATTCAAACTCACATGGAAAACCGCTAAGGTCTGGTACCTGGGGATACAGCTATCGCTGGACCAGCATGAGGTGTTTCGAGATAATTATGAGGAAGTGGTCAAGTCCCTACAAGACAAGGTTTCACGCTGGAAGACGCTTCCACTAACGCTCTGGGTTAGGGCCTCCTTGGTCAAGATGGTGGTCCTGCCTAAATTACTGTACCTCTTTAACAATATTCCTCTGCTACTACTGCAATCCTTCCTGAAAAGGCTGAAAAGCTTGGTCTTTGAGTTGCTTTGGGCGGGCAAAGCAGCCAGAGTGGCGCATTCAATATTGACACTTCCCGTGTCCAACGGGGGGCTAGCCCTCCCAGACTAGGAGAAATACTTCTGGGCAGATCAGGCTCAATATCTCAGCCATTGGTATGCGACGCAAACAATCCGCCCCCATGTACAAGTGGAACGAGCCCTGGCAACGCCCAACTTTCTGACTGCAGCAGTCTTTGGCCAGATCCCCGTGCCCTGCCCCACGATGAATGTGATGCTCACGACGTACAAGGTCTGGAAGACTTTGGCCCATGAGCTTGGGGTGCAAACAAGGTACTCTCCTCTCTTGCCAGTCAAGTTTATTCCTGGAATCCACCTAACTTCAGAGAAAGTCTTTCATCAATGGGTCGATAAGCTTCATATACAAACTCTACGGGACCTTTTTACAGAGGAAAGCTTCCTAACCACAGATCAAGCAAAAATGAAAGGGGTCACACTGCTCTGGACTTGTTCCTCTATTTCCAAACTCGTTACACCCTACAGTCCCTTTTGCCAGACTTCCTGTGTCAACCACCTACCTAGCAACTGCTGCATGACGTTATTCAGGCACAGGGTGACGGCAGGTTGCTGTCACAAATATACAAAGCATTAATCTCTAGCACGACCCCCGCCAACACAAGCGCAAAAACCAGATGGGAAAGAGCACTAAAGACAGCCATTTCAGATGAGGATTGGGGCTACATCCTGAATCAGACTCAGAAAATCGCACTTAATTCACTTGATGGGAGAGTTCAAGTCGACGGCGCAAAGTTAATGGCCACCCTAATGTGGGTGTGTATTTGTATGGTGTGTTAAATACCAAAAATAAAGGTTTTAAAAAAAAAAGGGAGCTGTTCAGAGAGGTACGCGGCAGAAGGGTGATCAAAAATGTTTCTATTATCCACATTCGAAACTTGCTTATCTTGTGAAGGAGGTTGCTGCGATTCTGGTGCAAACTGACCTATACCAGGGCCCCCTGCACCTGGGTGACCTCTGGATCGTCTACCCATGTTCCCAAATGACCTTTGCTGCAAGGTCGGACATTGTGCGCGCCAGTGGCCTTCCTGCCGGCAATAGGCACACTGGTTAAACGTTACCGGAGCAAAGGGCACACTTTCCTGTGGACTGTACTGACCTCTAAATTGATTACCCCCTCTAGGGCTTCTAACTGTAATAAAACTTTAGTTTTCAGGTCACCCTTCTTTTTCTCAAGTTTTTCCTTTTCAGTATTTACATGATTTTCATAGTACTGAGCCATATGCAGTACATCTGATTGAGACTTCGCCTGCCAAGCGCTTTCAGAAGACATAATCTGTAACAGGATGTCAGGCAGCAATCCACGTACAAATTTGTCGACAAACAGCCTTTTCCCTGACTCTGTGCCTAAGTCTTGTCCACTGAAATCTGAGAATGCCTGCTTGAACCGATTGAAGAAATCGGTAGCACCCTCGGACTTTCCTTGGACACAGGCCGTAAGCTTGTCCCAAATGATTCTTTTTTCAGGAACCATAGTTTTCAATTTTACAATAATTCTATCAGGCAAGGTTAATATCACTTGAGGTGGTTGTTCGCCAGCTGGTCTTTCTCTATCTAGCCTAACCATGTTATCCCATGTATCTCCCAACCCAGGTATGTCATCTATAGTCCTAATCTGTTTCCACAAATCAACTGGCAGGAGTACGGGAAATAATAGTTTAATATCACTTAAGGTGAATACCGACGACTGTAAGACCGACTCTATTTCTTTATAGAATCCAGTCGGATTCTTTCTTATATCGGGAATAGATTGCTTTATGGTGTTCACTTCCTGTCTTGAAAACGGGACATGAACAAACTGTGATACATAATGTACGGGAATGTTCACAGCGAGTATACCCTGTGCAGCATCGGCCGCAACCTCAACCTTTGGGACAAATGTCGGAGGGACCTCTCTCATAGGCAACTGAGAAGTAGGCAGCTCCGAACGCTTACCAAGCAACAGAGCCAAATCAAGCGATAAGGCAGTCGAAGAAGTATCAATCGAAAAGGCTCTCTAATAAACACTCAACAATTCTGCGGGACAACAAATCTTTCTTCTTACACACTCATTCTGCAGGTGCTCTACCATCACCTGTATCACTTTCTTTTGCATTTCTAAGGTATACTGACTACATGTGTAATATACTTCATCTGGAGTTATCGACATATCCGAAATCTATCTTATCGCATCCTTTATAAAAATTGGCGCTTCCTCTCCTTTTAATTCTCGGCGAGGAGAAAACTGTTTCTGTAAGTACATAATACCTAAACTACCACCATCTGCTTCCTCATTCTGTAACTCGTCCAACTCCTTCCTATACTCAAAAATCCTCTCAACATGCTCATATACCTTCTCCGCAGTTTCTCTGGACAATGCTAAGGCGTTCAAATCCCGTAACCCTTGTGGGAAATCTACATCATTTAGTCTATTCCACATTATACTTTCCTTCAATAGAAACATTTTTCTCAGGAATACTTTTTAAATGTGTGGAAAAAACATCGGCTTGTTCACCCTTCTCCATACAATGTTTAGCCCAAGCAATCAATTCACTCTTTTTGTCTGGGGACACAGTATTACGAGTCACAACCCTTGGTCTCGCTCCCTGGTCTACTATAAGTGATGCAGAATCACTTGGAAGAAGAAGAGTAGGCACATGCTGAATATCAACAGGTGAAGGCAAGGGGGCAGGCAAAGGAATGATGGCTGGAAGAACAACAGGAGGAACAGCAGGGAGGACCGGAGGAACTATAGGAGGGGGAACAACAACGGGAAGGGGCAAAGCGCCAGGAGGAGGGACGTAGGGAGGTGGCACGGAGGCATTGGGCCTTCCTTCATGCAAAAGTTTATTAATCAATTCATCTGACGTATGAAAATCTTTTGAAGGGTAGATTTTCTGAATGCCTAATTGAAACGCCCTGTCCGTGTTCCTAACTGACTCCAATTATTTATTTTGATCATATAACCGTGCCTTTTCGACACTTGTCATATGTCTACGCATATGTTTCTCTCTACTCTTTTGTTGCTGCAGAGCTTCTGTTTTCCAACTGTGCAATGCGTCAAATGCTGCAGGTCTAGCCTTTTTCTTTACTAATACAGACTCTAAATATTCTATACGAGGGATTTCAAAACTACCATTGGTTGGCCACCGAAGATTAGAATTATGTCTGGTCTGTCTGTGCCAAATGTCAGTAAATGCTATACTACCAAAGCCTTTCTTACAGTACAAAGTACATGCCGGCGACCCCTCCTGTGGTGCGGGACGGCTATTTTCCAAAGATTGTCTGTCGCTGCGGAATAATGCCCCAAAGCAGGCAGACAATTTCCCAGGCATATCAAAGTTCTGGTGTTACCTGGTTAAATAATTGTGCTCGCGAGTACAATGCTCCAAATTCAAATTGTCAGGGTTAGATTAAGAATCGGGACACGATTCACCTGACCCAAGGACTGGGAGGCCCGATCGGGTTACTAAGGACAATGCTAAGGACCCACATGTCTGGTGATTTTCGGCAAATTTACCCACCTCAAATATATGGACCCTCGTCAAGATGTTGTCTCGGGCTACAGCTCACCGTTCAGGGATCGGATCGTGCAGTTTCGTTGAGGAATTCGCTTCTCGTCTAGAGTGGCTGTTTCTGTTAGCACTGTCCGATCCCGGTCCGATAGCCGAGCCACCCTTCAACGAGACAAAGTCAATCTTGAGGGTCCCTATTCGGGCGCCATCTGTGGAATCAGAAAAAAATACAATATTACGGCTGTTACACCAAGCAAAGGAAAATACACTGACATGGGCTTGTAAAGATTCCCAGAATCTTTATTATAAAACTGAACAGTATTCAACAAAGTACACAAATAGCTATTTGGCCGTCAATACATCACAGAGACCAGCAGCAGGGTTCAATGTGAGCAGTGAACAGAATTTCCTAGCTGGACATCGACGTATTTATACAATTTGTAAAAATGATGTCCAGCCTCTTACAAGTTAATAATACATTGGGCTAGGGTCGCGCCAGGTTCACTTTCCTAATTTACATATCTCGTGCATGCGGTTTACTTTTGAATACATTTACTAACACACTCCATTATTCTTTAATTTAACGTTACACTCTTTAAGTATCGTTTTAATACAGATCAAACAAATGTTTCACATATCGTATTTGGATAGCTTTACTGTTATTGTATACTTGTAGTTTAACATTGCTGATTCAAGTAATCCCCTGCTCCCGAGGTCAACAAAGGACAAGGTATACATGACCCTAACATGTAGCCTGAAGGCAGGTTGGACATTAACTCTCCTACAGAGGTCGAATAGGTTAAGGCAAGAACAAGAGCACACGAGACGACCATTTTAGAATACAGGGTGACTTTGTACAAAACCCCTAAAATGGCAGTTCTAACCTAAAATGGAGGTTTGATTCAAGATGACCTTGCCGTAGAGAGTTATTCGCATACAATTTTAAGCAACTTGGCGTAGGCCAATATACGTACAATTGTTACAATAGGAGGCATAATTTAATATTCCAGTTTGACATTTGTTGCCTTTATTATTTAGTTATTGTTATTTATCTGTTTCTCCTCTGCTTCGCACTTTCCACTTCTTCCCCCTTCCATGCACTTTTCCCCTCCCCCTCTCCCATGCTCTTGCACGTTCTCAATGTCACTGGGCCTAGTAAGATCGCTGTTTTGTTCTCCCCTGTTACCCTCTCTTGCCTTGTCACGGTCTGAAACACTTGCGTACGAGCGCGATAGAAAAAAAATATCAATATCAATGTAATTGCTGGATGGTAGCTGTGTTTTAGCGTTAGGTGCTTTTTTGAAGATATCAGTTGGATTTGTGCAGTCTGGTGGGTGGACATCCAGACTGGGTTTGGCTGTGTTAGGCCTGAAGGATGCTTATGTGTGCAACTAGGCCGGAATGTCATGGGATAGTTGAGTTTTATTAGGGTGATGAGGTGTTCATGGGGTAGTGTTCGTATGTGAACAGCTAGGCACATTTATCAGGGGTATAGCTGTGTTCAAGATGTGTGAGGGTGTATAGTAGTGCGTAAGCATGGTGATGTGATATGGGATAATGGTTCATAATTAAAGCACCCGAGACCAGGCACGTGAACAGGGAACACAGTGACACAATGACATACAGTGACAGAGGGATGGGTTTACAGCCACAGTCGGGGGACATAGGGATATACAACAACAGCATGGGGAACAGGAAAGCCGGGTACACAGAGACATGTGCACGGTGGGCACACACGGGAACTAGAGGGAAGGGTGATTTCATCCCATCCATCCATCCATCCATCCATCCATCCATCCATCCATCCATCCATCCATCCATCCATTCCATCATTCTACCCACCTATCCATTCGATCCATTCATTCCATCCATCCATTCCATCCATTCATTCACTCCATCCATTCCAACCAGTCCATCCATCCAATTCCATCTAGTAAATCCATCCAGTCCATCCATCTAGTCCATCCATCCAGTCCATCCATCCAGTACATCTATCTAGTCCATCCAGTCCATCACTTCCATCACTTTCGTCACTTCCATTCCATCAATACAATGCCTTCCATCCCTTCCATCCCATCCATTCAATGATTTCTATCACTTCCATCACTTCCATCCCATTCATTCAGTGCCTTCCATCACTTCCAATCCATCCACTCAATGCCTTCCATCAATTTCATCCGTTCCATTCAGTGCCTTCCATCACTTCCATGCCATCCATCCCTTCCATCCATTCCATCCATTCCATCCCTCCCATCCATTCCATCCATTGCATCCATCAATACCATGTACATAAATTCCGTCTATTCATTCATGCAGAATGACCTTTGTGACACCCTTACAGTCAGTGGCATAGCACAAAATGTGCCCCCCTGTGAATCATGCTGATGCCCCCCTGCGAGCCATGCTGTTGCCCCATCCCACAGCTCAGCAACAAATCACGGGTTGTGCCACAATCTGTGCCACCCTAGAGTACCATGCTTGCACAATTCACAAGATCATGCTGCTACAGTGGCACGGCACACACTGCACTAGGAGAAAGATATGCACATAATCATTTATTTATTGTTATGTTTATAGCTCAAAAAGCTTTATCATAACATAACATTAATAAAACAACACATTTCATACATATTCATTCTCAAAAAATACTTACATTAAATTAAATAATCAAATAAAATGTATCAAATCGAATTAAATCACAGATATTTACTGCTGAAAACACTTGATAAAAATACACCCATTACAGTACATTCATTACATAGCAGCTAATATCCTATTTTCATGATTTCATTTACATAGTCAGGTATTATGAGTTGCAAAACCTATATCCCATGTTACCAAGTTTCGGGCAGCAATAGATATACTATACCAAATATACAATCAGGGCATTATTTCCCACTTCACCCAGCCTTAAAATGGCCTTCCAGATATTGAACAAGGCTATATGCATAGATTTATGGCCAAAGTTCAGGCAATAGTGCCAGAAGGGGTCACTACTAATGCTATTGTAATCGTTGGAGAGAGGGCCGAGGGTTAAGGGTAAGTATAAACCTGCACAGATCCAGAGAGGTGGACAATTTTATATAGCCTTGGGCGGACTTGGGATTATGGACCAGTAAATTAATAATAGGCCGGTAACTGCTTAGTGTGGCAAGATGGCTATAGTTGGCACACCAATTCCATTGTGCTAGCTTAACATTGGATTTCTTGGTCAGTTCTTGCAGCCTGTCCTCCCAAGGCGGGCTCCATCCTATATGTTCGTAACACGCCATACTCAGGGATACCATAGAGTCAGACGGCTTGCTGGGAGTTACTTCACCTAATAGAGTGAGAAGCGGGCAGATAGAGAGTTTACGTGCTTTAAAGAATAATGCATTTCTTTTTTTTCAGCACCATAGAGGACAGGGACATAAGACCCGGCTCCAAGCAAATGATTTCGACGGGAACCCCAGGGCCAAGTCCAAGCATTTTCCTTCAAAATCTGCCCTCAAAAACATTGAGCCAAGAAACATCCTTCATGAAAATGGCATATAATCCATACAGTGCTAATGTACAAAAGCATACCCCTACTGTCCAACCTAACTTGCAGTGATGTGTTCTCGTGCAATCCCACAGTAGCCAGTAATGCATCCCGAAGGCAGCCCAAACGATTCATTTTGGCCCATAACCTACTCCTATTTACTGTATCGAAGGCTGCTGGAAAGACGATCATGATGACATATAGGCCGGGTTGGGCCTTAGTTTTAGTCTTTCTGGTAAGGTAGTCAAGAAACCACAGGCAGTGAGAGGTTCCCGAGCCTGCACGGAAACCCATTTGAAGCATACTTAATAATCCTATTGACTCCACCCAGTTAGTCAATCTGTCAAGTAGTAAAGAAGCAAAACTGTTTCCCATGGAGTCCAACATGGCAAGGAGTCGAAAGTTCTTAGGGCATGTTTTAGACCCCTTCTTGTAGAAAGGTACAAGGATAGAAAGCCACCATGATTCAGGGATCATGCCCTCCTCAGATACCTTCCAAAACAGAAGATAGATAAGCTCTCAACAGTAATCCATATTTTTTTTGTATTATTACATTGGGGAACAGCAATTTTTAGCATGATGTACATATGTACATATGTGTTTTAATGCATTATTCAACACACTTTCTGAGTAAAATTGGCTAAAAAGACAGAGCGCCTGCAATAGTTTTGTAGGGTGACACCAATTCAAAGTTAAAATACATGCAAGGCACCAACAGTGCAGAGGAACATTAATGCTTTAATTAATGTAATGCTTTGCTATTATCACAAACCAAAGGAAGGTAAAGAAATACGTTCGAATAGTTTTAGCATCTTTGATTCACCAGGGACAGTCTTTAGCAAATATAAGACCAAATGTCCATCTTGAAATTGTACACTATGTTTCTCAATTTTTTTTTTACAAAACACACAATAATAAAACACTAAACAATTCATGCTTAAAACTTAATTTACCAATTCACCATGAAGATGGACGAATAGTCTTACATGTGCAAAATAAGCATCCCTGGTGAATCAACTAGGCTAAAACTATTGACATTTATTTCTTTACCTTCCTTTCGTTTGTGATACATTTGAGTTTCCCACGAAGTAGGGAGATGGGGTACCCCTCAGTGGGTGTAGCCAATGAGAGATTGGTATGCTTTACTGTTATAAATGCCATGCCACAATGAAAACATGTGCAACTGGCTACACAATGTAGACTGGTCTAGACGCATAATACCATATTACATTAAAACATGCAATGCCACATTAAGACATACCTAGACTGCTTGCACCAACATGCCAGTTGAAGCAATGACACTAATCATGGCTATTTTATCACAGATGCTCAGAGTAATATACAATGCCAAAGTAAGAAACAGCTAAGCTGGCAGCAACCACATGCCAGTCTAGCCAGGTAATTACACATAGTATGTCTGCTTTATCAGAGATGCCCAGTTAAAGAAAAGTCAAGCCATAGTAAGAAATGACTAGACTGTCTAGCCACTAATAGCACCTATCATGCCTGCTGAGCCTCGAAATGGGTGGCCATTATGATTTAGTGCACAACCCTGCCCCACTCCAACCCCCCACAAATCCCCTCTCCCTCCCACGCCCTAGTGCAACACCTAACAAGTAGCTCCTCAGCCCATAATTACCTCCACGTCCCTCTTCCTCATCCCAATGCTTACATATTTGGCACCTAGCTTGGACATTACGGATTTAATTATTTTAGGCGAGAGGAAAATTGGGAGTCTCTCGCCTAAATTGGGTTGGCATGTATGCAAGGATAGTACTGTCAGGGACGTCATTTCACCAAAATGCTACGGGTAACGGAAGTGACATCACATGACCCTTGACTTCTGAGGACATCACAAGAAATTATGTCATTTGACCCCAAACCCAAGTGACATCATGGGAAACGAAGGAACACAACATTTCACCCCTTGACAAAACAGGAAGTGGCATCACATAGCATTGTTTCTAAGTACACTACGAAAAATACAGTTATGATATCACTTTAAAGTGATACACATTTCATATAAGAAGGGTTCACCATATGTATCATTCATATCAGTGTGTATAGGCCCATATTACCAAATTAGTGTGAATGCTAGCAGACGTCCATTGCGAAAAGATAATGGTGTGTTATTATATAGCACGTATGCTTAAGCGCTTCATATAGAACAAGGCTGAGTTGATCTTGGCAGGAGTCGAAACTGCAACTCACGCACACATTGCAGCAGTGAGTGCTCAACCCACTGAGCTATCTTACCAGCTATAGCTATCCGAAAACCAGCAACTCCAGAAACAAATAGCCACATGCTTCAGGCCACAGCCCAGGAGCCTCAATTTAACATAATGCTATTTTTTCTTCTTTTTCTATGGGTAGCAAAGGAGACTTCAGGGGTCGCAGGTACAGCCTCCGGTGACCCCTAAATGACATCCCTGTGTACTGTGGCAAAAAGACAAACAAGAAAACAGAAGTTTCAATAGTACCAAGAATGAACCACTGAAGAATGTTGACAAGCAACTTCTTCAAGCTGGCCCCAAAATGTTATAGTTTTGTCCAATAAAATTGAGGCTACTTCTTTCTCCATGTTTACCACTAAGGTCTATTCTGGATATCGTGTGTTCTCCAGTATCTAGTACAATCTCTTACGTTTGGTCTTCTGGCCATTTGATAACTCAGCCTCCATCTGGGCTGACATTGCACCCCCTCCTACCTGTTTCCTGAATCCAGACACTGCTCTTACTCTCTGTTTATACCCATGAGAATTTGAGAGTCTATAAATAAAAAAAAATACTATGCAGTAGTACCTTATAGGCACCCTATCTCTTGTTTTAGAAATGAAATAAAACATATTTTATATGAAGGTATTTTTTTACGTGACAAATACACACTTATATGAGAGGGAACTAACATCTGCTCTATGTTCTATTTGAAAGGAAAGACGACAAGCTTTGTAACTTAAAATGGAGGTTGTAAATGTGGTGTTATAAGTCTGCGTATGTGCTCATGAAAAGTTTCACCTGAATAAGTCCCATTCAAGGTATGGAATGTGTGGTGCATTTCACCACTGTTGTTTGGGTGGTGTGGCCTTTAGTCCTATTCGACCCCGGATAAATATGAGTCATAATGTGTTTCTTGACCCCTCGCAGGGAACGGAACGCCCAAGAAATGTCTTCTTTGCTTTTAATGGAGGTGTCATTTTAAAAATACATACATTTATAAGCCTATGCTAACTATGCTAAGCAAAGTGATCTACTGAATTTTCGCTGAGTTCTTTCTATGCAATGTATTAAAATAAAAAATAAAAAAATATGTGGAATGTGGACAACCTAGATTTCTCCAAGGCAAGTATTTTTCAGGTATTTACGTTTGTTCAGGATTTTAAAGAGGCGTCACACTCCAGACCAGGACTCTTTACACTGGTCAAGAATGCAGCGCATAATTAAAATGCTTTTAATTTTATGAATTTGGATTCAGCTTTGAGAAGGCAACCCGTCTCACACCCCCCTTAGAGTTCCCCCCGTGTCACAATAGACCATGAACTAGGCGGTGTGTAATAATAGAATATGTATTTATTTGACAAATTATAGAATACACATAGGGGCTGATTCATGGAATTATTTGCGCCGAAAAACAGGGATTTATGCACCATTCTGCCTGCAAATCCCTGTTTAACAAATGGGGATTTGTAGGCAGAATGGCGCACAAATCCCCATTTTTCAGCGCAAATAATTCCATGAATCAGCCCCTTAGTTTGACCTTGTTACATAACAGATACAATGCACAGTTGAATAAAAGCACAATTACTTTTCGGGTATTTTCATATAGCCCACAGTTAGTATTTCCCCCTGTAACACTCCTTGAAACCCCTGTAACCAGATTTTCTGTGGATAGAAACTAGTAGCAAGGAGTCCGGTATACTATGTAAACATCGGATTGAAAATCCAACCTGCCACCCCTGAATGGGAGGCAAAAGTCAGATTGAGCTCCCCTGAAAAATTATCAAAATGGCACTCGGAATTACTAAACTGTTGTTTTACATGTGCGGTTAAATGAATGAAAAATGAAAAAGGCAGAAATGTGTATGGTAGTATCAAAGAAGCAGGAAAATTCACAAGCTACAAGGCGATGTGCTAAACAATGGGCATACAGTTTAGAAAATCAACTTTAGAAGGAAACAGTGCAGCGAAATCACACGTGGCAGGATTGGAATTTCTTGACTTTTACTGGTTTAAATAGCAAAACGGCTTGAAAATTGAGCTAAAGAAACAAAATTGGGTGGCTCTGGTTTTGGCCAACTGATCAGCCAGGTTGTTTCCAGTTTTGTCTGGCCCCTCTATTCTGGAATGACCCTTAATCTTTTTCCAATAGATGGTCATCCCTTTAGAGATGACCAGATCATCAATATTTTGAATAATCTTGCCATGTTTAAGTGGTTTGTTATTTGCACAGAGCATGCCTCTGGTTCTCCAGTTGATCAGGTGCTCCACAAACCCGTTCCAGACATAATCTGAATCAGTGGTTATGACCAGTTTGTGGAGTTGGTGTTGCACGGCAGTGAGGATGGCCTGATGGACTGCCATCAACTCTGCCACCTGACTACTGCAGTGACCGATTTTGTACCCAGCGCAGGGTTCCAGAACATCATTCACCCAGGCATTCCCAACGCTGGCCACCAGTTCCTTTTCCCCCTTGTTGTCAACATGAACTGTGGTCATCTGTTGCACTTGTCTTTTCATAGACTTTGTGTGGGATATTCAGTATGCCTACATGTCCTGAGTTTTGAGACTTTCGTCCTCAAGATAGTTTTCTCTGGCACAATTATGCAAGTCAGCCAGATCTTGTGCGAAGGGACTCTTCTTGTTTTGGCCATATCTGACCTCCACAGGAAAGCCTTGCATGGACAGAATCCAGGAGGTAATTCTGGAATTACTTACATTTCGTGCCCGGGTGCTGTCACTTTAGAGGTATTGCAAAGGTTGGTGTGGAGTCTCCACTATGATGTGCTCCCCACGGATGAACGGGTAGTAATTTTTCAATGCTCACACCGTTGCCAGGAGCGCCTTCTCACAATTGTTGAATTTTCTCCAATTTATCCTCCACAGAGGAAAAATTCTTACTTGCGTAGGAGATGACTTTATTGACCTTGTCATGCTTTTGGCATAATACTGCTGTCAAGCATGTATTCAAGGACCCTGTCTCCAAGAAGACCTCCTTGTTTTTGACTGGGTAAGCTAGACAAGGCGCTTCTTAGAGACTTCTTTTGAGTTGTTTTACTACCTCTGCTTGTTCTGGACCCAACTCCCACTTGACACCGCACGTCAACAGATGGACAAGGGGTCTTGTGACCTCTGTGTAATCCTCAATGAACTTCCTACTGTAATTATTCAGTCCAAGGAGGCTTCATAGCTCACGCAGAGTTGTGGGGTCTTTTAGTTTTAGAAGTGCTTCCACTTTCTTCGCCTGGGGACAGAGACCTTCAGGGGTCATTTCATGTCCCAAGAAGTTGACACATGTCCTCTGGAAGGACAGTTTTGCTCTGACAACCCTCAACTGGATTAGAACATAATGGAGTTCCGCTATATGTTCCTCCACAGTTGAGCTTTTAATAAAGACGTCATCCACATAGGCCAGGTTAACCCTTCGACCCATGTTGGACATGGCCATGTGTAAGAAGAAGTTGAATTTGTTGCCGGAGCTTATGTATCCGAAGGGAGTCCGGGTCCATATGTACTGCTCCCCCCCGAAGGTAAAGGCCAGCTTGTACTGGTCCTCCCTACTGACGGGCACAGTCCAGTATCCATTTGTCAGGTCAATGGCGGTGTCCACCTTTGACCCCTGGATCTAGACCAGCCCTTGATCAATGTAAGGAAGAGGCCATCAGGACATGTGGACCCGTTTGTTCAGCTCCCTAAGGTCTGCGCAAAGTCTCCATTGGCCATTTAGTTTTAAAATCCTCAGCACCAGATTATTAAAGGTGCTGTGGACTGAACAAATGATCCCACAGGACTCTAGGTTTTTGATAATTTCTGTCAGGGACTCCATAGATGCGAGAGGCAAGCGATATTGCTTCACAAACACAGGTGCCGTCCCAGGGTCCATGGGAATTGAAGTAGTATGTATCTCAGTGCAACCACAGTCGTACGAGCCCACAGCAAAGATATCTTGAAAATCTAAGAACACCTGTTTCAACTTTTGCTTTTGTTCCTCAGTCTCACAGGTATCAGCAAGGTTGACCCGCTCTTCAACCATCTGCCTGAAGCTTGGAAAGACATTGGGTTTAGCGATCTCAGCTGCCTCCTCCAGCTGGATGGAGGGGTCTCTGGTTAAAGTGTTCATCTGGACAGATGGTTTCTGGTAGGAGAGGCAGTCAATGTGGACCTGGAAGATCACCTCAACCTTCCGGATGTCATAGGTCACCTCTTCCTCCCCGTAAGGGCAGGAAGAGTACACCAGGAAATTCCCCCCTTGCCGGGTGAAGATCCTGTACGGTGGTATGTCATTGTCACTATCATTGTCATAGCAGTCATTGGGGATTGGTCCTATCAGTTCATTTCCTAGATCCATGGAAAAATATCAGTTATCAACCACCATTCCAATAATGGTGTCTGCGCCCAGAGTGGTATTCCTGAGGTCGCTGGTATCCACCACTATTGGAATGGTGTTGCGTTCTACATTGACTAATGGTGTTGGGTCTAACCCCAACCCCTGCTGTTGAAGATGGGCGTTGATGTGTAAATATGCATCTGGATTTCGTAGCTCCTGTCCTCTTTTTATTTTTAAGTCAAGTGGCAATTGTCAGGTTGATCTTGGGATGGTGATCTCCTTTCCAATTTGAACTTCTACCGCATATGGCAGCAATTGAGCTGACCAAAATGCTTTTCCAGAATCATCAAAGCACATGGGATTGTCCCCTAGTCGGGACCAGACTTTGTGATTTATAAGATCCAAATTAATCGCAAATCGATTGAGAATGTCACTGCCTAAATAGAATGCAGCAGGGGCATCTTGCACGACCCAACAATTGTGCACTATGCTTTTATCACTGATTGAAATTTTGAGCATACACCTGCTAGCCAAGAGATGTTTGGAATTGGGAATTTCCAGTCCCATTTCCCACTTATCCATCGATTTAAATGCGGGAATGGTTGGATCTTTTAGGAGTTTCCTGAACATGGTTTCGCTGATGAAGCTCTTCCCCTTGTTCAAGCACACTTAGGCGAGAACAGACTCCTTCCCCTCATTTAAATGAATAGGGAAGAACAGCTGTTCTCTTATTTGCTGAGTGTCAGATAAACTTTGAGATGGTCTTTCATCATTTTTGACTATAGGATTTGGATTTTCAGATTGGGAATTGGTATACAATTTCAAAGTATTTTCTTCCAATGTGGAATGCCACTTGAAACTCGAAGGTAGGTTGATTTTCAAGAATGGAGAGGAGTTACCATCACCAGATTCCGTGGATGACAATTCTGGGGTTCTTTGATGGTTGATTCTGAATCAGTCCCCACCCCTACCCAGTCTAAATTCTGGTCCCTTGGGACCCATTTTTCTTTGGGAGGAATTCCCCCGTCCCTGAAGGAGAAGATTTTCTTCTCAGAATCCTCCAAGGATTCTTCCCCTTCAAACTGGAGGACACTGACTTCCTCCACAAAATGGGTCTTTTTGATTTCTTTGTTTCTCTTACCCACCCTCTGTTCCCTGGTTTGCAGATTTTCAGGGGCAAGAGATTTTAGTTCCAGTTCTGGGGTTTCCAGGGGCTTTTCACAGGTGAGGAAGGAATCTTCCTCTAGAACTTTGCAGCCCCCTTCCTCCTGTGCCTCCTCCTCTGGAACCAGTGGGTGGTCTTGGTTCTCTCCCCGTCATTGTTCTGGGGTGTCAGACCCTTGGTTTGAGGGGTTCTGAGCCACCATGTTCATCTGAGGGTTTTGCTGAGCCCTCAACATGCAACTCAGATCCTGAGTGAGGTTCTGGTCCTGGTGCTCCAGTTGAGACACCCGCTCTGGCGGGTAAGGGGGTCTTTGCTCAAACCTAGGTTGTTCTCGGGAAGGGTAACTATCACTTCTCCCGGAGTACCCTCGGTATTGGGGATTCCCTTGGTAACCCCCCACCCTTGGCCTCACCTCTCCCGGGTTGGGTGGTCTGGACTCCTGAAAGCAGGGAGAGAAAGGAAGGATGTCCTGCAGGTTGGGGTTTGGAAGGTACCGGGGGTAGAACCTTAACCGAGGATTTGGAAGATTACTGCCCTCCACAGGGAAGTTAGGAGGGAAGTTTGGAGGGAAGTTTCCTGGGGCAGTACTCACCTCGTTGGATGCCATCATTGGGTTGGGGGAGTCCACACATAGCCCAAGATAGGTCTATTGCCCTTATATTGAGGACTGATATAATTTGCACAGTTAGAGGTCATATTGGTGGGGCTACCTACCTGACTACCACCTGCTGCTGATTGATCACAAGGCCTTCTTTGCCTCTGCTTTGGCTGGTATTGAGAAGGGGTATTTTTAGGCCCCCCTATTTCTAGGTCCAAAATGGTGGCAACCTTCACCTCTGCCACCTTATCAGCAGCGGGGGTGTTGGTTTGTTTGGGTTTTTTTGTTTGATTTTTATTTTCTGCAAGTTTTCAGACCTCATAGATCTGGGTTACCTGCTCTACTACCCAGTACAAGTTCCTGTTGTCATGAAAATCCCTTACCAGCTGGGTCATTATATATTTTGGGAGCACATATATGTGCGCACCCGCATGGTAGTTTGTGCAAATGCGTGTTTTAGCTCCTGCACAAATTCCCTTGGGGCCTGATCCTTGCCGCACTGCAGATTGTAAGCTGCTTTGCAAGCCTACTTGGGGTTTCTGTGGGCGGAAAATGCTTCAAGATGGCCACCTCATAGGTGGACCACCTTGAATTGTTTTGGTCTTCCAGCCCCGAAAAGAAGCTGGAGTACTCTGGAGAAAACGTCTATTTTGTATAGTCTATGCAATTCTGGCTATTTTGATGTGAAAAGAGTCTATCATCTGTTTGTATAGTTCCAGATGCTCCCAGACAGAACATTTTGCATTTTTGTGATACATGGTTATAAAATTCCTCATAGCCTTAATCTGCCTAATGGGGTCTTTCAGCAGAGCTCTCTTGTTTATTTGCCTTCTTTTGCTGCTTCATTGAGTCCATTCACCCTCAGACTCAAAGCTGCTACTGTTTGACATCCCCACGTTATCTTCTAGGCACTCCCTGATTCTTTGAGCTTGTGAGTTGCTCTCAGAATGGTGGGTGTTAGGCGATCCTCTGCACACCAGGCCACGACACATCAGAACACTGCTCACATTCCCCCAACATCTCCTCCCAAGCTTCGAGGCTCAAGTGATTCGGTGAAGCCACAGAACCGAAGACTCCGTACCGTTGTACGGGCTCGATTGCAACCCTTTCTGCATTGGCAACTGCCTTGGAGGACGTATAGCAGAAAGGGCGGCCTTACGTCTCCGCGCCGGTCACGTGATACGCTATGGCGTTCCCCGTGTGATCTTGGTGAACGTCACATGATCCAGAGGAGTCACGTGACCCAGCGGCGAGTAGTATAAAGGCCTGAGAGACAGAACGCTCATTGCTTCTCAGCTGGCTTTGGACACTGTTTGGCGTTACATCTTGCTCCTTGTTACCTTGATCACGGAACTCTATCTCGGACTCCCTTGGACACCCCTTGGTACTTTTGCTTGGAACTGTTTACCTGTTGCCGGATATTTGGACTGCACCTCGACTTGTCTTTGGATCATCCCTTGGTACCCTGCTGGTCTCCTACGCCTTTTTCCCTACCGGGGATTCAAGTCAAGCCCTGACTCCCACAGGTGGCTACTCCTCATCCACGCTAACCTGCGGTTCTACCATTCCTGGGACCGCCGCATCTAATGAGCCTCGAACCTCCCTACTAGGTTACCTGGGTCTCTCTACACCAGATAGGTAAGACACTTTAGATTACTTTATTTGCCTGCCTGTATTGTGATTGCCTGGTGCTTAACCTCCTTCCTTCTTGACAGCAGCATCAGTGTTCCAGAGGCTCCGTGGATCTGGGAAGACATCTCTCACCTGTGGCCTCAAGGGTCGCACAGCGGGTTTCTATTTTCGTTCCCCTGTGCGTCACTTGGGGACGGAGGTCTCATCGGTCTACACGACACTCAAGTCAGAACAGACTGAGAAGCCGTATAGTCGTGTTAGACGATGCAGGGATCCACGGACGAACCCATGACTGCTTTAGTTCAGGCAATTACAATACTAAGGGCAGACATGGCCGCCGCGAACACAGTGATCCACCAAAGGCTGGATACCATACAGAGCGTTCAGCATTCACTTCCTGCAGACCCGGAGTTTGGAGAGGGCAGCTCCTCCCCTACACCGCCAGTCCCGACTCCAATAGTCCTCCCAACTCCTTCCCCCCTGGCTGCTCCTGAACGTTACCAGGGCGATCCCAAGACATTCAGAACCTTTGTTAACCAGTGCAAGTTACATTTCTTATGCAGGCCTTTGGCTTTTCCCACGTCCACTGCTAAGGCCGCCTTCGCCCTTTCCCATTTAGCTGGAACAGCTGCCGCTTGGGCTAATCCCCTGTTAGAAAACAATAGCCCGGTTCTTTACGACTTTGATTTGTTGGTCCTAGAAATGTCCCGAGTATTCGATACTCGACACAAGGCACAGTCTAGGGATTTGGAGTTGTTGGAATTGACTCAGGGCAAAAGAACGCTGATAGATTACATCACCAGGTTTAATCAGCTAGTTGCGGAAACATCATGGCCAGAGAATAAGCGGGCGGTGGTCTTTTATAGGGGATTGAGTAACACCATGAAAGACGCTTTAGCAGTGATCCCTTCTATGCCTACCCAGTACCAGGAATTGGTTGACCTCGTCCTGCAGGTAGATGCACGCCGAGCGGAGCGTAGAGCTGAATCAGGGGCCTCCTCCTCTCCTCCTCTTGTTAATACTCCCGTTTCTGTTACTGTAGAACCTATGCAAGTGGGAGGGGTACGCAGTCCTATTACAACATCTGAGAGGGAACGAAGAAGGGTTGATAATGCGTGCTTTTACTGTGGCACCACTGGACATTTCGTGAAAGAGTGTCCTCGACGTCCCAAGAAGAGTCAGGTTTTTCGGATGGCTCGACCTTAGAACCGGAGACCAGGTCGAGTGTTCCATCATCTTCTCCGGGAACCCCTCTTTCCTTTGCTCGTGTTCAACCTATCTCCGTAAAGGCTACTCTATGTCCTTCTACTGGCCTTCTACATGTAGTCAATATCATTATTGATTCTGGTGCCACTGGTAATTACATAGATATTGAATTAGCCCATTCCCTCAATCTACCTTTAGTGGTAAAAACACGACCGGAACCTGTCCAAGCCGTAGACGGCTCCGCATTGATTTCTGGTCCTGTTAGACACCAAACCGCACCCCTCTTGTTGAACATACAGGACATACACACAGAAACCTTGAGCTTTGATTTGATCACCGCACCTCAATTCGGTATCATACTAGGGATACCCTGGTTACGTGAACATAACCCATTGATCAATTGGCAAGCAGGCACTGTACTCTTTGAGTCCGACATTTGTCAGAATTATTGTCTCCCGATCCATCAAGCCTCTGACACACCCTCTCGGGTCTTGGGAGCACTAGCACAACTCACACTGACGGTTGACGATCCAGAAGTCATACAGTCTCATACTGTTGGGGGGTTGGTGTCTGGGATCCCACCAGAATATCTGGCTTTCGAATCGGTTTTCGATCGAGGCTCGTCTGAGGTACTTCCTCCACATAGACCTTATGACTGCCCAATCGAACTGCTTCCTGATTCCACCGTTCCTTCGGGCAGGATCTACTCTCTGTCTCCTTCGGAGGAACTGGTGTTAAAAGAATACGTACAGAACGCCCTGCGTTTAGGACACATCCGCCCCTCCACTTCACCAGCGGCAAGTCCTATCTTCTTTGTACCTAAGAAGGAGGGGGATTTACGTCCTTGTGTGGATTATCGGCGTTTGAACGCGATCACCAAGAAGGATAGATATCCCATCCCGTTAATCACTCCACTCTTAGATCACTTAACACATGCCACCGTTTTTACCAAACTTGATCTACGCGGCGCATACAATTTGGTACGCGTTCGCGAGGGAGACGAGTGGAAAACTGCTTTCTGTACACGTTACGGATTGTACGAATATCTTGTCATGCCTTTTGGCTTATGTAACGCCCCGGCCACGTTCCAACGATTCATGAATGACATTTTCAGGGATATTCTGGATGTGTACATGGTTGTATATTTGGACGACATCCTGATCTTCTCTCGTGACCTGGATGTCCATGTAAAACACGTCCGAGAGGTACTAGCCCGTTTAAGCAAACATTCCTTATTTGCCAAACCTGAGAAATGTCAGTTCCATAAGACCTCTGTTGAGTTTTTGGGTTTCCATATCACCCCTGGGGCGGTATCCATGAACGAGTCTAAGGTCAAAGCAGTCTTAGATTGGCCAGTACCTCAAACACTCAAATCCTTGCAGGCCTTTTTAGGATTCGCCAACTTCTATAGGCGTTTCATCTCTTCCTTTTCCACGATTGTAGCCCCACTCACGGCCCTGACTAGCCCTCGGGTGCCATATCAGTGGCAGAGAGAACAGCAGGAGGCTTTTGTGACTCTGAAAACCGCCTTTACTACCGCACCAGTACTCCAACATCCCAATCCGGATCTTCCGTTCATAGTCGAGGCAGATGCCTCTTCCTTTGCCCTCGGGGCGGTGCTGTCACAAACGTGTCCTAACACCGGCAAGTTACACCCAGTGGCGTTCCACTCCCGTAAGTTTTCCGGTACTGAGTCTCATTATACCGTTACGGAAAAGGAACTCTTGGCGGTCATGGACGCGTTCCGTGTTTGGCGTCATCATCTTCTGGGGGCTAAGTATCCTGTCACAGTATACTCCGATCATCGGAACCTACAGGATTTGGCCTCCCTGAAATGCATTAATAGCAGACAGGTCCGATGGCATCTTTTCTTTTCCTCCTTCGACTTCCGTATTATGCACCGTCCTGGAACGGCGCATGGGAAGGCGGATGCCTTGTCACGTTCCCCGGGGGGGGTCCAGCTGCCTACATTCCCCGACACTGTTCTCGAAAAGAGTCATGTGATTTGTCTCTGTACTCCCTCATTGTCACTGATAGACTCGGTTCGATCCTGGACTAGCGATCATTCTGACCAGTTACGAGAATGGGATCCGGTATATTCTGATGGTTTACCTTTCGTACACGAACGCCTGTTCCTTCCTACACCTGATACACGTAATCTTGCCCTTGAGTGGTCTCATGACGCCCCCTTTAATGCCCATCCCGGACAGGAGCGCACTTTAGACCTTCTCAAGCGTTGGTGTTGGTGGCCTTCTATGAGGCGCGATGTGGAGTGTTACGTCAGGTCTTGTGCGGTATGTGCTCAGGCTAAACATCAAAGGGGTCGACCGATTGGGTTGTTGCTTCCGCTTCCGGTACCTCCCAGGCCCTGGCATACTTTGACGATGGATTTCGTTACCGATCTCCCCAAGTCGAAAGGCTTCGATACCATCTGGGTAGTAGTGGACACGTTCACAAAAATGGCCCGTTTTGTCCCTTGCAAAGGTGTCCCTTCGGCCCCTGTCTTGGCGGACTTGTTTTTTGAACATGTGTTTATGCTATTCGGCCTCCCTTCGGTCATTATTTCCGATCGAGGTTCACAGTTCACCTCTCGGTTTTGGAGATCCTTGACGAAACTATTGGGCATTGATACGAGGTATTCTTCGGCCTATCATCCGGAGACCGATGGTCAGACCGAAAGGACGAATCAATCGATGGAACAGTACCTTCGTTGCCTCATATTGCAACACCAGTCCTCTTGGTTGGCCGTTTTGCGGCTTGCGGAGTTTGCGTATAACAATGCGGCTCATTCAGCTACTGGTTATTCTCCTTTTTACGCCCTCTATGGTCAACATCCCAAGGTTTTGCCGGTCCCTGATGCCTCTGGTTCTTTGAATCCTGCGGCCACGACATGTCTTAGGGATCTTTCTGCTATTCATGCGAGTACAGTGGTACATCTCACTGAAGCAAAGGCCTCTATGAAGGCCCGTGTGGATGGCAAACGTCGTGCTGCTCCCCCTCTGGTGGTGGGTTCTAGGGTCTGGTTGTCTTCCCGACATCTTCGCCTGGTGGGTTGCCGGAAGTTGCTGCCTCGCTTTGTCGGGCCGTATGTGATCTCGCAGGTTGTTAATCCGGTGGCTTTCCGTCTAGTACTCCCCAGCTCTTGGCGTATCCATCCTGTGTTTCATGTCTCCCTCCTCAAACCCTGTCCTGACTCAGTCCGTCTTCGGGCCCCTGTTGCGCCGGTGTCCTTGACCTCTCCTGATGTTTTTGAGGTATCGGCCATATTGGGTTCTAGATGGTTTAGGGGTAGGCTCCAGTTTCTGGTGGATTGGACGGGTTACGGCCCGGAGGAGCGTTCGTGGGTTTCCGCATCTGATGTGAACGCCCCGCGGTTGGTAGCCCGTTTCCATAGGGATCATCCGTCCTGCCCACGGGGTCGTGGGCCGTTGGGGGGGGGCTATGTTAGGCGATCCTCTGCACACCAGGCCACGACACATCAGAACACTGCTCACATTCCCCCAACATCTCCTCCCAAGCTTCGAGGCTCAAGTGATTCGGTGAAGCCACAGAACCGAAGACTCCGTACCGTTGTACGGGCTCGATTGCAACCCTTTCTGCATTGGCAACTGCCTTGGAGGACGTATAGCAGAAAGGGCGGCCTTACGTCTCCGCGCCGGTCACGTGATACGCTATGGCGTTCCCCGTGTGATCTTGGTGAACGTCACATGATCCAGAGGAGTCACGTGACCCAGCGGCGAGTAGTATAAAGGCCTGAGAGACAGAACGCTCATTGCTTCTCAGCTGGCTTCGGACACTGTTTGGCGTTACATCTTGCTCCTTGTTACCTTGATCACGGAACTCTATCTCGGACTCCCTTGGACACCCCTTGGTACTTTTGCTTGGAACTGTTTACCTGTTGCCGGATATTTGGACTGCACCTCGACTTGTCTTTGGATCATCCCTTGGTACCCTGCTGGTCTCCTACGCCTTTTTCCCTACCGGGGATTCAAGTCAAGCCCTGACTCCCACAGGTGGCTACTCCTCATCCACGCTAACCTGCGGTTCTACCATTCCTGGGACCGCCGCATCTAATGAGCCTCGAACCTCCCTACTAGGTTACCTGGGTCTCTCTACACCAGATAGGTAAGACACTTTAGATTACTTTATTTGCCTGCCTGTATTGTGATTGCCTGGTGCTTAACCTCCTTCCTTCTTGACAGCAGCATCAGTGTTCCAGAGGCTCCGTGGATCTGGGAAGACATCTCTCACCTGTGGCCTCAAGGGTCGCACAGCGGGTTTCTATTTTCGTTCCCCTGTGCGTCACTTGGGGACGGAGGTCTCATCGGTCTACACGACACTCAAGTCAGAACAGTGGGGCCTAGTTCCTTCCCCCCTGTTGTGCCTGGGGCTCTCTGGGTCACACCCCTTGGACACCCTCCTTCGCACAGGAGAATGGTCTTCTGACTCCCCTCTGCTTCCAGGGTTGGTGGAGAATCCCCCCACTGCCCTGTTTGGATGGAGGTTTTCAGAATGCTCTTTTGGGGCCTCAATTCATGTTATTTTTGTTCTGCAAAGACAACCAAATGCTCCCTTTGTAGATGGTACTTCTACAGGTCTATCTCCCTGATTTCCTCCTCATAGGAGTCTTCCTGATCAGATATTTCGGCCAATAACATTTTTAAATCTATACAGGGATGTCCGTCCATCTATCTCTGATGTGCGGCAGCCTACCTGTTCAATCATGCTGGACCTACTAGAGTCTGGGTGCCTCATGATTCCGAGTTCTTGTGAACCGGCTGACATGAAGTCAGAAGTTCGTTGTGCATTCAAATTGGTAGATAGGTTTAAGGCCCTTGCTACAGAGGGTATCACACTGTGATCAGGGGTTGCCTGTCCCACTCCACCTGTTCAGGGTCCCTCAAGTTTGGATTCAGCCTAGCATACTCTTTCTCTAACAGCTCAAGTTTCTCCTTCTCAGCCCCTATTTCGTATCAGGGCTTGACTTACTTCTATGACTTTTTTTTTACCTGCTACCAGACCCTGGAGTCCACTGTTCTCCTCACAGAGGGCCTCATTGTCTTGTTGTGCTGCCTCTATGGTCTGGGAACACTGAGACAATTATTGTTGCAGGAGATTCATCTCCTGATTTTGCGCATTTCTAGATTGAGTGTTCTCTTCCAGAGCACTTTCTACTTTTCTGGTATGCCCCAATAGATTTTCATATTCTACCTTTTGTTCGTTCAGTTTCTGGAGGTCTACTCTTTTCTGTAGATCTGTTTTTAGGTTGCTTACTTCCTGACACAGGGCATCTTTTTCTTGATACAGGGTGTCCCTCTGTTCAGCCAGGTCATCCTGCTGTTGTTTGGTAGTATATAATGTCTTGTGTTCTTGGTTAAATTCTGTCTGGAGGTGGAGTTCTTTACTGATGTATTTATTATTCTCCTCTTCCAACTCTTTGATTTGATTTTCTAACATAGTTAATTGTTCTGAGCAGACTGTGTTATATTTTAGTTGTGGATTTAGTTTCTGTTGACTCTCTCCCAGAGAGTTAACCTTTTCCTGACATTCCACTTTTAATGTATCTAATTGTGTCTCTTGCTCTGAATTATTCTGTTGTTGTAGAGTCAAGTCCTCTTTTAGCTGTTTGATGTACTTTTTAAATTCTACCTCAGAAACGTTGGCTCCTTTGCAATTTCTCTTCTACTAGTTTTAGTTCTTTCTGGGTTTGGTTCAAGTGCTCAGACTGGTTTTGCGCGAGGGTTCTATTTTCTTCATATTTTTTACTGCATGACCCCCATGTGGAGATACATGTAGGCTGTGAATCGGACCATTTTAATCTGTTCTTCTTTAATACTCGGAGTCATGTACAACTCACTCAAGGCTTGATGCAATAGGCCACCATCTTGCCACGGATCCCTGTTCATGGCGGTGACCTGTTGCATCATTTCTACTAGCCAGACCCCCTCAACTTGCTCTGCCTATTCCCCCTAAGGTGCTGCCTAGCCATGTTTATCTCCACTGGGCTCATTATGAAAAATGTTATTTTTTTATTAAATTATTTATATAAGGGTAACCTGTATCCTGTTGCTTTTTGTCTAGTTCAGGGTTGATTTTACTTTATTTTTACACACAGACTTTCCCACCCTGAGCCAAATGTCAGGCACTGGTCAGCTTAGCACAGGGTTGCCTTGGATTTGCCTTTGACCTTAGGCAGTTGAAGCTGAGGAGAAGTGTCAAAGGATTTTATACCTCTTTGCCAGGGCAGTCCATTGTCTCATGCTGCTGCAATGCCGCTTTGTCTGACAAGGTCACTAGATTCTCCTCTTTGGCCCCTTTCATGTGCCGATGGGGGCTGGTACACTCGGGGAAGGTAATTCTGTTTGCGGGGGAGGCAGCGCCCTTTGAAGCCAGGGCCTGCCAAACCTGTTCTGATGTCCTGAAAGTAATTATTTCCCTCTTCCCCCCTTTCTTTAAACAGAAAGCAAGTCTTTTGGGAATAAATAGCATGCATATATTTAGAGCAACATCCATCTTTCAACATATTTCTGTGCAAGCACAGGGCATCATCTTAAAATTTCTCTTTCAAAAAGGCCTTTTCTTGTTTGGCAAAAGCACCATTTTACACATGGGTTAATTTTCATGGATGTCACTTTACAAATGCTGTTTTTGCTTGCATCTTTACTCTGAACATTTCCATGACCCTAGTCAATTTCTACTGCACAGTAATCTGTTCAGCACAGGCCTTCTTTGAACTGACATAAGCAAAGAGGGCTTCTTGTGAAGAGTTTGCCTTTGTTATTGTGTTGCAAAAAGTAAAACGCTTGCCGTACGGCCTGGAGTGAAGTTCTCTGCTATTTCACAGATTTTGCCTGACACAACATGCCATTCAGTGAGGAATGCCCCCATTTGCTGGTGTACACCCTGAATATGGATGCACATGGATGTGTCTTACGGAACCAAACTGTGTAATGTTGAAAGGATGGAAAGGGCATCAGTGCACATTCATTTTAAACACAGGATATTTTCTTTTTCAGTGGGAAGTTTTGAGCTGGCAGCTTAGCAGCGCTGCTTTTGAATTTTTCTCTTTGGTGCACATGAAGAAAACACTGGCAGCCATTCTTGGGGTGTTCCAGGTTCCATCTAGCCCCATAAATGCTCGGCAAATGTAGCAGAGCAATTATTTTTGGAAATGAAAAACACAGTTGTAATGCAAGGGAATATTGCTCAGCAGAGTCAGCACAGCCATTCCTTGTGTACTACTGAAAATGCAGTTTGGTGGTGCAGGGGAGTTCTGCTGGACTGGTAAGTGTACCCCGCTCGTTGACCTGGCAGTGCCCCGAGCTCTTAATTAAATCTCACTCACTTTAGTGCCAGGGAACATAAACTTTGCATATGCCACCACATGCTTCCTGGCTACAAACATGAAACCTCTTCTGGCTTTCACTTAAACAACTCTGCAAGGATTGAATGTAAAATTGGGTAACGAGGTGTTGGAGTGTAAACAGTGTGAACTCATCCATGGATTGTTTTGGCCCATTGCAATCTACCTATTCACATGTACTTCATGTCAGGGAGCAAAGTGCCTAGCAGCTCTGCTGCCAGAGGTTACATGATGTATGGCCACCATGTTTTTGAAAACATTGTAACTGCTGCCCGGTCTCTGCACACACATCCCAAATGTATGCTTGGCCATCCACTGAATGTCTCTGTACTGCACAATCCTGGGTTCTACCAAATGCTTAGGAGTGGGGTCAGGGATCACTCCACGTGTGCCACTCGAGAACTCCACTCCCTTGTATAGCCTAGGTTCACTATGTGCATGATGTGGCCGGCAGATACCTCATCCTATAACCAAGTTAGTATGCAATAATGTCACCAGATAGAAATACTAAATGCTTAATTCCCCATGGTCATAGCATATGTTTACCTATTTACTGATTAGTATCACCATTCGTTAATTAGTTGCCAACTTTTTGAACTCCATTTTATTTAATCAATGGTTGATCCCAAATATCAAGTATCAATTTCATATCTATAAATAAGTTTTCATTATTACCATAAAAGATATTAGTATGTTCGTTTTCATCTTATTAATTTATTTAATCCCTAACTGTAAGTACCTCATCAATAATGTCCAGTTCATTGGATACCTTGTGCGCTTCTTTCTTAAATTTACTCTTGTCTTAAATGAAGATTGTCCCCAAGGTTATAATGGAGTTTCACCTGGTGCTATTTTAAGAAAGGTTAGAAGAAATACATATATATAGACTTCCTACATGCCAATCAGACCAGTAGTGGTCAGTTTTAATTTCAAAAGGCCACAATAGTCACACAAAAAACTCAAAAGCAAATATTTCATGATCGCTATTTCAAAAATACACCCATTCTAATGGAAAAGCTATTTCACAAGATGTGGCGCTGTGCCTCTTGCAGAACCACTCCCGCCATCTAGTGAAATGTTCTAATAGCGTCACATTGGTAAAGTGATACAACGCATTGATGTCATCCTTTCTGTGATGTCACCGCATTGTTTATAACTCTGGCCATTTTGAGCACAAGTGCCCATTTGGCTGCGTGTGTGAGGCCACTTGAATTTATAAAACAAATTCCATTATATAACAGTGGCTTGCTAATTGAAAATAATCATTAATCTAAATAATAAGAAGCTTGCTAACCTTCATACTAACTGATAGAATATCATTAGTGATATTAATATATTTAGAGTAGCAAGAGGTAAACTAACTTTTCTTCTAATTAACAGGAATGGTCTTGATATAATAATTAAAACATTATTGATCCACCTAAATCCATGTCCTTGGTAAAATGTGTGTATTTCAAATTAAATGTGGGCATGCCCAATTGTAAATGTTTGCCCGAGCTAAACTAAAGTGTATATTTGATCAACTGGCAATAGTGCTTATATCTCAACATTGTGGTGATACATTGGGACACACTCATGGATGGGCCATCCCCGGCTATGGTCATACTGTTAATCATTACGATCCTCAGACTGACAAATGTAAAGTAATGATGTAATTATATATCATCTCCACATTGTACAATGGTACCATAGTAGAGCCCCTAATCAAACTTAATATATATTTAACTCATATAACTCATATGTTGTCTCAGATATAACCAATAATATCATCATCCATACAATATTTTGGAACATTACAAATATAAACTGTTTAGAACAGATGGCATAGTTATTTCAAACTTGATTTGTAATGGTCCAAAACAGTATAATTGGTGTGTTTCTTGAAATGTAACTTTTTTAGTGATCATGATATAATGAATCAATCCACAAATTTCCATCCTTCTGTGTTATAGGAATACTTCTAATTCATTGTCCTTGTTGAGGCTGAGCCTAGTAGCCTTTAGTCTGCATATAGGTTTCGCCTCCTCCTGTCACAGAATGAGTTCACAATCTCCCCATCTGTCCCTTCTGTGGATATGGTTCACTCCTATGAACTTGATTTGGTCCTTGTTGTCCATCTGATGTTCCAAATCCCAATGCTCTTGCAAGGGCAGATTTCTCTCACGTATTATTGACATACTAAGAAGCTCTGTGATGTGAAATCATAATTCTCGAATTGTAGAACCTACATATAGTTTGTTACATACACAAATCACGATGTAGACCACGTATTTAGTTTTACAATTAATCAAATCCTGTATAAATATGTTTTGATTGTCTGTGGTTACATTTGCTTTCACATTGTTCAACGCATGCTTGCACAAAGTGCAATTCATACATTTGTAGAAGTCCCTAATAGGCTGTTCACTTGATGCACGTCTTTGTAATGAATGTTTTTATAGTTCATGGAACTAGGCCTGAATATGGTTTTCAAAGTTGTTGCTTGTGTGTAAACAAAACCTGGTTTATCTGAAATATAGTTACTCAGATCATTATCTTATGATAAGATGGACCTTGCGATTCTTGTAGATGGACTGATTGTTCTTTGAAAATTGGGTTATCATTCTGGTTTTATTGTCATCCTGCTTTATATTAATTCGAGGAGTTAACAACACATTTCTATTAACATTGTCAGCTCTTCTCTTGACATCTGATGATTTAGCTAGGGTACCCCCTTTCCAAAACTCTTTTTTCAATTAAACATTTCATAATGTTATAACTACAGTTTGCTGAAATTGCCTTTGACTCTTAGAAATTAGCCTTTTGGTGAATTATTTATCACACTTTTCTTGTGGCAACTTGCAGAGTGCAACACTGAGTTTACATGTGTGTCTTTTCTAAATGTCCTTGTACAGAGTTCTCCATCCTCAATATCAATATGCACATCTAAGAATGTTATATGAGATTTGCTACTCTCCAAACTCAGCTATATTCCAAAGTTGTTGATATTCAAGTAATGTTTAAATGTCACAAGCTCTTCCTCAGTACCATTCCAAATAAACAATACAATATCAACATATCTTTTCCAAATTCGTACCGTATTGGTAACAGCAGGGTAACTCATCATTTGTATGTATTCAAATTTGCCCATAAAGAGATTTGCTAGAGAGGGTGCATAACATGCCCCCATAGCCACCCCTTCAGTCTGTTTATACAGGGTATTGTTGAAGAGAAAGATATTGTGATACAAATTAAAGGCCACAAATTCTTTAATCATGGTAACCTGCTTTAAAAAGGAAGCTGTTTTTTTTCTTATAAAAGTAATCTATTGATTGCACTGCCAATTGATGATCAATAGATGTATACATTGCCTTAACATCCATTGTATCCAAAATCATTCGATCATTCCAATCAATGCCTCTCAGTGGATCCAATACCTGCATAGTGTCTCTAGTGTTTTAGTCCAATTTTAGGACTTCAGGTCTTAACATAATATCTATAAATTCGGAAATGTTTTCTGTAATCCAACCATTGCTACTGACGATAGGACGAACCTCTGTTAAATTTACATATGGTTTATGAACTTTTGGGAGGAAATAAAAAGTTGGAATCCTCAGTTTCTCACACAATAAAACATCTTTTTCATCATCAGTAATCATTTTTGTGTATGATACCATTTAGCAAAAAGTTCTTTGAATTCAAAGATTGTCCTTCTGACAAATTCACGATTATTTTTCAAGCAGAAATGAGGTTTTTTTTTTTTATTTTTTTATTTATATGGTTAATAAAATCAACCTTTCAAATATCAAGAGATATCACAATATCAAAACACTACAATTCATAAAAGCAAATTTTCAGTTTGTTCATTCACCACAGCTAAGAATTCGAAATTAGTTTATATCAGTTACGCTAATTATGAGTACACACTAAATATTTCATCCACAAATCGAACAATTGCTATTTTGGTCCTTAAGGCAGTTGATGAAAAGATACAATGCCACAAGTTCTTATTAATATGTGCATTTTGGTCTTCAAAAAAATGTCCAAAATATTTTTGCCGAACAATGGCTAAATTTGTACAAAACACTAAACAATGTTCCAAAATGAGGTTGTTGGAGATGATCCTCAGCCATTCTCATGTAATCAGTCTTATTTAAGATGATAATATTGCCTCCTTAGAGCTCAAATCTTTTCATGATTGAGGTTAGAACTATAGAATTTAAATCTTCTGCCTTTGTTATCAATATGTTTGTGAATGTCTTTAATGACAGCCTGATGATATATTTTTATTAAATCACTTTGTTGCATTTCAGGCATACATTTAGACCTAGGCTTAAAATGTGTCTCTCTTCTAACAGTACTTTCAATTTGAAAGTCATCTAAAATTTGATCAGCTATGAATTCAGTGTCATCTGTTAAAGAGGCTTCTAATATGGTGCCTTGCACATCCCTGATTGTGAGTGAGCTAAGTTCAGGATGGTGTCTTTTGTCTCTTGGTTTCGAGGTTAAATTGTGTAAAAATGTCTTTAATTTAAGTTTGCTAATGAATTTGTAAATAACTATCTGGGTATTGATGAATTCACACTCCTTTGTTGGTCAGAAAGATAAACCTTTGTTAAGAACTCTAAGTTCATTTTCCTCTAGTATTCTGTGAGATAGATTGAGTATCAAATTCACTTCCTCACCTATCTGTTGTTTGTTATGTCCTTCCTTGCCTTTGATCTGATTATAATACCTATTCTGTTCCCTAGTCTTGTTATCTCTTTTTTCTCCTCATTTACCCCTTGAATGAGTCTTCTTGTTTTAATATCTGTTTTTACTGGGTCTTGCAATCGTGCTTGTTTGATAAGAGTGTGATTGCCCTTGTGATATCTTCTTATCTGGTAACAAAAACAAAAAACTTTTTAGGAATGTTGGTATTCTGGTTGGTGATATCAGTTGAAAGTCCCTCACCATCGCTGTCAGCATCCGAACTGGCAGTGTCATGAATCGGCGATTCCGACCCTTCTGGTCAGCCTGGTCCCTCAGTCAATTACTATTTCACTCTGACCCTTCCTAACATGGCCGACTCCAGGGAACTGTGCTGTCTAGTCTTTCTGATTCACTCTCATTCTTTCTTGAAAATAGACACGCCCCGCGGCTCGGCGTGTCGCAACGCTACTCTTGTCTGTACTCCTCATCCCGGCAAGTTGTGTACCCTTTTTTTCTCTATCCTTGTTATTGCCTTCGTGTCCAGCAAAGTACCATTATCCTATCTCCTTCCTGGTAACCCTTCCCGAGCGGTCCCACTACCTCCGCCTTTCGGAGCTGCGCGTGCCGCTTACCGTCATTCCCGGTTAGGTCCTCTCTTGTCCCATACCCTTCCCGGATCCTTCCTGGAACTCTGAACGTTCTCCGACTCCTCGGAGCTTCCACAAACTGGAGCCTCGGACTTCAGCGCTCGTTACCAGCCTGCCGACTGGATTCAGCGGAAACAAGACCATACCTCTACAAAACCCGCTCCTCCAAGAAAAAGAAGCACTAGAAAAAACACTAGAAAAAGGACAACAAGTAACAAACAGGTGAGTCACGAATCCGAAGACTCAGATTCTGACAGGCAGATTTCGGTTGGAAGTTATAAACCCTATCCCACCGATACTCCCAGTCATCTTGTGATACCTTTTTAACTTAACCTCGTCCCAGTGTTTTTTGACTATTTGATCCAATTTTTTTATATGTTTGTTTAGTGTATTCTAATGCATCCATTTCCTTGATCTCACTCTTAACTGCGTCCATCTCTGCCTCAAATCTTTTATGCTCCCTATCTGCATGTATGACTAAAAGTTTGATCATGTTCTTAGAACTTTGATTCAGGTTGGCCTCCCATGAACAGCCAGATCTGAATCCTCAGGGCTTTTAAAGTTAGGGAAAGTCAAAATTCATAGTCCTAGTGGTATCTGTCCGTTCTCTAGATATTGTGTATGTTTGTAAATTTAACATTTTCAGGTTTGATCTTTATGGTGAGACAAGTAATCCGATTTACCTAGACAAAGCCTGTTGGGCGAAACCTTAGCAGGTGCTCCATGGAGTTCATGTTGGTATACAACATGTTGGTTATTATGGGTATATAATTTTTTGTTTATTGTTATTTAAGTCACGCAAGTTCTTGACTTATTGTTTCATTGTACAAGCATGTCAATTGGAAATGAACATCATGTATTTATTGACTATGGGCCTCATTCCGAGTATGGAGGTAGTCATGGCGCTATTTGCGCCATGACTACCTCCCATACCGGGTCCGACCTGGTTCAATGGGGACTTACCAGTCCATTCCGACCCTGGAGGGCCCGGTTAGTCCCCATTGAAAAATCCATTTCCCATTCCCATTTGAGCCCCCATACGGCTCAATGGCAATGGTGAAGTAGCTAATAACGGCACCGCAATTTGCAGTACTGTTATTAGCTCTCTGGTCCCTTAGCGGCTCCCGCTAAAGGCGCCTGGTAAAACTAGGCGCCCATTGCGGGACCCGCTAAGGGACCTCAGAATAGGGCGCAAAGGGATTACCGGCACCAATGTCCTTAATGGTGCCCCCTTTGCGCCCACCTCGGAATGACGCCCTATGAAACTGCCCGATATGGTGCAATCAATAATTTAAACCAAATAACTGAATAAAAGGGGAATACCATATTATTTTAACATTGCACATCTCAAGTCTGGAATGTATTACATTGATTATTCACATAGGTTGGTTTATGGTGTTACAGCCGCCAGACTATTGATGCTGCAGATCAAGTGTGAATCGGTACTCATATCTAAACATTGAGCTTAAAGGGGTATATCTAGCACTATGTTTAGGAGAGCGCAGTGTTCCATTGTTTAACACTATTTTCCTTCATTCACACTGCTAATACTGCTCCTGGTAGATGAAACGGTGCACAAAGTGTTCAGTTTGCTTCTGTTCATGACCAGTGAAGACCACAATGCAAATGAGAAACTCAGGACTCAGTTCAACCCTACAGCCAACCCAGATTTTGAGAGGTTCAACTACAGCAATCAAGACAACAAAGGATGAGTGCCTGGACACTTTTCACATGAGGGTAAGACCTTGTGTGGACTTAAAAAGGACAACGTGAAAGTCATGAGGATGGTAGTAATACAAAAGTGTGAGTTAACATGACCGGGAAAGCTTAGGAAGCCGAGGGTATTGCTATGCAGGATACTTGTTGCAGAAGGACAAAAGTTTGTCAATACTTCATATCTCAATATGCAGCACATTCCACTGCAGAAGATTATGAACCATTTTTTTTCTCCATTTAAAGCCAGGCATTAAGCCAAGCTATGTATTCACGGACCAAACACTTTTGCTCGGAATGTGCCATTTAACATAGTCTTTAATAGAGGCCGAAGCCTGGACATATAGGGCTTTCTACACAATGATAGGTTGCTTAAATTTGGACATGGCCTGAACAGACAGCTAATGAAGCATCTGAGAACAGGTGTGATGTGAGAATGCAATAAGACGATGAGCTCACAATAGTTTTTTGCAAAGATATGGAAAGGGAGTAGTCAAAGGTGATACCGTATAATTTAACTTTGTTCATTGTGTCAATCTTTGTATGCAAGATGAGAATATATAGGTATAGAGTCCTGTGACACCTTACCTGGATTGTGGTCAGAACCAACCCAGGAGATGGAGTGTGTTGGATGATCTGCTTTGTTCCAATATGTTTGCACCCAAGCCTGGAGAAAACAGACCATGTGTACCACGTACAACCCTCCAAAAATGCGGGGTCAATTGGGACAGTACATGGTCTCTCCAATAGCTCTGGAAAGGCCTTCTTCTTGGTGCACCCCCTGTTGACAGAAGACAAGGGATTAATGCATGCTAATATTCCAAAACAGCTTTTTGTTCTTAGCACTCCATCCAATGTTCCTACCTGTGTGACTTCCACTCAACTCCTGAGGGTGCTCAAAGCAAGCTATCACAAGTTTCTTTACTCGCAGTGCACACATGTTAGGATTTGCGCCACTCCTTGCATGGACCAATCGTTCATAGAGATACTCAGTTCTGGGTTGCTACACACTATGGAACAAGCCACAATGCTATTACAATGCCTTTGCCTACAGTTTTCTAGCCGAGTCTTCTCTCATGCGTGTTAGTTAGCCAAAGCAACCCTATTCAGTGTCAGAATAGTAATTACAAAGCCAAAATTATATTTTTTTAATCTTTTCATGGCCATGAAAACATTGGTTGCATTTGCGAGCAAAGAGCCTCGCGCAACAGGGCCAGCCCTAGGATTTGCGGGGCCTGGTCGGCATAAGATTTGCAGACCCCCCCTTATTTTCACAAATTGTGACATCGGTGATATTGCAGAAAATGATATCACACGTTGTCTTTATTCTGCAAAGGTATCATGGGATGTTCAATTAAAAAAACGTTGCCATGAGTAGGGCACGAGACAAATACACTGCTATGTCCAGTGTATGAACTGTGACTGTTAATATATAACAATGTGGCAATATCAGGAGTGAGTCTTTTTTTTAAAGTAGCAGACATTGTGAGGTGAACACCTTGTAAAGACTTCTAATTTTGGAAGGTATGGCATAGTGAGATATAAGGATTTGCACTGAAACACACAGTTTGGAGTAGCCAGGATTTGAGACCAGTTTGCAATGCAGGCACTTAAGCAGATCTCTTTCCAGATGTTATTTATAGAAATATTATTTGTAAAATGTATTTTCGAATCTTTTGGAAGAAAACAACATCTGACTGTGGAAGGCATAGAAAAAATATGGTGATTGTGTTTTGCTAACTGAAGCTAACTTTGTTGAAAGGATAGCTCAGGGGTAATGCTGGTCACCTTAGAAGCAAGACGATGCAGCACAACACAGTGCGATCCCTGGGCCCACGCTTATAAACCTCTGGGTATTAAGCGTGTTATAAATAACCAATTACAATACAACTGCTGCTGTTTTACAATTTTTTTGGTGTATATATTTGGCCATATTGTCTAAACTAGAAATATGCTTTTATTTCAGAAGCTACATATGAGGATAACTTTGACTGTCAAAATAAATAAAGTCCAAGCAGGTACAAAGATGTTATGTTCAAGGCAGCGATCTGTTGTACGGCTGAAAGGGTAGGTTGCTTCTAATGCAGTATTGCCTTATAGTGCGATAGAGCCTATTTACTTGGGAGGTCTTGAGGCAATGAGAGTAAGCAGTTTGGCAGGTTTTTAAACAAATGTTAACAAAATGAACAGGGCTCAAGCCGTAAAAAAAAGTTGGGTGCTCACATATATACACATAAGAGCTGAGTACACAAGGGCAGCGGGTGCAGTTGAACCCCTTCTCCTAGAACAAAGTGGGCAGGAGTGCCAGTTTTCCCCTGTTTAGATTCCACTTAGTAAATATATGGGGCAAGCAGAAATGAAAAAGAAAAGAAATCAGCATTGCGTGCCATGGTCCTCTAAATCACTGGGTGTTCCAGGATTTCAGAATCTTCTACACTTGGTGACCTGTTAACTTGCATCAATGTAGCCCCTGAGCATTGAATTGAGGGTGTGAGCAGGCCAAACCTGTTCGGTAGGGTGCCTGAATTAAAGCGGAAATCAGGGGATCCTCTATTAGAATGTTGCAATGGCAGATGAACAGGTTAGGTGACTGTTGCTGAGATTGTATATGTTTATACCTTCCGGTAAATCATATGTCTTTTATCCTATTCCTTCCGCTGTAAAATGTGGTATTTCGACCTGAGGTTAGGTACATCTCCCTTACCGCACTCAGTGTGCAAACTTTGGCCCCCAAAGCGAAAATCAAATGTTGGCACCTATGACTATATGCATATTAAGTGAACATATCTTAAAGTTAAATATACAATTTTGGTTTCATTGACCTTTCCCCCTATAAAAAAATGAACAAGACAACACAGCATTGGCCTTTAAACAAAATTAAACAACACCGAAAAAATAGCCTGAGAGGGGAGATTTTCCAATAACTACGCTCATAATGTATAAAAAGTGTCCACTTTTGTAAACCCAAAAACTGAAATTTAAATATTCCCTGGAAAACAATATCCCAATACAAGACATGTATATTGATGAGACTTGTATGTGGTATTGTGCGGAAGTGTCTGCACTTTGAACATGACATCCTGGGTGAAATTCTTGTAGTCAAACGCTTGACCAAGTTCTGGAAGCATCCACACTCTGAGACAAGTGTGTCCAACCACATGTATCCTCTACTTGTGACCTGAAAATCAACCCATGGCCACAAACAGGGAAAGCAATCTCTCCAGGATTGCAACCTCTTACCACATGCTGGGCAAATATAAATGACTTGCTTGCCCTGTCATCATTTTCCCTCACCCCCATATTTGGCTTTGAACAGTACTCTGGTTTATAAAGATGATTTGAGAAGTACACACACCTTAGTAAGGTACTCGCACAAATACAGAAATCCTTATAGAAACATTTTAGGCAAAAAGTGTTCAACTGTACCATTATTCTTCTGGTTCTTGAATGGAAGACTACATTTACCAGACTACAATTCAGCAGAAGGCAAAACATGGCCTATGGGTTTTAAAAAGGTACTTTCAAGACTTAGGGCCTCATTCTGAGTTGGGCGGTAAGGGTTAACGGTCACCGGTAAAGAGACCGGTGCTGTTAAACCCTTACCGCCCATTTCCGAGGTCCCTTATCGGGACCCGCAAAGGACGTGTGGTCCGACCACAAGTTCTTTACGGGACCAGTTAAGGGACCTTGGAGCTAATAACGGGCCCAAAATTTGCAAGGCCCGTTATTAGCGCCTTCCCCTTCCCATTGAGCCCTATGGATTGTGAACATTTGAAAAGAATGTATTTAGTTTAAGACTGTTATGTATAATATATTTTAAGTTGCCTGGAGGAGGGTGTAGATTTAGACAGCTAACAGGTGCTTTGTGTGTGCTTTTAGAATAGAAATGCCTCTTTGCATTTCTTAACAGGGAAAGGTTAAGTATTTCTTGCTAAAAACAATGGTCGCTTAAATGAGCCATGACTTCCAAATCACTCCTACTTTAAAAGCTTGGATAGAAGAAAGAAAGTGATACGTTGTTATTATGGGGTCTGCAGCTTTTGATGGGCCCCTGGAAGGGTGTATTTGCCTTTATAGTGTCTCAGGGGCTTGGTAGGTGATGCAATGGCCACACCTGGACAAACAGAAAAACGCTGAACAAGAAAGCAGCACAACCCCTCTTTAAAATAATTTGACTTGGTATAGTTGAGGCAAGCATTGGTGCTCCGGGCCCCCCTGACAGCAGGTCTTTGGCAACCACAAACACTGCCCATGCCTCGGGTCGGCTCTGATGGGCAGCATAAAAATAATATTAATTTATTTAGTATTATGTAGTTGACAAACAACTTTTAATATATTCCACGTATAGTGAAAAAGAGGGAACAGATCCATCAGATCCATATGAGACTTCCAAACTAATAATAAGGGCTACATACACCCACCCAATCCCCCAGTCAAGCAAGGACAGTGTAGCCTTAAGGCGTACAGTTCTGCAGCATTAATAGCATCTGTCTGCAGGAGGTAATCATATACAATTTACATGCATCATTATTGCCACACATAACTATGTTCCACAGTCCTTTCACATTTATGTTCCCAGCCATGCCGGCAGACAAGCTAGTAGTCTTTGCTTAACAAGGGAAGTACACTCCGTCAGGATATGCTTCGCTGTCTCAATGCCGGTACCATCACACAGGTGGCACACCCACTAAGTTTTTGTTTTTGTTTGCCAGGCCCTGTGACTTCCCGAGTACTCACCACATCAAATTCAGGGACTTCATTTGAGGGTCACCAGAGGTCTAAGACACAACCACTGTGGTCATCCTTCCTACCCCTGTATTAAAAGTGGAAGCTCCTGGTGCCCTGGAGTAGCAGGACCCTGCAGCCCCTATGGTGCGGGGGGGGGGCCTGCAACACTCTTTCTGAGGGGCCCTAGCCCAGTCCTTACCGATCAGGGTGAAGGATGGGCCAGGGTTTGCAATGTGAGAAGGAAGCGCTCAGTAGGTGTTGGAGCAGACCGTGATATATGGCACATGTCACATGCCACGTTCAGCTCCAACCATTTCTCCTCTGGCTTCCTCGCAGCACACATACAGTAACCAGGAAGCTCTCCCAGCTTCGTGGTTCCTGTTTGTGGCCTCGGGAAAAGGACCAAAACAGGAAAAACTGGTAAGAAGACTTTTAAAAAATGGATGTGTATATTGCATGTGTGAAGTGTGTGTCAGATGTACGTATGTGCTAAGGGTCAATGACTGGTGGTTGAATGAGAAGGAATGTCATAGTTTGTGTTTTTGAATTTTCTGGGGAGGTGTGTGCCTATGTGGGGAATGCAGTGAGAGAGGATGTGAGAGAAGTTTTATGTGTGAGTGACTGGTGGGTGAATGAGTTTGCATGTGATAGTGTGTTTCAATGCTCTGGCTGGGTCTGTGGAGAATGCAGAATGAGTGGGTGCGAGAGAAGGTGTATGGGTCAGTGAGTGGTGGGAGAATGAATAGGAATGTGATAGTGTGTGTTTGAATGTTCTGGGTAGGTGCGTTCATGTGTGTAGAATGCAGTGCAAGTGGACGTGAGAGGTTTATGGGGGAGTGAATAGGAATGTGAGTGTGTGTGTGTGTATAAATGTTCTTAGTCGGTGCCAGTGTGAGTGTATGTGAGAGAAGGAATATGGGTGAGTGTCTGGTGGGTGAATGGGTATGCATGCAATTGTGGGTGTGAATGTTTTGGTTGGGTGGGGGCTGCATGCCTGTGTGGTGAATGGTTTGCATGTTTACTGGCTAGAATGGCATTTTGGTACAGCCAGTCTAGCCATTGTTTACTGTGGAATGACATTTATGTTTACTCGGCATCTTTGATAAAGCAAGCATGATAAGTAGTATTACCCTGCTAGACCGACATGACCGCCATGTTGGTATAATGGCCTGTATATTTCTCACTGTATTTCTTACTGTAGCATGACTTTTTGATTAACTAAGCATCAATGATGAAGCAAGAATTATGTGTTTTTATGGGTCTAGACTGCTTACATTGGAACCAGTTTGGGCAGGTTTTCTTACTGTGCATGTCACTTTTAATGGCCAAACCAACTGGGGTATTTTCTGGAGTACTGGCACATATTGGCAAAACCAGCTTTGTGCCGAGTGCCGGTAATGATACTATAAAATAACATATGAGTATGTTCTTATATGGGAATACTAACATATGTTGGCGGAGCCAGCATGGAAATGTATGGGAAATGTATGGGCATAGCCAGCTTAAAATTATACTGGCATATATTGCAAGGAGCGGAATGACAATGCACTGGGAAATGCACCTGTCCACTTTGGTGACCTACATCTATTATACATTTTATAATGAGTTACCCTACACCCTATGTTTGTTTGTTTGTTTGTTTGTTTATTTATTTCTAATGTGCACCTAACCCATAGGTAACAGGGTGCAACAGTAAGAAGGTACAAAGCTTACAGGGTTACAAATTTGTACAAGTTATGTAGTAGTACACAGAAAAAGCACAGGTAAAAGAATAAATTACAGGTGATATAATGACAGCTATCCTTCTAACAATGCAAGTTATGTACAGTAGGGGTAAGTGGGGGAGGTGGGCAGAGGCATCATACATAACAGGTGACTAGGGGTTGTTGGTGTTGATGTGTTTAATAATAATGATCTGCTCTAAGAGTATGGGGCAAGGAATTCCAAAGTTTAGCAGCCTTCACAGGAAAGCTGTTGCCACCAACCTTGGTAAGTCTGAATCTTGGTACTACGAGGCAATTGGCATTACCGACTCTAGTCGGTCTGCTAGATGTTCTTCTCATTAGTCTATCCGACATGTAACTTGGGGCAGCATTATTTAAAGCTTTGTGGGTCAAGGAAATCATTTTTAGCTGTATTTTGTTGTCAGTGGATGGCCATTTGTGCTGGCGTCTAATGGAAGAGATATATTCTCTTTTATGTTGCCAAGCGCTGCTCTTAGGGCGCTGTTTTGTAGGGTTTGTAGTCTCTGGATGATAACTTTATTAGCAACGCTGTAGAGGGCATTGCAGTAATGAAGTCTAGAATGTATTAAAGCTCTGGCCAGAATCATACAGCTGTCATTAGAAAGGAAGGGTTTGCCCACTCTTAAAGTTTACAAATATAGGCCATGGTCGACGCTAGGGATTTTACTTGTTTGTCAAAGGCAAAGGACATGGTGGAGTCAAGGTAAAAACCAAGGGTTTTTACTTCCTTTGATAACTTGATGATGTTTCCATCAATAATGAATGAAGAATATTCCTGGCCTAATTTATTAATGTTAGAATGCGTACCCAATATTATCAACTCTGTCCTATCATCATTTGAGCATAGGCCATGGGAGGCCATCCATGCCTGGATGATAAGATATACCCTATTCACCAATTCCAGGTCCTTCCTATGATCCCCAGAAAGCGGGAGGAGAATCTGTGTATCATCTGCGTAATTAGTGTAGGTGATACCCAGAAGGTCCAGATCATCGAACAAAGGTTTGGTGAAAATGTTGTATATAGTTGGGGAGACAGATGAGCCCTGGGGGACGCCACACATGATGGGTGTAGGGTCCGACACTGCCGAGGGGGAGAACACTCTCATGGTTCTCTCACTCAGGAAGTATTCTATCCAAGAGTCCAGATGTCTGCAAAGGACCTTATGGTCCACAAGATCAAATGCAGCTGAAAGATCGAGTAGAAGGAGGAGTGCTGTCTTCCCTTTATCTCTCAACTCATCAATTAAGGCTGTTACGGTTCCGTGTAGTGGACAGAAACCAGATTTTCTAGCTCCCAGGAGCTGGTGCTATTCAAGGTATTTTTGAATCTGGGTGTAGGCAACTTTATCCAGTATTTTAAGTAAAAATGGTACCGTAGTAATGGGGCAGTAGTAGTGGGGATAAGGGGATCGAATGTCTTCTTCTTAAGGAGTGGGAGCACGCAGGCTTGTTTTAGGTTGGCAGGAATAGTCCCTGAGCAGAAGGACGCGTTAATCAATTTGGAGATGAATGGTGATAATTCTCTGGCAGCATCTTTTATTATCTGTGCTGGGCAAATATCGCCTTTGCAGTTAGATGGTTTAAACAATAGGATAATTTTCTCTACCTCTAAGGTAGAAGTATTGGTAAAATGAAATTTGTTAGTTTGGGCAATGGGATTAATACTGGACGGTGGGATTTTTCACTGGTTCAGTAGGTTCATGCTATAGTTAGATCTAGTAATGCGTTCATCATAGGAATTCCGTTTTGCCAAGCAAACTTCATGTTTGTAATGCAAAGCAATGGAGGTTAAGTTTGCTTTATTCCCATTGGATGGGCAAAGTCTCCAGGTAGTTTCTCATTTTCTTTTCATAAGGCGTAAGTCTTTTAATTGTGGTATAACCATTTATTTAGATGAGCTTTGGGTTTGCATGTTCTGAGTTTAAGTGGGGCAATTTTATCCATAGTGGTAAGCATAATTTTATTGTACTCATGGACTAGATTGCTAGGGTCTAGGTTGTCCGGCAATGCATTTAGAGTTGGGAGGATGGCAGGGATTACTTTGTCCACTGTAATACACTTTTTATTTCCAGTTAAACATGGTGGTGCCATTAGCGGGGACATAGTGATTGGTCTAGAAGTTGATAAATTGAAGGATACAAGTGAGTGGTGTGTCCAGGATTGAGGTGAGATGGAAGAGATAGTAACTGTACAGTTATGATCGACTATCCAATCTAATATTCTCCCCTTCGTATGGGTGGGCTTATTGAATTTTTGATACAATCCTAGTGCGTTGATAATATTGGCTATGTCTGTGGCGTGCTTATCCGCTGGATCATTAAAGCCTAGATTAAAGTCCCCTAGTAGGAGTAGTTGTGAGGTCGGTTTGACATTGTTAGTAAGTAGACTGTGCATATCCTCCTCAAAGGTACCAAGAGGACCAGGTGGTCGGTATATTAGATGAATGGTAAGTGATTGGGAGTTGTTTATCTGGAATTTAGCAGTGAGGATTTCACATGATTGCAGAGTTTGTGTGGGGGCTAATCTTAGAGATAAACTTGCTCTGGATATAATGGCAATTACACCACTACAGGTAAGATCTCGGTCTTGCCTACATATAGGGCCTCATTACACGGAAGGCGGTAATGGTTAATGGCCACCGTTAATGGTAACGGTGACCGTTAACCATTACCGCCTTACTACGAGGTCCCTTAGCGGGTTGGTGCTTTAACGCCTGCTTTTTGCAGGCGTTAAAAACCAACCCGCTAAGGGACCTCGGAGCTAATTACGGCACCGCAAAATTGCGGTGCCGTAATTAGCGCCTTCCCCATTCCCATAGAGCCCTATGGGGCAGAAATGGGAATGGGGAAGGGCAATGGCGGAAGGGGGATTTACCGCCCCACCAACCTTGGAATGGGGCGGTAAATCCCCTTTCCGCCAAGGCGGTGCTGGTATTTTACCGGCATGAGCCATGGCGCTAATAGCTAATAGCGCCATGGCTCACCGCCTTCCATGTAATGAGGCCCATAGTCTATCCATCTAGGGTAGCTAACATGAGTGATGGTCCTGCAGCACTATGTAGCCAGGTCTCTGTTATAGCAAGAAAATCCAGATTACCTTCTGTAATTAGGTCAGCTATGTCTATAGCATGGGCAACAAGCGATTTCACATTAAGGAGTGTACCTTTGAAGGAGTGTACCTTCGCTTCAACTTTGACCTGGGCACGAATAGATAAGCTTGAAACAGTGGGCTTAGACTTATGTCTCAAGGTATGGAAGGCCTTCGTGTTGGAATCTGGTGGTGAGGAAAGCTGGTTAGCATGGTTAGGTTTCCAATTATTCTGGCAATTTGTTTTTAGGTTTATTGGAGGTAAGGATCGTCTAAGTGGCTCATACAGTTTGGTAAGTCTGGCGCGGAGTTCAGATTTTCTGTCAATAATAGTGCGTGGGATAGAGGCATAGACTGCATGCCCTATGACATCATGGTAATTTAGGCAGAGGGTGCCATGACTATTCATAGCTATATTTGGCAGGCTAGGTCGGGTTTATTCAAATTCTGGTGTGGGGAGACCAGTGTCACATTCCTTGGTGCTATGATCATTAAATATAATGGCAGCCATTATACCGTAGCTAATAAGTGTGGTTAACATCTTTCACGGCTGGGCCATAGGTATGTTGCGACCGAAGCAGTGGGGGGCAGCAGCAAGTATCTCACGGGCATAGATAAGGAGGGTGTGACCAATGTGCTGTAGGGTAGGGTACAAGGAAGCCAGTCAATGTAGGTGCAGTAGAATAGGCAATTGGGACATGAAGCATACCAGGGAACAGCACAGAGTCAGCACACGCATGCAGGCAGCGATCATAAGATGATTACACAGGGTGTAGTTCTATGAGTACGAAATACGCACATTCAAATTGGTCATAGAACAATGCTCAATGGTGGCGAGGTGGCAGTAGAGGGGCTAGTAAATTTGTATAGTCAACTAATCAAGGATAGAGGCAAAATATACACATTTAGTTGAAGAATTGGCAACTATGTGCATGGCATAGGTACACGGTACAGAATAAATGTATAAACTCACGATCGGTTCAAGATTGAACAGAACAAGGTAAGGTCAGGAAGCGAGCATGCAGTTATGCTGGTAACATGACAAGCCGAATAGATGCTGAACTGCAGGCAATAATATATTTGATAGTAAGCTTAGCAAAGGTTAAATGGACATTTTGAAAACAAGAAGGGATATAGTAGCTGTTCAGAATGGCATGGAGTGGCTCGAGGGGAGAGCGGACTTGCGAATAGCACAAGTAGGAGTGCGCGAGTGGATAGGGCGGGCTATCATAACGGACTCGTACTAGTAGTGCAATGTATATAAAACCTATAAAACCTATTGCAAACTGTCTGGCCTTTTACCCACAATTTCACACAAAGTGTGATGTGTAATGCCCCATTTTGACCCATTATCCGAAACATTTTCTCATGGGAGGAGGAAGAATCCCCCCGAACTCCACAAACCCATTTTCATTAGTTCGGGCCCCCTCACTGTGCTCCGTCACAATCGCATAGTTATGGCAAATATTTACACCCTCAAATAAAACAACTCACCAGCCACCACTGGTGGCTGGTTTATTTGGGGACCAGTCACTGCCCTCTTCTTCCTATGCTAAGTGAAACATTTACAGGCCGATTCATGGAATAATTAGCGCAGCGCAAGTGGGCAAAAACGTGCGAATCGCAGTGGAATAGCGAAAATCGCAGTGGAATAGCGAAAATCGCAGTGCAATTGCGAAAATCGCACGAAAAGCAGCGCACGTCGATTCATGGAAGGCCGTGCGCGAGAAAACCAGCGGATGTGCGATAAAAAAGTGCGCGGTGCACGTTGGCGCACAGGCCATCTAACAGCGTGCGCCAGGTCACAGCGAAAATCGCACAGGCCACAGCGAAATTCGCACATAGCGCGGCGCATGCAACAAAAGTAGGCGGAACACGGGCGTAACACTCGGAATGGGGAACAACTTGCCAAAACGTGGGCGTCACGGGGGAAGTACAGGGCACAAGTGCGCGGAACGCCCACACGCTCGCCTACAACACGTATTCATGGAATAGAATAGGGCAAAAAAGCGCACGCTCAAACCAGCGCACAGGCACAAACACGACCGCCACAAGAAAGCAGGCGGTAGCGTCTCTGCGGCTGTAAGAAATGTGCACCAAAAGGTGCGCCAACAAATAGCACCTATATACTGCCATGATGAATGTCCCATACTGTGGCCCTCCAGGAAAAATGACGTGCAAAGGGGTACCCACAAACACGGACTCCCGCTGACAAAAAATACATGTGCGTGTATACCGGGGTGCACGGGAAGTCTCACACGCGATTTGCAGGGTACGTGCATCACAGGGGTTCGCGTGAAGTTAATCACGCGATCGGGCCTGGGGGAGCGGGCTACGTGTATTTCAGGGGTTCGCGTGAAATTTCTCACGCGATCGGGCCTGGGGGAGCGTGCTATGTGTATTTCAGGGGTTCGTGTGAAGTTTCACACGCGATCGGGCCTGGGGGAGCGGGCTACGTGTATTACAGGGGTTCGCGTGAAGTTCCTCACGCGATCGGGCCTGGGGGAGCGTGCTACGTGTATTTCAGGGGTTCGCGTGAAGTTTCACACGCGATCGGGCCTGGGGGAGCGGGCTACGTGTATTACAGGGGTTCGCGTGAAGTTCCTCACGCGATCGGGCCTGGGGGAGCGTGCTACGTGTATTTCAGGGGTTCGCGTGAAGTTTCACACGCGATCGGGCCTGGGGGAGCGGGCTACGTGTATTACAGGGGTTCGCGTGAAGTTCCTCACGCGATCGGGCCTGGGGGAGCGGGCTACGTGTATTACAGGGGTTCGCGTGAAGTTCCTCACGCGCTCGGGCCTGGGGGAGCGGGCTACGTGTATTACAGGGGTTCGCGTGAAGTTCCTCACGTGATCGTGCCTGGGGGAGCGGGCTACGTGTATTCCAGGGGTGCGCGGGAAGTTCCACACGCGAATAGCCTGGGCGCGTGTATTTGAGGGGTGCGCGGGAAGTTCCACACGCGAATAGCCTGGGCGCGTGTATTTTAGGGGTGCGCGGGAAGTTCCACACGCGAATAGCCTGGGCGCGTGTATTTCAGGGGTGCGCGGGAAGTTCCACACGCAAATAGCCTGGGCGCGTGTATTTGAGGGGTGCGCGGGAAGTTCCACACGCGAATAGCCTGGGCGCGTGTATTTCAGGGGTGCGCGGGAAGTTTTACACGCGATTTCTGCACGGTACGTGTATTTCAGGGGTGCCGGGGAGACCCACTTGTGATTTGACAGTGTGGGTCCTCCCAGGTGTACCCTGTACACCCTCCACGGCCCCTGCAGGCAGCCCACACCACAGGGGACTACCCTGCATCCCTGGTCATGTCCCGCAGGCAGCCCACACAACATGGGCATGCCCCCCAGCAAAGGCACATGTCTCCTTGAACTAATGAACACCAACTCATGTCCCCTTGCACCCCCACCCCCCAGCACTGTGGGGCACCTGCCAGCAGGCCCCCACCCATGTCCAACTCATGTCTCCCACCACCCCCACCCCCCAGCCACCAGGGGCACCCTCCACCAGGCCCCCACTCATGTCTCCCACCACCCCCACACCCCAGCAGTGCAGGGGCACCCTCCACCAGGCCCCCACTCATGTCTACCACCACCCCCACCCCCCCAGCCACCAGGGGCAGCCTCCACCAGGCCCCCACTCATGTCTCCCACCACCCCCACACCCCAGCCACCAGGGGCACCCTCCACCAGGCCCCCACTCATGTCTCCCACCACCCCCACACCCCAGCAGTGCAGGGGCACCCTCCACCAGGCCCCCACTCATGTCTACCACCACCCCCACCCCCCCAGCCACCAGGGGCAGCCTCCACCAGGCCCCCACTCATGTCTCCCACCACCCCCACACCCCAGCCACCAGGGGCACCCTCCACCAGGCCCCCACTCATGTCTCCCACCACCCCCACCCCCCAGCCACCAGGGGCACCCTCCACCAGGCCCCCACTCATGTCTCCCACCACCCCCACACCCCAGCCACCAGGGGCACCCTCCACCAGGCCCCCACTCATGTCTCCCACCACCCCCACCCCCCAGCACTGTGGGGCACCTGCCAGCAGGCCCCCACCCATGTCCAACTCATGTCTCCCACCACCCCCACCCCCCAGCCACCAGGGGCACCCTCCACCAGGCCCCCACTCATGTCTCCCACCACCCCCACCCCCCCAGCACTGTGGGGCACCTGCCAGCAGGCCCCCACCCATGTCCAACTCATGTCTCCCACCACCCCCACCCCCCAGCCACCAGGGGCACCCTCCACCAGGCCCCCACTCATGTCTCCCACCACCCATACACCCCAGCCACCAGGGGCACCCTCGACCAGGCCCCCACTCATGTCTCCCACCACCCCCACCCCCCAGCCACCAGGGGCACCCTCCACCAGGCCCCCACTCATGTCTCCCACCACCCCCACCCCCCAGCCACCAGGGGCACCCTCCACCAGGCCCCCACTCATGTCTCCCACCACCCCCACCCCCCAGCCACCAGGGGCACCCTCCACCAGGCCCCCACTCATGTCTCCCACCACCCCCACACCCCAGCCACCAGGGCACCCTCCACCAGGCCCCCACTCATGTCTCACACCACCCCCACACCCCAGCAGTGCAGGGGCAGCCTCCACCAGGCCCCCACTCATGTCTCCCACCACCCCCACCCCCCAGCACTGTGGGGCACCTGCCAGCAGGCACCCACCCATGTCCAACTCATGTCTCCCACCACCCCCACCCCCCAGCCACCAGGGGCACCCTCCACCAGGCCCCCACTCATGTCTCCCACCACCCCCACCCCCCAGCACTGTGGGGCACCTGCCAGCAGGCCCCCACCCATGTCCAACTCATGTCTCCCACCACCCCCACCCCCCAGCCACCAGGGGCACCCTCCACCAGGCCCCCACTCATGTCTCCCACCACCCCCACCCCCCAGCCACCAGGGGCACCCTCCACCAGGCCCCCACTCATGTCTCCCACCACCCCCACCCACCCAGCACTGTGGGGCACCTGCCAGCAGGCCCACACCCATGTCCAATCCATGCCCCCCTGCACCTGGGTCCCAACATTCCCCAATCATGTCCGTAATGCCCATCCTCCCCTGCCAAAAGGCCCAACCAACTATCACACCCACCCACATATCAAAGGCAATTACATGTTACACCCCCAATTTAAATAATGCAATTGAACACATGTCTGTCACACACAATGGCTGCAAGTGAATGACAAAACACCCAACATGACATGCCTGAAAGCAATGAGATGATACGACACATTGAAGAATAAAAAAAATAATGTATTGAACAGCAAGTAGAATGGAAATGAAATAAGAAAAAACACAAAGCAAATCAAACAAAACAAGATGAATGTCCAAGAAAATAATCTGAAAAATAAAAATAAGCCAATGAAGAACCATGAAGAAGATCATCCTGGGTCCATGAGCCCAACCAAATTAAACCTAACTATGACTACTAACTAAAAACTGAACTATATACAAAAAAGTGGTGCATTGTCCAATCGCTACCAAAAAAAATCAAAAAAACAAAGGAAACCTAACCCTAACTATACAACTATATACAAAGGCAGCGGGCTATTCGGACGGCTCACTGGTTGTTGTCATGGGCCAGGGCATCATCGAACTCCTGGTCAATGGCTTGGAGGCGGGCATGTTCCCTGGCCCCAAGGTCCCGCAGGGATAATGCAGTGTCAAGCTCAAACTCCCTGCGAAGACCCTCGAGGCACTCAGCCCGCCTCAGCGCCCTCCGCATGGAGTCCTCCCCCCTGACCATCGTGAGCCGTTCCTCCTCTGCCCGCTGCCGCTCCGCACCTATCCGCTGGCACAACCGCTCCCACACGGAAGCCACTCCCATTCCAGGGTTCTCCTGCCCTCCGGCCGATGCCTGCACCCCTGATGTTGATGGCCCCGAGCCATGATGCCTCCCACGTTGAGCCTGCTGCTGCTTCTGACGCAACTGCCTGTGCCAGCAGGACGGCATCCAGGCTGATGGAAACCACCGACGCCGTTGTGCACGTGCCCTGCCCGATGATGCCGTCACATCCTCCATCTGCTGGGGTCCAGTTGCTCTGGTGTCCACCCCTGCTGGATCTCTGACTCCCGACTGTGGCAGGGATGGGATCCCCACCGAGCTGGCTGCATTGGTCGGGGCAGGTCCACAGGGGGCCATGGTGGCATCTGGGCTGGAAGACGGCAAGGAGAACGACTGGTGGATAGCCTGCACAGAGGAGGAGAGGGCCGCCACATTGGCCAACACATGCAGGAAACCCCCGAACATAGCCGATCCCAATTGGGCCACGTCGGCACGGTGCACTTCGTGATGCCGTGCGTGCTCCTCCCGGGAAGCACGCACGGCATCACGAATCACAGCCGTGCGCATCGCGACCCCAATCAGGACCTTCTCCGCACGGCCAGGGGTTCCCACGTCCGCAGGTGGAGGGGAGTCAGGTGACATGGACATCCCCTCTACCTGCGGACAGGCCTGGGACGGGGCATCCCTGCTGGTGCATGGTGGTGCACTCACAGGGTCAGGGACAGCGACATGCACAGGCCCCTCCACGGTGACCTGTGCTGCCTCCTGCCCCTGGCCCTGGACTGCACCACTTGCACCAGCAGGGATGCCCCCACCAGGCCCCATGTGTGCCCCAGTGGCGGCCTCCTCCTCCTCTGTGCAAACCACCAACCTGGATGGCTCCTCACCGTCTCCCACCGTAGCAGGCCCCTGTGGGGGCTCACCCACCCCTTCCGCTGCAGCCGTGGGGGCATCCCCACCACCTTGCTCCACAGCGCCGTCTCCGCCCTCCTCTTCACTAGCCGCTGCGTAGAGGGAGACAAAGAACACAAGCATCAGGGCACTGTACAATGGTCCCCTAGACAGGAAGCAATAGCAGATGAGCACCACTGTCAAAGTACACTTCCATCATGTCCCTCCACAACACATGGGTCAGTCCAGGCAAAACACACACAGTAACAGGCATGGTGCATGCCATGGACATTTCCATGCATGTCCAATGGACTCTTGAAACATTCAATGATATGTAACTCACATGCATCATGGCTCATGCCTATCACATGCACACACTTCACCTCAGTCACATCCATCTGGCCCCAAACACACCAAACACAGCGGATACAAGGGTAATTTGGCTGCTTTACTGAATCTGTGCATTGTCACACACATGTGTCATGCATCCATGGCATGCACAAGTCACAGACACGCAGGTCAGGCACACAGACATGGCTACCATATATGTTCCTGGCATCAGCACCCATCCCTCACCCCCACCCATGTCCAGGTACAGAGACTGGCATGCTCTCATGTTCAAAATCTGCATAGGGCTCCCCATGCGGCATTTCAACACATGCAACAACCATGTGGGTCACACATCACTGGTCGCACATGCATTACCATGATGTCCCTGCACACATACATGCATACATGGCCTATAGCACACATACAGGCAAGTATCATAGAACCAGCACACCGCAACATGCCCTGTCTCACACAGTAATGCATGGACACTTACCGCTCAACTCCAGATGGGCCTCCCTCTCAAGGATCTGGGCGTGGAGCGCTGGGCGTACGCGTTCCAGGACCCTCATCTGGATGGAACTCATGCGGCCCCGGCCCCCCTCCATGAGGCGCCGGGCCTTCACAAGGGTCCTGGACCTCAAGTCCCGTGGTGCGTGTGAATTTCCACACGCTATTGGACTGGGAACTGGATTCCAGGGGTGCGCGGGTCACACGCTGTATCCCGTGGTGCGTGTGAATTTCCACACGCTATTGGACTGGGAACTGGATTCCAGGGGTGCGTGGGTCACACGCTCGCCTAGAACACGCGCAAAGCATACATTTGCGGACTTTAACAATAACAAGCTCAGACGCCAGGATGAACATACCGTTCCTAGCAGCAGTAGCAGTGGGCTACCAAAGGAGGAGGAGGAGGATAGTCAGGGCCAGAATATTCACACCCAGAACCAGCCTTTTCGGGATGCCTGATGACCAGGTGTATGGGAGGTACAGGTTTCCACCACACATTATACTGGACCTGGTGAGTGAGTGGGAGGATGACCTCACATCACCCACCCTGTGCTCCCAAGCACTCAGCCCCCTGGATAAGGTCCTCAATGTACTGCACTTCTTAGCCACTGGATCATTTCAGCGGACAAGTTCCATAGTGGGTGGGGTGTCACAGGCCACCCAGTCACGCTGCCTACACCAGGTCTTGAACATCATCACTGCACGGCCATCAGTCCGCAGGCACATATACCTGCCCAGAACACCTGCAGAAAGGCATGCTGCCGCCCTGGATTTTTACGCTGTGGCACGATTCCCCAAAGTGCTAGGTACCATCGACTGCACCCATGTGGCTCTACGTCCCCCCAGGGCATCTGAGCACATCTATAGGAACCGCAAGCACTGGCATTCCATCAACGTGCAGGTAGCATGTAATGCCAAGGGAATCATCACCTCAGTATATGCCAACTATCCCGGCTCCACCCACGACAGCTTCATTTACCGAATGTCCACCCTAAGCCGGGACCTAGAAGCTGGGCGGCATGGCGATACATGGCTGCTTGGTGAGTATGTATGCCACTGCACATGCATGCATGTTGGATACTGAGCAAGGTCACAACCCCACCAATGATACCAATCACCACCTCCACAGGGGACAGTGCCTACCCTCTCAGCCCCCACATGATGACGCCAATTCGGAACCCCACCACGCCACCCCAGGTAAGATATAACACAGCCCACATTACAACCAGGGGCATAGTGGAGCGCACATTCGGAGTGCTAAAGTCACGCTTTCGCTCCCTTGACCGTTCTGGCGGGCAGCTGTTATACGCTCCCCCAGTAGTGTGCAGGATCATAGTGGCAGCATGTGTCCTGCACAACGTTGCAACACGCCGGGGCCTGGCCGTGGACATGGTGGTGGCCCCACATCCCCAACCACATGCACAGCCACTGCGCATGGGAGGGGAAAGGGCACGGGGGGAGGCAGCCCGTACACAGCTAGTGGCTAATTACTTCACATAGAAATCACACCCCTGTGGAGTGCACACTGCCCTGGCACATTCCATCTGACAATCAATGATGACTCAACCTGACACTGATCCTGAATGTCTGGAGAATGAACCGTCAAAACCATATCAGCCTGAGATTGTTCACCTGGAAGTGTCACAATGTGTGCATCCCTACCCACACAGACACCACCAATGCAGTTTTGTGAAGTTACACATTGAAGCAGCTAAAATGAATACCCACTTGCAAAATGCAACAAGAGGACAGTGCCATGTCAGCCAACCCAACCCCAGCACCGCCACATGACACACCGTGCCATGTCATGCTAATTGCAGGTAAACAAAGTAATCCCCACAACATGACATCAGTCTCACTATGTACAGTGGCACTATTAGAAACCTGCAACACCTGAAATGCTCACAGCAATGCCGGACCAACAACATACTTGAGCACGTAGTACCATTAACATGACATCACAAATGTTACATATTAGTAGTCTCACCACCTGGAAATGCCTGCACTCCCACCACTACCAACTGTGCAGTGTTGTCGCCATGTAGAGTTGTAGGTGCACTGCTGCCAACATGGACCCCATCTCCAGACTAGAGGTCCTTGTGTGGACATGAGGAAGGGACCTGCAAATTGGGAGGTAGACACAGAAGAAGAGTTACACATCAATGCAACATGCAGTGTACAACACAACAGCAATATGCACTAGGAATGTATACACAGTATTGACTACAGACTGCCCACACAGCTCATGGGAGTCCAACGTCACTGTGTAATTCACTGTCACTTGGGCACACCCTTTACAAGCCCATGGAAACGGGAAGCAGGAGGGGTGTGTGTGACTCAAACCCAAGCATCTGAACCAAATACATTACAAGCCTGCATGTGCCCAGCCACAATGCAGCGTATGCCCACAGGAACCACGGAAGCCAACAGATCGTCCCAAAAAAATTGGGAATAAAAGAAATCAAAATAAAAATAAAAATAAGAAACAATCAAAAATGGCCATTGATGGGCCCGGGGGGGTTGGGGAGGCCACCCAGGAGGTCAGAGGACAGGATGCACACCAGAACCCACCTGCGTGGATCCTGCGAAGATAAAACACCTCCATGGGCTCATGGCCCACACTGCTACCCTATTGTGGGAGTATCACTGCTGTCGCTATTATCACCCTGTGCAGCTGCATCCGGAGGTGGTTGCACTATGGGAGGCAGCCCACGCAAGGCCCTAGTCTGCTCCTCCATGGCTGCAAGCATGCGGGTGTGGTAGGTCTGGTTCTGGAGGATGAGTGTGCGGAGGTCCCCATGCAACAACTCACGGGATGCCCGGACCTCCGCCCTCGTTGCCTGCATCTCAGCTGAGAGCGTACGGGTGAGACGCTCCAGCTGCTGTTCTGTCCTTTGGTGTGTTGAAGCCTCAAGCTCAACAAGAGTCGTCCTGAGGTGAAGGAGCTCCTGCCTCAGGGCTTCCCTGTGGCCCTGGGACTCAATGGAGATGGCCTCCTGCAGAGTCGCCAGTGCCGCCCGCCTGTCCCTGTTGGACCCTAACATGTCCTCCCTGTGTGACTGGCAGATGGAGTCGGTTGCCTGCTCTAGTCGCTCCATCAGCCTTTCTGGGGGGACAATGGAAGTGGCCACCCTATCCATGGCCTGAGCCATCATCTCGGATGATGCAGCCTGTTGGGTTGCCATACCGTAAATGGATTGCTCCCATGCGGTATTGCCGGGTGGCGTACGGCCACCACGTCGGCGGGCACCACACCTGTCTGGGGCAAGGCGAACTGCGCCTTGCTGTGCCGGCACTGCCTGAGGCTGCAGGACTGCATTCCCCCTCTGATCTGCTGGCCCAGGAACAGGATCAGATGTCGCGGAGTGTGACCCTGCATCCGTAACCACCGAAGGCGTAGCTGCCAACACTGACATCCCCATGGAGGGTTCTGACCCTGGTGCAGGTGGGTGAGACAGAACAGAATCCCTCCCTGGAACACTCACCTGCGACGGCACGTAGGTCTCATCCGAATCAACACCTGAGTACAGCTCGGGGGAGGTGCAGCCAGAGACACCCCTTGAGAGCACGACCTGCAGCACTTGTGGGTTCTCCCCCACCACCACACCACGTCCCTCACTGGTGGTTGGTCGGCCCTCGGACCCCTCCTGGGTCTGCACCATCTCCACAACCCCAGCAGTATCAGGTGCGTCTTCCCCTGCAAAGACATGAAAACAAAGAAATGGAAACAGGCATTAGCACCATGGCACACATTGAGGGCTGAGAAGCAAGAGAACCAGTACTTGATTGACACATGTCCCACATGACTAAAACCCTCCCATGCATGCACCCTCACTGCGTATGAAGTCCAGGCAAATGGCACACACTGATGACACCAAGATGGAAGATGAACACATTTTCTGCATGCTGCCTGGCAGTGGCATCACACATCGGCCTGTGATTGGCAGGTGAAACACACATGCCATCACACAGATGGAATGTACCATTGCTATTGAGTGAAGATGGAGAGGAGGGCAGCACCTATTCATTCAGTCCAGTTCCCGCATGTAATAGCTTTTCTAATTCTAACAGGTCAGATTTTTCACCTGGAGCTGCCAGTCTGAAATGGTCCAATTGCACAGGGACATGTGTGTACAAATGATATCCAGGTAACAAAGTCACTCCACTTTACCATACCCATGTCAGACATGTGACTAGTGGACAGCGACATGCCTAGTGAAAGTGGTGGAATGCAAACAAACTGACTGAATGAACATTGAAAGAGAAGCAAATATGTTGTGGCAAGGTGACACTTCAAGGGCAACTGGCGTGCAGTTGGGCTAGATGTCTACTGTTGGCAGAAGGGATACTGCTATGGCCAAATGCAGCTGCGCAGGAAGGATTGCATGAAGCACATGGCTGACCCATACGACTCAGGCGCACACACTCTCACCTGGCACCCGAACAGAAGCCCTCACACACACACCATGCACATGGATGACACACACATGCATGGGCACTCACCGGACAATGCCTCGTAATCAGCCAGATCTCCCACGCCTTGGATCTGTTCCTCCGTGACATAGGTCCCAGCGACTGACTCATGTGGAGTGAGTTCCATGTCTACTACTGGAGACCCACCTCCAGTCACTAGAGTTGCGGCATGACTTGAGGCCAGCTTACTCTTTGCCCTGCGCTTTAGGTCATTCCAGCGCTTATAGCAATCATTGGCTGTGCGCCTCACAATTCCAAGGGCACTTACGATGTCCGCAACGGTCTGCCAGTGTGCCTGGCGTTGTGCAGGTGTGGTCTTGGATCCTGCAACAATGACCATCTCGTTGTCATGTCCGGACACATACTCGACAAGTGCATTCAGTTCGTCATCCGTGAAGCTGGGCTTCCTGGACGGGCCGGACTGTGTAGCCGTGTCTGGGGCATCAGCCTGTGCCGGACGAGCACTCTTCCTCTTCCGCTTGGAAGGTGGTGGTGATCCTGAGTGTCCTGTGCCGCTCTGGACACTAGGGGCAGGAGCCCTGGTGGACTCTGTATCAGGAGTGTGGGATTGCACACTCAGCATGGGAGTTGGTGCAGGCATTAGCTCTAGTGTGATGGTGTCAGGGGGAATGTCAGCAGCATGGACTAGGACCGACACTGTCCTGGCTGGGTGTGTGAGGGCTGGGGTGGATGGAGCCGCAGCTGCCCCTGCAGCCTCTCCGCCCTGCCTCCTTGGTGCAGCAGATGACCTTGCTGCCCCAGATCCACGTGGCATGATGGCATCAACGTGCACCAGCGCACGTGTCGTAGCCCTGCTGACCTGGAAGTCAGCCATGGAGTCAGCCAGGTCTGGTGCCACAATGGGCTGGTCCAACAAGGGCTGAGCATGGATGGTGTCAGCCACATCAGCCTCAATGGGAGGGGGGGGGGATTATGGGTGCCCGTGACTGGTCCTCCACACATGGGGGGACAGGCTCACCCTGCAAGTTACGACCACGTCCCCTACCGGATCCACCACGGCCACCACTTGTGGCTCTTCCACCTTTGCCACCCTTACGGAATCCTCGCCTCCCAGCCATGGCACTGATGTTAATGTGCGTATGGGAGTGGATGTAGACTATTGTCCTGGGCAATTGGGGGTCAAAGGGGTTGGGTACCAGATGGTAATTGTACCCTAGTGCTCTAGCAAGGCTGAATGTAACCCCTGGGGAAAGATGACGGGTCATGCAACGCACAGGAGGCCCAAAAAAGGGAGATGACGTGCACGCAACCCCTCCTAGACCACGTGTGCAGAAAGAAAAACCTGCACTACGCTGTGGCACCCAGAAACACAAGAATGAACGTATGCGTGTCACACGCAGCCTAGAATGACCTCTGAAGGGGTAGGCTACACACGGGGCTAGCACAGATGTTAGATACGTGAGTGACTCACCGTCTGCCAGGTAAACGAGCGTGTAAAAGGAGCACGTTTGGTTGGCAACACCCCCGCCAAAAGAAGATTTGTCCGCTGTCTGAGGAGACAGGACAACAGTAGAAGGGAACACTGTTTGAGGGAACAGGCCCAGGTAAACCAGTAAAAGAGAAAAAAGAGCAAAAGCTGTCAGAGGTAACAGGGAATACGAACTAGAAACGCCGTGAAGTAAATCGCGTGTGAAACGACAAGAAGTACAGAATTCACCCACTCGCTCTCCACGAAAAGCACGTACAAGGAAAACGTGTTCTACACGTACCTTTTATACAGGCCCACACGTCCAGCGTCACTTACGCGGCGTGTACGCGCTAGGGCCATTTCCACCTATTACATGCTTTGTCACTTCTGCATGTAGGGCCATTTCCACCAATTACACGCTTTGTCACTTCTGCGTGTAGGGCCATTTCCACCAATCACACGCTTTGTCACTTCTGCGTGTAGGGCCATTTCCACCAATCACACGCGATTACACTCTGACGTGCAGTCTTTCCACGTGTGCTCTGTCATCACGTACTGTGTGGGAAACACCTGTGCGGGTCACGTCACAGGCGCGCTTACGCGCTGAGGGCCTTTCCTCAGTTTTCACGCTGACGTGCAGGATTTTCACATGCAAAATCACTCCGTACCAAGCTGGCCACGCGTACACACACGGAATACCACGCTCCTGCCCGGAAGGCCGAACTACTGCCCCCCAGAGCCCGAGCACGCTCCCACCTGCTGCTGCCTGACTGCCTGCTGCCCCTGCACTGCTGGGGGGTGGGGGTGATAGGGGACATGAGTGGGGGCCTGGTGGAGGCTGCCCCTGGTGGCTGGGGGGTGGGGGTGGTGGTAGACATGGGTGGGGGCCTGGTGGAGGCTGCCCCTGGTGGCTGGGGGGTGGAGGTGCAGGGGGACATGAGCAGGTGTGCAGGGTAGTCCCCTGTTTTGTGGGCTGCCTGCAGGGGCCGTGGAGGGTGTACAGGGAACACCTGTGAGGACCCACCCAGCCTAATCGCGTGTGTAACTTCCAACGCACCCCTGTAATACACGTACCCTGCTGAAGTCGCGTGTAAAACTTCCCGCGCACCCCTGAAATGCATGCGCCCAGGCTATTCGCGAGTGGGACTTCCCGCGCACCCCTGAAATACACGTAGCACGCTGGGAGACATGAGTGGGGGCCTGGTGGAGGCTGCCCCTGGTGGCTGGGGGGTGGGGGTGCAGGGGGACATGAGTGGGGGCCTGGTGGAGGGTGCCCCTGGTGGCTGGGGGGTGGGGGTGCAGGGGGACATGAGTGGGGGCCTGGTGGAGGGTGCCCCTGGTGGCTGGGGGGCGGGGGTGGTGGTAGACATGGGTGGGGGGCTGGTGGAGGCTGCCCCTGGTGGCTGGGGGGTGGGGGTGGTGGTAGACATGGGTGGGGGCCTGGTGGAGGCTTCCCCTGGTGGCTGGGGGGTGGGGGTGGGGTGGTAGACATGGGTGGGGGCCTGGTGGAGGCTGCCCCTGGTGGCTGGGGGGTGGGGGTGCAGGGGGACATGAGTGGGGGCCTGGTGGAGGGTGCCCCTGCACTGCTGGGGGGTGGGGGTGGGGTGGTAGACATGGGTGGGGGCCTGGTAGAGGCTGCCCCTGGTGGCTGGGGGGTGGAGGTGCAGGGGGACATGAGCAGGTGTGCAGGGTAGTCCCCTGTTTTGTGGGCTGCCTGCAGGGGCCGTGGAGGGTGTACAGGGAACAACTGTGAGGACCCACCCAGCCTAATCGCGTGTGTAACTTCCAACGCACCCCTGTAATACACGTACCCTGCTGAAGTCGCGTGTAAAACTTCCCGCGCACCCCTGAAATGCATGCGCCCAGGCTATTCGCGAGTGGGACTTCCCGCGCACCCCTGAAATACACGTAGCACGCTGGGAGACATGAGTGGGGGCCTGGTGGAGGCTGCCCCTGGGGGGTGGGGGTGCAGGGGGACATGAGTGGGGGCCTGGTGGAGGGTGCCCTTGGTGGCTGGGGGGTGGGGGTGCAGGGGGACATGAGTGGGGGCCTGGTGGAGGGTGCCCCTGGTGGCTGGGGGGCGGGGGTGGTGGTAGACATGGGTGGGGGCCTGGTGGAGGCTGCCCCTGGTGGCTGGGGGGTGGGGGTGGTGGTAGACATGGGTGGGGGCCTGGTGGAGGCTTCCCCTGGTGGCTGGGGGGTGGGGGTGGGGTGGTAGACATGGGTGGGGGCCTGGTGGAGGCTGCCCCTGGTGGCTGGGGGGTGGGGGTGCAGGGGGACATGAGTGGGGGCCTGGTGGAGGGTGCCCCTGCACTGCTGGGGGGTGGGGTGGTAGACATGGGTGGGGGCCTGGTGGAGGCTGCCCCTGGTGGCTGGGGGGTGGAGGTGCAGGGGGACATGAGCAGGTGTGCAGGGTAGTCCCCTGTTTTGTGGGCTGCCTGCAGGGGCCGTGGAGGGTGTACAGGGAACACCTGTGAGGACCCACCCAGCCTAATCGCGTGTGTAACTTCCCACGCACCCCTGTAATACACGTACCCTGCTGAAGTCGCGTGTAAAACTTCCCTCGCACCCCTGAAATGCATGCGCCCAGGCTATTCGTGTGTGGAACTTCCCGCGCACCCCTGAAATACACGCGCCCAGGCTATTCGCGAGTGGGACTTCCCGCGCACCCCTGTAATACACGTAGCACGCTGGGAGACATGAGTGGGGGCCTGGTGGAGGCTGCCCCTGGTGGCTGGGGGGTGGGGGTGCAGGGGGACATGAGTGGGGGCCTGGTGGAGGGTGCCCCTGGTGGCTGGGGGGTGGGGGTGGTGGGAGACATGAGTTGGACATGGGTGGGGGCCTGCTGGCAGGTGCCCCACAGTGCTGGGGTGTGGGGGTGGTGGGTGACATGAGTGGGGGCCTGGTGGAGGCTGCCCCTGGTGGCTGGGGGGCGGGGAGGTGGTAGACATGGGTGGGGGCCTGGTGGAGGCTTCCCCTGGTGGCTGGGGGGTGGGGGTGGGGTGGTAGACATGGGTGGGGGCCTGGTGGAGGCTGCCCCTGGTGGCTGGGGGGTGGGGGTGGTGGTAGACATGGGTGGGGGCCTGGTGGAGGCTGCCCCTGGTGGCTGGGGGGTAGAGGTGCAGGGGGACATGAGCAGGTGTGCAGGGTAGTCCCCTGTTTTGTGGGCTGCCTGCAGGGGCCGTGGAGGGTGTACAGGGAACACCTGTGAGGACCCACCCAGCCTAATCGCGTGTGTAACTTCCCACGCACCCCTGTAATACACGTACCCAGCCAAATCGCGTGTGATAATTCCCGCGCACCCCTGTAATACACGTACCCAGCCAAATCGCGTGTAAAACTTCCCGTGTACCCCTGTAATACACGTACCCAGCCAAATCGCGTGTGATTATTCCCGCGTACCCCTGTAATACACGTGCCCTGGCTAATCGCGTGTAAAACTTCACGCGTACCCCTCTAATACACGTACCCTGGCCAATCGCGTGTTAAACTTCCCGCGTACCCCTGTAATACACGTGCCCTGGCTAATCGCATGTAAAACTTCACCCGTACCCCTCTAATACACGTACCCTGGCCAATCGCGTGTTAAACTTCCCGCGTACCCCTGTAATACACGTGCCCTGGCTAATCGCGTGTAAAACTTCACGCGTACCCCTCTAATACACGTACCCTGGCCAATCGCGTGTTAAACTTCCCGCGTACCCCTGTAATACACGTACCCTGGCTAATCGCGTGTACAACTTCCCGCGTACCCCTGATATGTACGTTACCCGCTTTGCGTTCCTTGTTTGGCAGCCCTGTGAACTGGTCCAGGGTTAGCGCAGCCCTTTGCGATGATTTAGCGATTTTGATGGCTTTTCCTTGCGCGAGGGCGTTCTTGGGGGCGTTACTGGCGCTGCTGCAGGGTCGCTGCGATACTCTGCGCCACGGCTGGTTTGGGAGCCTAAAATCCATGAATACGCTGTGCGCGGAAATCAGTTTTAGCGCACGTGCCTGGCGCAGACAATCGCACGCGGACACTCTGCGCCAGCCGCTTGCGACACTTTTCTGCGAAATTCTATGAATTACCCTCCTAAGCTTTGATTAAAAAACATATTTACTTGGAGTTGTGCATGCCCCTGCAGCGGAATAATCTTCATGGACATTGCGCACACGTGGTGGTCTGGGCCATGGTATGGCGTGCCCTGTGCTTTGTTAAGGAGCTTGGTGAGGGAAGGGCCCTCAACATGGATCGCTCTGAGGCTCCAAAATTCTGGTGCTGCACCACTGGTTGGGTTCTGCTCATCTAGAACTCGTTTAAGTGTCATGTGAATTGTTAAGGGGGGCCGCAAACTTGACCAGGACCCTACTCTGATGCAACACTGTTTAAGAAAATAAGCACTTGACACAGAGTCTCAGAAGTGAAAGAGCCATGGAGTGACTCACCCCTCTCCACTCAAACTCCTTCGTGGAAAGGGCTTTGTGGAAGTTTCATTTATGGGTCAGTCGTGAGGGGGTCATTGAATAATGCACCTCGCACATAGAGCTCTGACCAATGTAGATGCATTGAGCCCCACGCTTCAGGGAAGTGCAGCACCCCCTCCCCACACCTCACCCCAGTAAAAAGATTGAAGAAGGGTCATGTATCAAAGCCTAGGACATTAAGGTGTTATGTTTGACTCTGGGTTGTGTGAGAGAACATGTGTTGCTTAACTCATAACTTAAAGATACATGCACACGGAGACAGATGGCCTCAGCTTATAACAGCACAATCGTTTTCTTCTACCGTAGTGATAGCTGAGTAATAGATACATTTATAACCAAGGAATTTTGTGAATACTAAATCCTGGTCAATTATTTAATTGTCTGGTCTTGCGTGTGCAGAATTTTGCCCCTGGGTAAACAGACAGTGCAAGCCTCCCCAGGTCAGTGTTTATTTTAGCTTGTTTAACACATAAATGCCACAGATAATGAGTACTTCTGTGTCCATTGATCTATGGATGTTTCATACACTAGTTGTAGCCTGAATTCGTGATTTGTGTTACCTGTTACACATACTGCATTATGTATGTTTTACATATAGGCCCCACGTCGAATCTGGAAAATGACAATCCCCAAATGTGTGATTGTGGGCAAATCACAACTCCCTCCGTGCCTCGGTTCTTATATCTGGGTGAAATGAGAATGCCTGGAAACATTGGTGTTAGAGGCATCTGAAGGTCATATGCCTTCATTTCTTGTGATGTCACTTGGGGGCAGCGTCAAATGACATCAGTTCAAGTGATGTCATCAGAGGTCAAGGGTCATGTGACGTTACTTCCGCTACCCCTGCCATTATGGTGAAATGACATCCCTGATTAAATTTGACCTTAAAGTACTCCCAGACATAGTCAATGTCCAAAAATAGATTTGTTCCCCAGCCCAAAATTTTATATATAAGTGTGAAACAATGCATTATATGATTCAGATGCAAGATCCGCTGCCATTTGTTCTCTTCCCTGTGTGAAGAGATAGTCCTTCATGACCCTCATAACTCCTAAAACTAGTGAGGGTCAAAAACAGTAGAACCTCACCTGACTGCATCCGCCAATAGTCTTCTGTCCTTTTAATTTTGGCTAAGTAGCTTTTGGTCATCAGACCATTTCTGGTCATAAGAGTAGCATACAAAAGCCAATAAGTGAACCACAAGGTGCATTGACTAACCTCCAATAGATACAAAGGCAGCACAATTTCACTTTCGACTTTACAGGACACATACTAAGCTCCAGATAAATGGCCTTAACAGCGTTGTAGGATGGCAGCCTTAAGAGTTGCAGCAGGGTAGAATGGTCCAATTTGGACAACACAGCCAGCTTCCCCAGGGCACAGGTGGCAGCCTCACAAAGCATGCTTGTGTGCATCTTAGCCACATACAACTTAATCAATAGCCCCACAAAGTTACCACCACCGCATTGGCAAAAGATCTAACTGCACAAGCTATCTCCGCAATCCTGACCTGTAGCTGTGTGGAGTTCTAAGTTTAACATCAAGCCATATCCCCAGATATTTATAAGAGAGTGCCATTTCCATCTCATCCCCATTAAGGAACCACTGTGGATGTTTCAGTTTGTTATACTTTGGTGTAAGACCATAATCTTCTTCCTTGAGGTGTTACTTATCAGTGAGTTGAGGACAGCATAAACCATGGGCAAGTTCAGTGTTGTCTGCAACCCATAAGGGGTAAGATCGAAAAAGGCCAGGTCATCTGCATATGCCAACCACTGAAGAGGAGAATTGGCCAATTTGGGAGTCAGAGAGCTGGGGTTCTAAATAACTCCCTGCCCAGGTCTGGTAGATATAGATTAAACAGGGGGGGTGAAAGAATGCATGCCTGCTTCAGTCCCTTATATGCAGCAATCCAACCTGTCATAGTGTCCAACTGATACAGTCATACTTGGACTTGTGTGCTATCATGTAGTTGGGCAATCAACTTCAGCAAGCCTGGAGGTATGTGCTAACTACTCAACTTCATCCACAGCCTATTGCTATTGACAGCATTTAAGGCAGCACTGAAGTCAATGTAGGCAACATATACAGCCCTATTGTGGATCATCCAAACTTCCTGGACAGTGGTGACTAATGCAAGACAATTTATGGTGGTAATATAGCCTTTCCTGAAGCCAGTTTGGTTGAGGGGTATGATGTTAAATTCCTCAGTCTAACTGTTAGGTTCTTCAAGAAGTACCCTGGCAAATATTTTAGCCGGAACATCTAGCATGGCTAGAAGCCGGTAATTCTGTGGGTCACTGTGGCAGCCCATCTTGTAAACCGGAATGATGATACTATCCCTCCAAGAAGAAGGGAGAGAGAGTGTCACACTGATCCAACAAAACAAGCAGTAGAGTCCCTCTGCCCAGATTGCGCTGTCTAGCTTGAGTAATTGATTACAAAGTCCATCAGGACCAGGATCTCTGGATGATGTACTTGCCATAATGAGTTCTGCAATGTTAAGCTGTTGCTTAATAAATATCCTAGTAGCAGACAGACATACAGACAACATATTCATGGCTGTACTCGTGTCCATTGTTGTATGTATATGGGAAACCCATGATTTTTCATGAATACCACCCAGAAATATTGCTCTGCCCTTCCCCACGACCAACAATCCACCAAAACTGTCTATGGTCATTATTGATGGACCAGTACACCAAATTACATCCCTTCCATTCAAAATTAACAACAATGGGATGGTGATCACTCTTGTGTAGATGGAAGATATCTTCGATCAAAGTTGGAACCCTAGAGATGAAGGCATAATCAATAATGCTGGCAGTGTTATTACCTGTCCTGGTGAATATAGGTGGTTTATCTAACGGGCGATCTCCATGTATCATAAAAAAAGCCAGACAAGTACAACAAGGCTGCCCAACCTAACCCATGTGTACAGGACTGGATAAGTCAGGAATGCACTCAGGGTTGTGCTCCCTCCGTGCTAGATCCTGGGACATCCTGGAGTAAAAGTCACTGCAGATCAAAATAGGAGTGTTACCACCAATTCTGTTGATCATAGACTCCACCTCCACAAGGATTTCACTATGTGGTGCTCTATAAGGAGGATCAAAAAATATTGGCTATGTCAAGTTCCCTTGGACCTCCAAGAAATGGATCATTCATAAGCAATATTCTCACCAACAAGATGTAATTTGAAACACTAGGGATCTCCACCAATTGCAACAGAGACTTTGCACCCAGGATTAGGTCTTCCTCTGGGTCCCTGTATGGCAAAATTATTAATAGTACACCAACCATCAGTATTTCAGTCTTTCGACCAGGGCTGAGTGAAACTCCACATCCTGCTCCGTCAGGCGGGCCTCCATTGCATTGTTGCCTGGAGGGCTTGCAGGTTGTCCAGCATCTGTGCTTCTAGCTCTTGTGCTGGCCTGTAAGTGGCCCCCAGGATGGCAGCCTGCCTCCTGGCCTGACTCAGCACAATCTCAGCCCTGGCCCTCATGACTCTCGCTTCCTGTGCCCGCTGCCTCTTTGCCACGATCTGCCCTTCATATTGCCTGAATATGGAAGACATTGAGTGCCTCATTCCCATGTGTCCCTCCTGCCTCACACTTTCCGCCTGCCTCTTTTGGATGGTCTGCCCTGCAACATAATGCCTCTTTGTCATTGCCACCTGGTGATACAGTGCTCAGGGGTATGCCCTACAAGCTAATGACGATCCTCTGGGGAGTACAGCACCTGCACTGCTCCTAGGTGCCTGATGTCCCTCCATTGCTTGTGACCCCGTTTGTGGCTGGGTAGGCACCACTTGTGCTCCAGACCATCCTCAGCCGTGCTGCAGACTCTTCCGGCTCTTTGGACTCAGCTGGCTCTAATGCTGAACCAGATGTGCAGTGCTCAATGCTGCTTCTGGTGAGTGCACCAATGGGTGGAGCAGTTGGGGCCTGTGAGTCTGCAGGGAGTCAGGTGCCTTCACAAGGCCAGTCAGTGGTGCCCCCCATCTGCAGTGTTTACGGCTCCAAGGCCACCCTCCCAAATATCGGTTTCTGGTCCTGGGACAGATGTCCAAGGGAGGGTTAGAGACCTGCAGCCAAGGACAGGGGCATCACAGCAAGGGCCATGCTCCCTTGCATCAGGCAGGCATGGGCTCCACACATGTGGGGGATGTGTGCAGGCTGTGCAGACAGAGTGGGAGCAGCAGATGTTGCATTCTGCACACCGACAGGGTGATGTCTTTGAGGGTTTGGGTGAGGGCATGGATAGGGAGGCCACTTCCATGACCCCCCAACAACACAGGTGGTGCAACAGCTCCAGGTCATGCAGTCCACATGCCGCTTCCACAGACTGGGCATGGAGACCAACATAAAGGGCCGACGGGCAGATCTGCAGTGTCTGCAGGCATCCTTGTTTGCAGAGGGTTGTGCACACAGGAATTCCCTGAGGCGTGAAATGCTGTCCCACAAGACTGTAATACGTGAGGAACATGCATCCACCAGAAGACTGTTCCAACAGTGGGTGTAACCATCGAGGCAGACAATCATAGAGGAACTAAGTGTGACCCATGAGGTTGTGTATAGTGACCTCACAGCCCTAAATCTGCTGGTGCATTCATCAGAGTCACAAATGGTGGCTGCCACTGAGGACCAGGCGAGGGCACTGCTTGGTCAGCCTCAGCACCCCTTACACCTCTAGACTCAACACAGGATGGGGGTGACAGCATAGATATTCCTCCTGGTCCACCGTTGCCATGAGGTCCATGAGCCCATGGAGGGTATTTTTTTTTTTTATTGGACGTCCACCCATGTCCACCCATGTGGACATTGACATGCACCCTACCTCTCCCCCTCCTGGGTAGACCCACCCACTGTCCATGATGGACATTTTGATGAACATTTTATTTATTATTTATTATTTGTGTCCCTTTTGTAGACCCGAGGCCTGCATGTCGGTATGTTTTTTTTTTTTTTAGCTGCCATGTTCAGGTTTTTTTATTTTATTTTATTTTTTACTTGAGTTGTGTAGTTGCAATCTCAAGGCAATTACATATGCAGTCGTGGACATGCAGTCATGCAGAGTAAGGTCAACTTGCATGTTTGCATGGTGGGGCTCAGGATGGCATGTGTAGGTAAATATGGGTTCAGTGTATCCTGACACATGTGTGCTGTGTGAAAGGTACTGTACTATGTCGGTTGTAATGTCTTGTCCCATGTTATTTCAGTAATCCATAATAAGGTGGTGATTGCTGTCCAAGGGGAGGCACCATGCACCATTTAACGTCCATGCTCCCCATGCCCTCCCCCAGACATTGGCCCTCCTGTCACTAATTTGGAGGCACCATTCCTCGTGAAGGTGATGCAGGATTCACATCATGCCGGCTCAGTCAGCAGGTAAGCATGAGCACTGTCTTGCATGTTGAACATGTGTCATTGTTCCCCGTGCTTGCTGCATGTGGCAGTTTCCTTATATGTGCTTTGCATGCTACCACACCAGGATGGTTTTTCAAGTGGTATTCATGTCACTGTCATCCTCCCTCGGTCAAGTCAGCTGTGGCCGCACCTAGTGTGATATAGTCCATGTCCTTGGCCATCTCCAACCTAGACAGTGTACTCCTTGATGTGTTTTTTACGTGCTCTTCCCTCTCAGTGTCTCTCTCTCTCTGTTGTGCTATGCTGCACTCATGGGCAGATCACAATCTATGTCCTGTCACCCTCTCACACCCTGTGTCATGGGGGTGCAGTTTCTTTCTGTTGTTACTATGCATGTCTTTACATTTAGGGGACGTGCCTCCCAGTGGGTTGCATCGTATTCAGTGCAGGTGGGTACCCTGTGCAGGTAAGTGAAGGGCATTTACATAATGAAATAGAAACAAACACAGTATTTGGCTGATTCCGGCACTATTCCAAGTGTGGCAATTATTATTATTAGAAGCAGCAGGTCAAAGGTCTATTACCCTCAGACTGTGGAGGAAAAAGATACCAGGGAAATGAGCAAACTAAACCTTATTGTGGCCCGCGCTTACACAAGAAGTATCATAGTCAACAGAATTTTTTGAAAGAGTAAACAATTAATTCAAGAGAAAGCGATTGGTATAGTTGTCTTAGCCTCATTTTATTCCAATTGTTATCTTGGATATTGTCTTCATTTGAAATGCAGTCATTTAAATCATTTTATTACATATTCACCATTTGGAAAATCAAATCTGGTTTGTCAAATTTCATTCCGTCCAGCCTTATCCCTTATCCTGACACGTGTTTCCCCGCCTTTGATTAGGCGGTTCCTCAGGGGTTTAGAGGCTAGTATATAATTCAAAAGTAAAACAGATCACTCTCTTTTTTGTAGTCGGTATGGGAAGAAGTGTGTAAGAAACCTGTTTGGCCAAATACTACAAAATGGTCTCAAACCTAAGTTCAGAGTCTGGTGGTGAACTGAAACAGGTTGCATGTATAGGTATATTGAGCTTACCTTTAGGTGGATGATGTTTGTCTTGTTTTGCGTATGTTCGTACAAGCGGTGCGATTGCCGTTGGCAGTGTAAAGAGTGCTATTGTGTTAAAGCCGGATGTTCAATAAACTCGGTTTGTATTGCGTGCGCCACGTGATCTTTCTACGTGTTGTCGTGCAGAGAGTACATTGAGCCGCATTATGTGTTTAAGAAAGGAATAATACAAATTTAGAGCTCATATTGGTATCGAATTCTATAAAAAAAGGAAAAATGCTCCAAATGTGAAAAATAAATACAATGTGTTGGATTCACATATTAGACCCAAAACCCATCGTGGAGATCCTTGCATCTAATATTCTTACATGTCATAGGCTAAGATACAGGTTAGAAAAGCCAGCTTTTGGTTAGCAATAGAGAACGGAGGCGGTCATATGGAAATGCTAAATGCACCATGTGTACTCGAATCAATGAACAATGCAAAATTGCACACTTAGCTGTATCAAAAACAAAATTTGGAACACTGTCAGAAATCACATATGAACTGCAATTGTAGAGAATGGCTAAAAAAAATATTTGGTGTAGAGAAACAAGCCATATACCAAGTGAAAGTACGAAGAAAATAATGTCATTATGCAGGCTCGTTTCAATGTGGCCATACATGGCTGCACAAGATGCAGATCATAACAATCACTAAATAATTAATCAAAGAAAATGATGTAGCTCCTGGTCAACATTTAGGCCTGTAAATATTGTGTCCATAGACCATATCTAAAAGGCCTCACTTTTGCGTAGCTGTCTTTCCAAGTTTCCCCCTCTTTTTGGTGGGGAGAGTTTTTCAATTCCATAACACTTATCGTGCTGTCAATGTATGTCTTATTACATGCGCATATTATGGCATACGTGACAAATTGACTGTTACAGTTGATATATTGTTTGATTTTAATCTTTTTGCCATTTGGTTGCAAGAATTCTTTTTTCGCATTATACATATGTGGGCAGATCTGACAGTTATTGCCTTTGAAATTCCCTTGAGACGGAGGTGTAAGTCAGGATTCTATACTTTTGGATTGTATTTTTCATATTTCTGTTTGTCAAAGTAAGATGGACGTATCATTCTCTTCAAATTCATACAGTTGCGAAAAACCATGTTAGGCTTATTATCCAAAAAGATATCTAGCTCAGGATCTGTTGCCAGAATGCTATTAACAAAATGAAATGTCTATGTCATTAACAAAATTCTACCGAGAAATTGGAACATTCTGGCAACAGATCCTGAGCTAGATATCTTTTTGGATAATAAGCCTAACATGGTTTTTCGCAACTGTATGAATCTGAAGAGAATGATTTCAGGAGGCATATCGCCACATTTCAGCTTTGAAACATTTCTTCACATACCCTACGCACGTTGCACATGATAGTTGAAATTATTTGAATGCTTAAGCAACACTAATACATGACCCACAAAACCAGCCTTGAAGATCCTAATGCAAACATGTAAATACTTTTCTATTTTCTTTTCTTTCTGTTTCAACAGAATGCCAATGTTTAATTTACGACTACGAAAAAGAGAGTGATCTATTTTACTTTTGAATTATATACTAGCCTCTAAACCCCTGAGGAACCGCCTAATCAAAGGCGGGGAAAAATGTGTCGAGATAAGGGATAAGGCTGGACAGAATGAACTTTGACAAACCAGATTTAATCTTCCAAATGGTGAATATGTAATAAAATGATTTAAATGACTGCATTTCAAATGAAGACAATATCCAAGATAACAATTGGAATAAAATGAGGCAAAGACAACTATACCAATCGCTTTCTCTTGAATGAATTGTTTACTCTTTCAAAGAATTCTGTTGACTATGATACTTCTTGTGTAAGCGCGGGCCACAATAAGGTTTAGTTTGCTCATTTCCCTGGTATCTTTTCCCTCTACAGTCTGAGGGTAATAGACCTTTAACTTGCTGCTTCTACGCTCATAATTGCCACACTTGGAGTAGTGCCGGAATCAGCCAAAGACTGTGCTCGTTTCTATTTCATTATGTTTATGAAGCTGTGCTGAGCTTCAAACTCCAGTAGACTAACCGTACTCACCTTGCTTTAGTGTATCTCTATACAATTCACGAAAAATGTTGAAAAATATATCAGAAAGAAATAAGGAGGCGGAATCATTATTTTCAAATCGAAAAGCAACATCAACCACCGAACAAAAGACACATTCGAAATCTTTGAAAAATGTATTTGAACAACAAGAAAAACTACTAAAATCTGAACTATCGCGATGGTGGGAAATAAGAACACTAGAACAGTACCTCAAAGTGGGATGTATACCAAGAGGTCTTAGAATATGTATATTTCCACCATTTGATGAAGACGATATTGAGAGCCTACAAGATTGGGAGCAACTACTTACAAACACATTGAGGCAGATGATTCAAAAATTGATTGACAATACCAAAAAACAACATGACAAAATAATTAAGGACATCAGTACAATTAAAGAAAATATTGAAACTTTAAACATTCTGGAAAAAACCTTCCAAAATTATGAAATACTTGATGACATTATCGAATTTTTTTTGCACGAGATCAAACTCAAAAAACAACTCCAATTCCTACGAGACAAATTAGATTACAAGTTCAAAAGGGTGTACACCTTCAACAAACCAGCAGGTAGACAATTAAGATCACAGAATCTGCAGGCATCTCAAGCTAATCAACCACAAATCACAACCCCACCATCTTCAGAATCAGAATCTCTAAGCAAATCAAAACAAATATCATCAGAATCTATCCTAGAAGAGGGGCAAGACACAGAGAATCCACAAAATCCAATTCCATCCTCATCTTTTTTAGAAGAATACAGACATTTCAAGAAAACTCGCTCCAATCTAAAACAAAATCTAAAATGAGGCTTTACTACGACACTCAATACCTCAAGACAACGAGGGGACACAGAGGCAAAGTCCACCAACAAAGAAAATGGAACAGACAAAAACAATGGCATACAAACAAGGTCAATGAACCAACACAGGAAGAAAAACTAGTAATCAATCTTACTAACCAATTGATACCTACAGACCTAATTTCAGCACTTAACAAAGACCTTACTTTCTGTCCGACCAACACCTATGATTCCTTTGAGACAATTACTGATTTATACCGCTTTTGTAGGAAACTGAAGCTCAAGACATTTTTTTCTACATACTCGGAAACAGAAGGCACCGGTTTCCACAGATATATGTTCAGAATTTTCCCAAAACCATGTGGAAAACACCATCCATCTACTTAACTTAGCTGAAGAAGAGGATATTCATACGATAACATCTTTCATACAAGAACAAGATATTACTCTGGGTCTCGCGAAACATACCAAACTAAAATCTCAATCTCAAATTACTCCTACATTATCAACAGACAATGCAATAGAGATTTTCCAGAAAGCAGTACAAGGAGAACTCAGACACTTGTATTTGAGGAATCAAAAAACTAGAGTTAATCATAACTTCAACCGTGACCAAACATTAGCCATCAAAAAACTGAAAAAAACTATGACATTACAGTGAGAACAGCCGACAAAGGGGGTAATATTGTTCTATTGAAGACTGAGGATTATATACAAATAGCAATGAACCACCTGAATGATATGGCATGTTATCAACCTTTGAAAATGAATCCTATTAAAAAGTTACTAGCAGATTGGAAACTTATGAGCACACATTGGCATGAACAAGGGCTGATTTCAGATGAAGAATGTGAATACATGAACATTTCCCATCCAATACTTCTGACAATTTATTTCATGCTAAAAATACACAAACTTTTCACCGTTTTACCCCAGTGCAGACCCATCATCAATAGCATTGGTTCTTTCACTGAAAGGATTTCAGACTATATAGACCACTACCTACAACCTCTTGCGTCTGGCTTAAGTTCTTTCATCAAAGACACAACTAATGATTGAAACAATTAGAAAACATCTATTGGGAAGACAATTTCTGGTTTGTAACTTTAAATATCACAGCATTATACACCAGTATCATTCACACCAGAGGAATTTCCACAGCTAATCACTTTCTGAAGACTAGATCGGTTTCACCACTAGATCGAAATCTGATGATTCTAAAAATAATTCACTTCACTCTAAATAACAACATTTTTTGCTTTGGAGACAAAATATTCAGACAAATCCAGGTAACAGCAATGGGGACGAAATTCGCCCCACCATAAGCCAATCTCTATATGGGCCATTTTGAAACTCAATTCGCTTGGCAACATCCAGATTTCACAACCAACAATAGAATTTCTTTCTGGCGGAGATATATTGACGATATCGTTGTAATATGGAATGTTTCGGAACAACAACTACAACAGTATTATTCATTTTTGATTATAATTTGAAATTTACCATCACCTACAGCCAACAGGCCATAGATTTTCTGGATCTCCATCTGTATAAACAGGACCATACTATTCACAGTACTTTATATTCAAAAGATACCGCGGTAAACAGCGTACTACATGCTACTAGCAACCACCCTCACCACATTATTCAAAAGATTCCGTTTGGTGAACCTCTTCTGATTATAAGGAATTGTACAACAGAATTGGAATTTACGAAACACCAAGAAGTGACGATCAGAAAATTTAAAAATTGTGGCTATAGCCCAAGACATTTAAAGTTAATGGTACTAAAAACTATGGGGAGATCCAGACCAGAATTATTACAAGATTAACCAAAAAAGTATCTGAACCGGACAAACTAAGGTTCATTACGACGTACAGCTCTAACAACTATGTCATTAACAAAATTCTACAGAAAAATTGGAACATTCTGGCAACAGATCCTGAGCTAGATATCTTTTTGGATAATAAGCCTAAACATGGTTTTTCGCAACTGTATGAATTTGAAGAGAATTATAAGTCCATCTTACTTTGACAACCAGAAATATGAAAAACACAAACAAATACAAACCAACAGTATAGAATCCTGGCTTACACATCCGACTCAAGGGAATTTCAAATGCAATAACTGTCAGATCTGCCCACATATGTGTAATGCGAAAAAAGATTTCTTGCAACCAAATGGCAAATAGACTGAAATCAAACAATATATCAACTGTAACAGTCAATTTGTCACGTATGCCATAATATGCGCATGTCATAAGACATATATTGGCAGCACGATAAGGAAATTAAAAATCAGAATAGGAGAACATTTGAGAGCAATTAAGAACAAGGATATGAAATCTCCTTTAGCTTTTCACTTTTATCAACATCATTCGGACTCTGACCTAGCCAAAATCAAATGTTATGGAATTGAAAAACTCTCCACACCAAAAAGAGGGGGAAACTTGGAAAGACAGCTACGCAAAAGAGAAGCCTTTTGGATATGGTCTATGGACACAATATTTACAGGCCTAAATGTTGACCAGGAACTACATCATTTTCTTTGATTAATTATTTAGTGATTATTATGATCTGCATCTTGTGCAGCCATGTATGTCCACATTGAAACGAGCCCGCATAATTACATTATTTTCTTTGTACTTTCACTTGGTATATGACTTGTTTCTCTACACCAAATAGTTTTTTAGCCATTCTCTACAATTGCAGTTCATATGTGATTTCTGACAGTGTTCCAAATTTTGTTTTTGATACTAAGTGCTCTATTTTGCATTGTTAATTAATTCGAGTACACATGGTGCATTTAGAATTTCCATTTGACCGCCTCCGTTCGCTATTGCACACCAAAATCTGGCTTTTTTAACCTGTATTTTAGCCTATGACATGTAAGAATATTAGATGCAAGGATCTCCACGACGGGTTTTGAGTCTAATATGTGAATCCAACACGTTGTATTTATTGTTCATAGTTGGAGTATTTTTCCTTTCTTTATAGAATTCGATACCAATATGAGCTCTAAATTTGTAGTAATCCTTTCTTAAACACATATTGCGGCACAATGTACATATGAAAAAGACACTAGATCAGCCCAATCCAACATGGTGCTCCCTGCACAACAACACGTAGTAAGATCACGTGGCACACGCGATACAAAACGACTTTATTGAACATCCGGCTTTAATACAATAGCGCTATTTATACTGCCAACGGCAATCTCACTGCTTGTACAAACATACGCAAAACAAGACAAACATCATCCAACTAAAGGTAAGCTCAATCTACCTGTACATGCAACCTGTTCCAGTTCACCACCAGACTCTGAACTTAGGTTTGAGACCATTTTGTAGTATTTGGCCAAACAGGTTTCTTACACACTTCTATTGTTTCCATTCAGTGCCATCTTCAATCCAATTCAGCAGGCATATCGCCACATTTCGGCTTTGAAACATTTCTTCACAAACCATATGCACGTTACACATGTAAGATGAAATTATTTCAATGCTTAAGCAACACTAATACATGACCCACAAAACCAGCCTGGAAGATCCTAATGCAAACATGTAAATACTTTTCTATTTTCTTTTCTTTCTCTGTTTCAACAGAATGACACTGTTTAATTTACGACTACAAAAAAGAGAGTGATCTGTTTTACTTTTGAATTATTTACTAGCCTCTAAACCCCTGAGGAACCGCCAAATCAAAGGCAGGGAAACACGTGTCGGGATAAATGAAGGGCATTTACAGACACTTCTGTGGTGTTTGTCTGGAGTCTTGCACTGTGTGTGATCACTTTAGATTGACTTGTCTTGTGGGGCACCGGTACTACTTCATGGGTACATGCGTCACATGGTGTGATTCTTCTCATATGTCTGGCCATGGTGTAGTTTCTATGGATCAATGGGGCCACAGGCAGATTATTCCAAATTGTGGGAGTTCTAGCTGTGTGGGTCTTTCTTGGGTGGTTGGGAGTGGGTGGCAGCGCCAGCTGTTTGTGGCCTGTGGCAGGTGTTGGTGATAGTGCTGGTGTGTGTTTCATTGCACTTTGCACATGTGTACTGAGTGACACTTCGCATCCCATGCAAGGTTTGTGGGGTAATGGTCAGATGGCACATTTGACCTCTATTGCTCAGGGTTCCCCATTGATGGTGTGCAGCCGCCCCAGTTACGATCCACAAACATGGAACCATTGATGCACATTTTTGGAATACTATGTTGTGAACAGGCACATTACGTTATGCAGTCTTGGTGTTTTCACATGCATGTACTATTCATGCTGCACCATGGTGTTTGCAGCTTCAAGTTGACCGCACCTGGGTGAATGGTGCTGATGTATTCAATTGAATGCACAATTGAACTAATTGTATTCTGTCACAATGAAGTCTGCATTGACCTTGCTCTTTTCCCTTCCCTTGCATCCTGCAATTTGCTGCATTTATCCTTGTTTGCAGTTTCACATTGCTTTGTTATGTCTGCGTATGTCTTCCATGGCAGTTACCTCAGTGGCCAGCCTTCCAGTCTAACATCAGCCTCCTGTGAAATGCTGCCTCAAACATCGTCCTGAATGGAGTGCAAGAGGTGAAAACTTGTGTACTGGCCTTCTTGTGCTTTGAATCATGGGCTCCCATGACTATGTTCATTGCACTGTCCCACTACTATGCTGGTGATGGCATGCCTTGGCATGTCATTGCTTGTCTTCCAGGGGGTCCCGGCTTTTTTGGGGGCTCAATTATCTGCATTTATGATATCTTCTTATTTTCAATAAGCATGTTGACTGATGCATGTGTTTTGTACGTGCCACCAGCTTGGAAATGGGGATATGTGACATGCACACTTGCTGCATGTCATTCAGGGGGTCAGGCAGTGTGGGGGTTGTGGCTGTATGTCAGTATGTGTGTTTGAATTGCATGCATTGTGTAGGTGTTGCTGCATGTGTGCGGGGACACATGCTGATGGTTGTCTTGTGAGTTGATTGCATGTGGTGCATGTCACGGAGGGGGGCACATGTGTCTTTACTGTTGGGTGTATGGATGTGTTGGCTGCACTCAGTTTGATTTTTTACATTATCTGCAGGTCCTTCTATCATGGAATGATGGCTATTTCATGGGATGTTTTTTGACTGTTGACTTCATGCCCGCGGACAGGTAAGATGTGCATTCATCTTGATCCATATGGAATAGCTACATTAATTGCTGCATCCCCCGGGAGGATAGCTCCGCGGCAGCGTGCGCGTCTTGGAAGTAAGACGACACGAAGCAACAAACAGGTTCGATCCTCGGGTCCGCGCTTAGAAACCTCTGAGTGTTTAAGCGCATTATAAATACAGTAACTAAGAAAAAAAAAACACAATTACGCAACTAAAAAAAGCAAAGCAATTCCTGTAACAGCGCCTTGATGCCTGCGGGCTGTGTGAGCGCTTTATAAATGTAAAATAAATAAAAAATAAATAAATAAATGTGTGGATGTGGCCATTCTGGTGTGCTGCCCTCTTTGTCACAATTGTCAATTACCTCTTGTTCAGTGGTTCTTTTGGGATGGGGTGCATTGTGGTCATGTTGCCAGAATCTATGTCACATATGGATCCTTACTGCACTGCTTTTCCACACACCACAATAGGGAAATATGTGTGCACATCATGCACATTCTCGAAGATGTGTGCAGTAATATGTCATTATGCACCTTGTATTTTTGGGACAGGTTAATTTTCGAGGCCATGGATGGCTTGCAGCTCCGATATGATGCTTGGTGAGTATGGAATTATCGCTGTTTACACAGTTGGTTGGAATGTTAGTTAGTCATATGGGAGGTTTTTAGTGCCTGGGGTGATTTTATTCAATGGTTGCCATGGTGGTAGTGATGCACTCCCTCTTCAATGTGTTTCCTTTGGAAACACTGAATTAATGTCTTTCTAGTTCTAATGGATTCACACACATTTGAACTTACAAGGGCACTTTTTTAGTCTGGTTTTGTGGGCACAGTGGATTGGCCCATTGTCATCATTGAATGGCACCTGGGATTTGGGGGGAATCATGTGCACTCCACAGGGGAATGGTTTTAGGTGAAAAGAAAATGCACAAGCTGGGTATGTGCAGCCTCTCCACGGGGCCTTTGCTCGACCATATGCAAGAGGTGTGCCTGTGTGTGTGGATGGTGGGCCACCACCATGTGCACCGGGATGCCATGCTGTGTTGCGACATTGTGCAGGACACATGCTGCCACAATGATCCTGTGGACTACTGGTGGTGCATACAGAAACACACCATAGAGTGGTTAAGGGAGCGGAAACGTGGTTTAAGCACTCCAAATGTGCACTCCACTATGCCCTGAGTCGCAATATGGGCAGTGTTGTACCTTACCTCGGTAGGTGTTTTGGGTTTGCATATGGGTGTCATCATGTATGTGCTCAGAGGGTAGGCACTGTCCCCTGTAGAGGTGAGAATGGTTGTCATTGCCATTTGTTGACAGTATCTATTGGTCTGTGTGCAACATGCATGCATGTGCATGGCCATTCCTACTCACCAATGAGCCATGTGTTGCCATGCTTCCCAGCTTCCAGGGCCCGGTGTAGTGGGGACATCCTGAAGATACAACACTCATGTGTGCTCCCAGGATAGTTGGCATACTACCTCAGTAATGATGCCCTTGGTATCGCACAAAACCTGAACATTGATGGAGTGCCAATGTTTCCGGTTTTGCTAGATGTGCTTTGTTGCTCTAGCTGGATGTAGATAGCACCTAGCACTTTTGGAAAGTGTGCCACCACATTAAAATCCAGGACCACGGCTTGCCTTTCTGCCAGTGTTCTGGGCATATAGATATGCCGGCGGACAGAAGGATGTGCAGTTATGATTGCCAACACCTGGTGTAGGCAGCGAGACTGTGTGGCCTGGGAGATTCTATCTACTATGGCAGTGGTCTGCTGGAATGACAGAGTGGTCAAAAAATGCAGAGCAGCGAGCACCTTTTGCAAGGGCCTCAGTGCTTGGGAGCACATATGGGTGATGTGAGGTCATCTTCCCACTCCATGACCAGGTCTAGGATGATATGGGGGGAACCTATACCTGCCACAGACCTGGTCATCAGGCATGCCAAAAAGGCTGGTGTGTCGGTGGAATATTCAGGTCCTGACCTTCCTACTCCTCCTGCGGTGTCCCTGGATGATAGCTGCAACAAATGGTGCATTCATTGTGGCTGTATCAATGCATTTGTTGTGCTTTCATGCTTTATATGCATTTGTTAGGGTGTGCGTTGACGATTACACCTGCTATTGCATGGTGTAGGTTTTACTGGATTTGCACATGTTGTTTGGCAACCCGACGTTCCCAGTTCAATTCCATTAATACGTTTATTTTGCATGCGTATGGGTGGTGCAATTGTTTGACAGTGGAACTTTCCTCGTAACGTCCACATTTTCACTTGTTCTTCCTCATTCTGTGTGTTACGCCTCCTTGTTAGGTAGCTGCGCAGGCCCGGACCACCCACCTCTTGGAGTCTTGTACAAGGCATTCCTCCAGTCGCAGTGACATTGCAGACCAGCGCAGATTCCTCACAAGTCCCAGGTAAACCCTGCGCTTTGCTTTCCATGAATCGCCGAATGGGAATTTGTGTGCGATTTTGTGTGCATGTCCCCTATTTTTCCCCCTGAATATTCCATTAATTAGGCCCTGCTTTTGAGCATCAAAGTGCAAGAACAAATAGACCTAAAACAGTCACTATCGAGGATATGCCAGGCATATTCTTTTCGACATTCAACAGGTTCTGCTGCATGACGATCAAAGCCATCATGTTGAATATTGATAAGACAACACAACATCATCCATCATTATATCACTTTTGCTAAATTCTCAGTTCTATGCTAATGATTGCCAAATCTTTCTCTCACTGACCAACTCCACGTTTCTACATCTGCTCTCGCGCTCTGGATAGCCACCAACTACCTACATCTCAACTCATCAAAAGAGCAAATAATCTCTGCCCAATTCTTGTCTCCGTTTGTAAACTTTCCTCTTGTTCGCTAACCACATTTCATCTCTTGCTCACATCTGTCACTTTCAACTTCATGACATTAACGAAATCCATTCTTTTCCCAACATCTCTGCCACTAAGACTCTTAAGATTAGATTACCAAAGACTTGCAGTGGTGCTAAAAATTTAGCAAATGTATTTAGCAGAGGTTTGCTTAGGTACTCCGCAATGGAGGAAACAGGCGTGGTCCCACTCATTATTATCTAAACATGTTTGCATTAGGGCAACAATGAAGCGGAGTGTTTTTGAGCAATGCTGGCTGGCTAATATAAAATAAAAATGTGTGTACTACATTTCCTTTTATGTCACCCTGTAGACACTGTAAAAATCCCAGTCTGATTCATTCTTGCCCTAACTCGTAGCCAGTTCAGTTTCCCTTTTTTCTCCCTTTTTGATCTTCCTTTTTCTCTATGGTGTGCGTCCACTCTTCCTACCTGTTGCACTTTATATGAATCTCATCACCTTTCCCTCCTCCCCAAAAAATGTTGCCTAACGTTGATTGTATTTTACATACATGTGTGTTCTTTTCCCCCTCCACACAAACCTGCAAAGCACTTCAGCAAAAGAACGCTATGCCATTAAGTAAAATATGAAAATCAGAGACATGTTCCAGTGAGAGAGCGAGAGAGCACCAGGGTGAGAGAGAAAGAGGCGTTTGCCCTGCTTAGAGTACTACTTGTTTATTACCTTTGTATGTATAGACTACAGTTTATCAATAACCACAATTCCAGCACCTCCATCTTTCAGGGATTAGCTCCTTTACAAACAGTTGTTCCGACTGTGTGGGATACAACATCAGGTTGCATTGATACCCTGGGAATGTCAGCAACAGACCATCCTAAAGGACGTGCAACAAGCGAATGACTCGAGGTCTTAGACGTGTCATAGAAATTGCCATAAAGGTGCATTACTTGGAGGAAATAATGGAAGAAACAAACAAAGATGATTTCCTGGAGAAAAATAAATCTTCCCTGTTATGTATTCATTGTTTCAATGGTTGCCCTGTTCAATGGTTCCAATGGTTGCGCTGATTCCTTCATTGGCCATCTCCCTGATGATAGTCTTCTGAGACAAAGGCGCTAAGGGAGACAGAATGACAATTATAAAAAAGAATTGATTATTAGCAGTGATGAAGAACTTGGTTTGAAAGCCGGCAACATATGTTGGCTTTGTGTTTATGATAATGGAATCACTCTCATCGTTCTGATTAGATCAAAAAGTAATTATAAAACACTTAATTCATGAAATGTTGAAGGACTAATACAATAGCATCACCTTGGTTTGAATTATTGAGTGTAACGCATCAATGGATGACAGTGCCTGATGTGTGAAAAAGTACAAATATTTGGTAAACACGCCTGTGCCAGTGCCACATCAGGGCGATTCAGCTCCCAATGCCACTACCACCCACTGCTGCTCCCCGCCTTCTCAACATGTTTGCTGTGCACCTACAACTGCCAGTGGCTCATTGGAAGTGTTGCATGTGATAGTCATAGCAAATGTGTGATTTACAAATACCTATCAACATAACACAAAATATAACTTACTAGTTGTGTCTTGAGGCTCTATGTGATTTGGTCGTGGAGAATTTGCCAAATTGGATTTCATCGAATGTCTTTTTTTGTTACTAATTTTTCCGCAAATGTATGCGGGGAAATCCCCCACAGCCCCCCGTTTGACCCTATATCTTAAAATGTACCCTTATCCACACCCCCACAATCTACCTATCGCGTGCCTTGAAATGAGCCAACATATGTTTAGCAGCTTATGTAAAGACAACATCTTCATGATCATTTACCTTTGATTGTACAGGTGGCAATTGAGACGTGGTGGACATCTTTGCAGTAGAAAGCAAAGGAAACGTGGATTCTTCTCACAGTGAAATGATAAATGATAGACAAATGAAATAATTCCTGAACTGGTGAACTTGCCTGTCAAACAATGCAAGGAGATGTTCTCGTATACTCAACATCGGGAATCCTCTGGCAGTGTCCTTTCCCCCAGCCTTGCCTTTGTAGTGGTGCTTCTGTCTGCTGACTATGTCGTTGTCGTCCTATGTGTGCCAGGTGCCCCTGTGCCCCAGTAATGCAACGGGAACTGTGCAGAGCACGCCAGTGTGTGTTTAAACTTGATGGATAGCAGACTGGCACACATTTTCATTTCAGTGCACCCATGCTGGCAGCAACCCAGAATAGAATGGAGCAGGGCCTGCTTAACAAGGTGCTGCAGTTGCCCACATACTTTTCCCATTTGCAGAGGTGCAGCAGAGCCAGAGCTGTGTGTGCCAGCCATTCCACTGACACTGGCACATATGCATATGCATGTTGCCCTGCCCACTGAACCAGGTAGTTGCCCCTTCTGCCACGGTTGCCTGACTGGCAGCCGTTTTGGGCATGGGCACCCCATGCCCAAAACGCACACCCATCAAGCGGCAGTGCTGCAACCTATTACAGTAGCAACATGGTGCCATCATGAAGGCTGACTGGTGCAGTGGGAGAGAAAGCCAGCGCAAGGCGCATAACCTTCAGGTTTCTTATTCATGAACATGGATAAGTAGTTCAGCAGTGCAGGCGTGGCGCATCAGGTTCTTGTTTTTTTGCTGTGTTACTATGAATGACTGACAGGTACAATGATAAACCTGTAATAACACCACATCATAATCAAACTAAGCCTGACAGAATAAATGGTGGGGCATGGACATATAAGTCAGACTTCTTTACTGACAAACACCCCCTCAAATTAAGCACTGATTGAAGAACTAACTGTTGGATATAACAAACTTTTGGGTCTTAGAAAGCAGGGTGACTCTAGTAGGACCGACCTCCGGCCCTATCTTCTTAGCCAGTACGGATGGTCCATGAGCTGGTGATGTTAGACATCTTGGTGTTACTTTTCAAATTATTGACACACCAACAATAATGGAAAACCAAACCCAAGGCCCCCATTGCAGCACTATCATCCATGAGGCGCTAGTGTAGTGGGAAGAAGACCTCATAGTAAGATATATAAAGAAAGCAACACCAATCTCTCTTCTTATTAAAGTTGCATTATTGGCACATAAAGGCCACCAAACCCTATTCCCTGTTGAGAGAGAGGGTGGATTCTTGTAAATGACTTCCTAATGATGAACATAGAAGAATTCTGTTCAAGGACTCACAATTGTTGGACTCATCAACTCCACATGCACCTGTGAGCAATCCATGCTATGCTCTGGATTGGATAATTCCAAATTTCTGTTCTCTGGCAGGGATAATTGTTCTTTTATATTGCGCTTAATAACGGAGATTGGTTTCTAAGTGCGGGATCGGGATTCAAACCTGTGTTGCATTGCGTTGTGTTGTTTCCAAGACAAATGTGTTACCCCTGAGTTATCCCCCCTGTCACCAGGTAAGACATGGTGGACATCTACTTGTTGAATCCAGAAGTAGAGACAAATAGCTCAAGAGGTGTAGACATCGAAATGCCCAAACCTGCAAAGGTTCTTGTCACATGGCACATGTTCCAGTTGTTTAAGACTGACAAAGTTGACTCCTTCCAACAGAGGGTAGAGAAAGCGTACCTACACAGGCTAGGCACCAAACAAATGTGAATCCCAGAATGTAGGTGTCAGGAAACTCGTGAGTGGCGTATGAGAACTTTGAGCAATATAAACACATTGCACAGGAAACATAGATATTCTTAGAGCTACCAAACAACTCCCCAATCCTCTAACATGAAGCTCCCCAAAACACTGGTCAAATGTCAGGATTTTACTCTAACATACCTTAGCCTATATAATGGGCCATGCGTGGCTGAGGACCGAGTGGTAGAAGAAAGCTGGAGATTGAACACTGAGGAATGGCCATCAAGAGATGTGCCAAATTGATGACCATCCTTTCATGGGACAAGTTAATGGTGAGGGTTCAACAATCCCAAGGACAGATTATCAAGACATAAGGAGCAATTCCTCTGTGGTCACCAAGCAAAGGCAAATGAAGGTGTCAGCCAAAGGACTGCAAGCATCCATGGCCAGAATCTGCACATTATTCAAGCCATTAAAAGGACAGACATTGGAAGAGGCTATCCCAAAGTCCCAAGGTGGGATCAGAAAGGGTAGTTAATGGTGATGAACCTGGAGAGGTCTTCCCAGAGATTGTGCAGACTTAACAGATGAAGAGAACCTTCTCCAACACATGGAAACTTGCAACTTACATGATTGCCTGCTGCTCACTCCCAAACTATGACCTGTGATTCTGAGTGTGCCACTAGACCACCATAGCTTGACTGATGTGATGTTTCAATGCATGCAATTGTTTAACTGTATAAATCGGCCCATTGCGTGCAAAACAGCGTCCCTCTTGGTGCAAAGGGCTACATGCGAGCATGTATGTGTGAACATGCACTGGTTATGATGATCTGACGTTACGACTTGCAAATGAAGGCCCAATCTGGTGATCAAGCAGGAGACTGAGGCCGGAGAAAATGGAATCAGTGCGCATGCCCAGTACCATAGTACACAAATATTAAGCAGCAGGGCTGATTTCTAATGTGTTATGTGTGCTACAGACTCTTGCAAATGATTAAAAAAAAAAGAATAGCGTCAGCACGGACAGTGATGTTCTTGCAGAACAGGGCAGTTTCTAGAGAATATTGAGCCTAGGGTGATACACCAGAATACGCTCTCCCTGAACCCCACATTGCTCTTCTACTGCTATCCCTCACCGCACTCCCTCTCCAAAATAGTTTAATTGTTGCGATTTAAATGTTGTTTTATTGACTTGTATGTACAATGAATAAGTAGACTATATATACAACAATATTTTTAATAGGAAATCATTTTCTAACCTGTTTTTTGTTTGTTGTCTAAATGAAGGAATCTCTCCTAGATGATGTTTCTGCCAGCGTGTCTATTGCTACTGATATCTATTTTTCCCACAGTTTTCCTCTGAATTGAAAGTGCAGCAAGAGCCGACATCTCTCTTGAGTTGAGCAGCACAGCACTCAGAGGCCGTTCCAAATGCTGCGGAAGAATGGAAAGTGGGTGTGAAATATAGGGAAAGAGTTAGGCGGTGGTAAAAAAAAAAAAGAAAACGGTCCCTAGCTATATTAAGTAAGATTATATCATAAAGAATGCCTTGAAACTACTTCAAAGCACTTTAACAGCAGACCACAGAGGTAGGTAGGCTATGAGGTGATGCAGGCATGTTGCCATATAATCTGTGTACCTAGCTAATGTATAAAAATACTTGCCAAATAGTGTGAGTGCAAGAGCATTTGGCAAAACCTGGTATATGGTGCGAATAACTTAGCATAGGAGGGCAGTATTTAGAAAATGACATGAGTACATATGATGGCAACAGCTACCTAACGGGGTGAGTTCCTCCGCATATGAAAAGTTCTGGCAAATAGTTGCATTTCAGATAGACCACTCAGGTGTAACATGCTGGTTTTGGGAATGGGACAATGCTATACAATAAGTTTGAATCCTTGCTGTCACCGACAAGGCCCATCTTCTTTCTGAGGGCAAGAAATCGAGTACCGTCAGTGGGAAATAATAAGGCACATTAATCCAGACTAGAGAAGTGGTCCATCTGCATGAAGCTCTGTCAAAATCACCAAATTATAATACAAGATGCAAGTCCAATGCCAACAAATTGAAATGCCTCGTGAATTGTGCTAGTTGCTGTTGTCCGATGGCAAAGTTTGGCCATTTGTGTAAATACCTGGCAACAATGCGAGTTTCTTACTCTCTGAGGACAATACATGCAATAGGTTTTAAATTAACATATCCTGGCAAAACCAATGAAATGTTGATAACTTGCAATTGTAACACTAGGCAAATCATGAATGTACATGGGCATGTGATCTCAATGCTTACAGTAGCATAAAGAAACCTTTTCACTATGCACATGTCAAAACTATTGACTTTGGGCTCATTACGAGTATGGCGGTGCAGGAACAAATTGATAACGGAATGGTTTTGAAATTGGTAACGGAATTACTGCCACTTTTTCCGCTCTGCCATATTACGAGTATGGCTCCTGGAGTCAGAGATTTACCTCCAGCATCATGCTGGAGATAAATCCTCCCACTTTCTGCTGAAATAGGCAAAATCATTAGAATTACCACAGCGGTAATTCCGCCAGTGGTAATTCCGCCAAAAATGCCCCATAGAGTCCAAAGGACTCTCGATAAATGGGGATTAACTCCACCACTGGCACTTGTAATCTGACAGTAATTCTGCTGGATCAAGTGGCGGTAATTCTGTTGGCCGGTTTTCCACAGGATTTACCGCCAACATACCACCCAACTCATAATGAGCCGCTTTGTCATTAATTGTAGCTAGAGCAATTATTTTCTACTTTGCACATACATTTTTTCACAGAAAATAAATCACCTACACACACACGCACACACGCACACGCACACACACACACACACACACACACACACCACACACACACACACACACACTCTGTCACATGTGACACTCCTGAAACAAGCTACCAACCTCTGCCGCGCCTCTGGCCCCCACCGGTTGCACACAAAATCGTAATACACTAAAATAACAAGCTAAAATAATAAGTTAAAACAACAACCACTACTGTGACTGAACTCACTAATTGTCCTGAGCTCCTATATATTTCTTTTGTCGCCCTCAGCACAAAACAAATGATGCCATCATCTTCCGTCACTCGGAAAGGTTCCCACAAACCTGTTTTCCGCTGTAAAATCCCCTTAAATTACCAAAAAATAACAATAAAGCTAAATCTGGCAACGTGGCCTTACCACACTTTTCCTTCACTCATGCACACCAAACTCACACACACCATACCCCTCGTTGTTATCCCTCGCAAGGGGTGTACTCACATCTGCGTGTTCACCGCAGCTCCTTCATCTCGGGGTCCCAATAACAGCCAGCATTCTCCCAGGAGTGGTTGCCCGGCTCCAAAGAGCATACAGGAATTCTGTGAAAACGGCTCCTGCACAACTCTGTGGGTTGCATGCCAGGGACTGGTCCCTGAAGGCAGGCCCTTCCTCTACAGAGAAGCGGCCTGGAAGATTCTGTCATCACATGGGTCACTGGGATCACGTGAGCATCCACAAATGCAGAAAAGCCATCAATGCTTGCACCTCTTGCAAGGACACCATGCCATTCTGACTTCCTTGCCTTTCTTAATCCTTCTCCTCATTGCACTCTGTGCTTCTGGTGTAATTCAAATCTCGGTGTGTTTTTTAACATCTCTGCGGCCCTTTTTGCATTGCATTCCGTGCTTCTGGTGCAATTCGAATCTTGGTGTGTTTTTTACATCTCTGCACCCCTTTTGCATTGCATCCTGTGCTCTGGTGTGTAATTTGAATCTTGGTGTGTTTTTTAACATCTCTGCACCCCTTTCTGCATTGCATTCTGTGTTTCTGGTGTAATTCAAATTGTGGTGTGTTTTGTAAGATCACTGCGCCCCTTCTTGTTTATGGCACTAAAGTATTTCCTTTGCATCTGTTTCTTGCTTCCTTCTGCTACTAGGCTACCAGTGAACTTGTGCTAGTAGTGTGCTGTGCAGCTCCTCCCCTATCTTCCTCCTATCCTCCACCGCCTCTGTGGCACTCACCATCTCCCCTATCTTTTGTAACTGCTATACTATCACCTATCCTCCCTCCCTCATGAAGTCTGGCAGAAAATATCTCAAAAAAGACATCCTGACCTCTGAGCCTGGCCAACATATATCAGGCACCTATGTCAGCACAGCTTACAGGCATATTTTCACTGATGTCCTCTATTTCTGTCCCCTCACCAGATCTATGTATAATGTATATTATGTATAATTGGTTATTTATAACACGGTTAATACGAAGCAGTTTCTAAGGGCGGACCCGTGGTTCAAACCTGTGTTACTATGTGTCGTCTTGCTTCCAAGATGAGTACATTGCCACTTAGCTATACTAACTGTGCCATGGACTCCTCATCTTATCTCTACTCTCTCTCCTCACACATCTTCACCTATTAATGGTGGCACTAGATGGGAATTACTCTTGGCGGGCTTCTCATCAGTCAGGTGTATCTTTAATGTCTATCACAATGGCACTATCTTGGTTCAGGGTCCTCACCCCAACCTCCTCCTCTTTGAGAGGTGCTTGCCATCCCTTATCAACTTCCTTTCTACACCTGCTAGTCCTTCCTCCACTCTCTCTTTATCCCCCCTCCTCCTTCTGGTGTAACATGCACAGTACCCCTCTGTGGAAAATCTTCAAAGGCAGTGACCTCTTGCATCTAGCCAAGCTTAGCGCACATTCTGCTATCAAACACTCTGTTGACATCTGTTACCTCCTTGAAGACCTTGACCTCGATATCCTCACTCTTACTGAGATGTGGTTCAATGCCAACTCAGTCACTGCTTTTGACTCCCTTCTCCCTGATGGCAATGAGATCATCTCCAAGCCTCGCCTGAACCGTACTGGCAGTGGGGTTGCTCTGATCTTCCCAGAGTGGGTCCACTCTTCCCTCATTCCCACCCATCCTTACTCTTCCTTTGAGAGCCTGGTCTGCAAGCTGGTCATCTCTCCCACTTCCTCCCTGACCATTGTCACTATCTACTTGCCACCCAGATCTACCAGCCTGTTTCTCTCTGAATTGGCTCATTTCTCCTCCTTTCTCCTCAAAACCACCACTAATCTCACTTCAACTTCCACCTCGAATCCTCAATCATGGCATCCACTCTCATCCGTGACCTCTACACTTCGATCACCCTCTCCATTCTTCCCTCTGGCACTACTCACTCGACTGAACACACTCTTGATGCCTTCATTCACACTGAACGTTTGCTCTCCTCCCCAGTCATCACCCCACTCTCCTGGTCAGACCATCCTCTCCTCTCACCTGTGCCCTCTCTGCCGTCTGACCGATGATAGGAGTGTCAGCTGCCTTTGCAACTACCCTCATCTCTACTTCTCTCCCCGCTGCAGTCTCTACCTGACTCCACTCTCTGCAACCTCCATCTTGCCATTAGTAACACAATTGACATTCTTGCCCCAGTCATGAAGATCTGCCTGAAACATGCACCCAAGCGTAATACCTGGTACGACTCTGAACTTGCAGCCCGGAAATGCAAGTGCAGAGCTGCAGAATGGAAGTGGCAGACCTCAGGCTCACCCTCTGACAAACTGGCCTGTCACCTGTTCCAAAGGCAATACTGACTCTCCATTCGCTCCAAGAAAAGGGCCCAGATCCAGGCTTGCATCTCTGGTGCATCCAACAACATGGCTGAACACTTTAAAATCTGAAAGGAACTAGTCAACCCTACCGTAGTCTCCGTCTCACCTCTCTCCTCTCCCCAGGCCCTTTGCAATGCATTGGCCACACATTTCACTGCTAAAACCCAGGAAATCCTGAGCACCATTTCTTCCCCTTCCCCATCCCTTTCCCTACCCCTGCCACCTATGGCCTCCCACCCCCCTCTGCCTTGCTCTCCTCCTTCTCTCCTATCACACCTGATGAGGTTTCCAGAGTTGTTGTCATGAATCACCAATTTCGCCCCTTCTGGACAACATGGTCTCCCAAACACTGTAGTATTGCATCTAGTGTACTTCCAACGTGGCCGACGCCGCTGGGAAACTCACACTCTAGTCTCCCAGCTATGCCTGCTGCTTCCTTGAAAACAGACATGCCCCTGCGGCTCGGCGTGTCTCAATGCTAGCCGTTCCATGCCTGATTGTACCGGCAAGCTACAGCTCTGAATTTTGTCCTTATCCGCCTTTCCAATCCCCTCGGCTTCCCAGCAGTTAGCCGTTCTTTCCTTCCTGGTATTCTGTTCTGAACCGCTCCTTGCATTCTCTGACCCCGCAGTTCCGTGTGAGTTCCTTGATCATTCCTGGATTAGTCTGCTTCCCTTCCTGGACTTACCTGATTCTTCCGGGGTATCCCCCTGGCACACTGAACGCTCTCAAGCCATCTCCTCCTTCCGCGACCAGAGCCCGAACTGCATCTACCCACCTGAATGCTGGTGACGGAGGAGACATGTCCCTTTCTGTACAAGACTCAAACAATCAGGAAGAAGTAGAGTCCTTGGAACACCAGAAGGAAGACTTCAAAAAGTAAACAGGTGATCCAAGAGTACAAGTGTGACAGTTGTCCCCTCCAAGAAGGTCTCCTCCAAACATGTCTTCCCCTGTTCCTCCAGAACCATTAAGGACAATATTGTCTCTCTTGCCCCTGCACTTGCTGATTTCTGCAACCACTCTTTTGCTACTAGATATTTCCCCTCCCCCCGCAAGCACTCCCTTGTGTGCTCCCTCCTGAAAAAACTTTCTGCAAACCCGTCTTGTCTGGTGAACTACCGCCTGAACTCTATCACCCCCTTCCTTCAGAAACTCTAAGAGAAGCCTACAACTGACCCAGCACACTGAACTTGTTGGTTGCATACACAACCATCAATCTGGATTCCGGGCATCCATAGGTATGGAAACCGCTCTTCTGAACACCCGTGAAGAATTGTTTGCATCTCTTGACCCCCAAATCTCCAGCTGTTCTCATTCTACTTAATCTCGCTTATGCATTTGACATGGTCAACCACTCCATCCTCACAAAATGGCTCCATATTACACTAGGTACCTCGGAGCGGGCACTGGACTGGCTGACCTCCTTCCCCACTGACTGTCCCTCAAAGGATATTCTGGGCTGTTCTCTCCTCTCCTATCTCTATCTCCACCTGCGGTGTCCCCAGGGCTCCAACCTTTATCCCTGGCTCTTTAACACCTATCTTGCCCTGCTTGCATACCTAATTTCAACCTACTTCGCTCACTTCCAGTGTTCTGCAGATGACACCCAACTCTTCTTCAAACTTCCCTCTGATCCTCTCCTTATGTCCTCCATCATTCCTGACTACCTATCTGCCATCCAGTCCTGGTGTGCCTCTAATGATCTCTGTCTCAATGTCAGCAAGACAGATCCTTCCCATTGGGACTCCTGCTCTGTCTTCCTTCCCCTCACTCTGGCCACCCTCTATGGTTTCTCCCCCTTCTCCTTCATCTGAAGCCAAAAACTTTGGAGTCAACTTCGACTCCTCTTTCCGTCCTCCCTCACATCTAGAACCTTGTCAAGAAGGCCCACTTTCAACTCCACCTCCTCAAAGGAATCCTTCCTTTCCTCAGAAGCTCAATGTCTCTAGAGCTCTGGTACTGTCTAGGCTTGACTACTGCAATAGCCTCTTTCTTAATCTACCCTCTTCCTCTCTACGTCCCCTCCAGCTAATGCAGAATACGGCTACAAGACTTATCCTTGGCCTCAAGCCCAGCGACTGCATCTATTCAGCTCTAAAATCCCTCCACTGGATCCCGGTGGCTGCAATTATTAAATTCATAACCCTCTGCATGATCCATAAGGCTGTCTGGGGATGAAAACCACGCTATCTACAAGTGGCTCTCACTAAATACATTGCCTCAAGATCTTTACTTTTCCTCCGGCATGAACTTTCTGCATGTCAAGCGATTCACTAAACAATGAGGTGTTGGACGATCTCTTTCCTCTGCTGACTCCCTGCTCTTGATCTTCAGCCGGATCTCATCAAATTCCAGAAGCTCCTCAAGACCTTCCTTATCACCTCTGCCTCCCCTTCCTCCCTCCTTTGCTAAGTCCCACAGTTGCTGACATTCGAGACCAGGGCCATTCTGTATCCACCTGGTTCCTGGCCTCACACACCCAATCGACTTCAGCCTTCGCCCGCTCCCAGCACTTGCCTTGGCACCCACTGGCCTGTGCTATCACAGGCCTGCACTTACTATTTTACCAGCAGTTGACCACTCTTAACAAGCCACTTAACAGCTGCTACCCCCAGCATTTTCTCTGTGGTACTCCTACCACTTAACCCCCCTCCCTCTTCCCTTCTCTCTGCACTTACATGTTCTGAAGGCTCACAAGGCCTATTAGGACCACCTCTATACCTCTATCTTTCATTGTTATATTTGCGTTTCATTCCCATGTTCCCTTCCTGTTGCACTGTGGGAACTTTGAAACAAAATGTACTTGCTGTATAAGCGCCTTACAAATGCACAATAAATAAATTAAATACATGAAATAACAAGTGTTATATTCCACCCAAAAAGGAGGGTATCGGCAAAGAGCTCTGCTGCTGCTGAACAGTCTGCCAAAATCTGCAGTTCCCGGCATACAAACTATTTCTTTCCTCATGTTTGCGGCCTTTGGCTGCTGCGTCGCTTTTGGGCCTTGCATTTCAATATGGCTGCTGATATCTAAGATGGCGTTTGTTCCTGTAGGTGTACTATATCCAGAAATCGTGCAATAATGTAATTGTGTAGAGGACTTTGAGAGAACGCACCTCCCTCCTAGTCTCTTACATTACATTTTACGGCTTTTGCCTTATCCTGAACCACTTGGGGTGTGGGAAGATTGTTTCTGCTTCCCAACACTAGCCTTTTGGTTGTAGCCCCTGAGCTTCTATCCGGGGTTACAACCAAAAAACCTGGGGCTATAGCTGCCCTAGCCCTCCTCTAGAAACGCCTATGCAGTTCTGAACAATGATTCAACACCTTCCTTCTCTCCCCAGAGCGAGAGTAATGGGCTGCCTGCTGCACCTCACACCCCCAACTGTCCCTGGGCCATCGCCCGGTGGGCCTGCCCCAAGAAACAGGGCTGTTGTTGAATGACTATCTGCAAGAAGAGCTTTAACACTGAGTACATTGCTCTCTTAACAAATGCAAGTTTTTTTCAAGCACTGTTGTCAAATATGACACAATGGGCCTCATTCCGAGTATGGAGGTAGTCATGGCGCTATTTGCGCCATGACTACCTCCCATACCGGGTCCGGGTCCGACCTGGTTCAATGGGGATTTACCGGTCCATTCCGACCCTGGAGGGACCGGTAAGTCCTCATTGAAAAATCCATTCCCCATTTGAGCCCCCATAGGGCTCAATGGGAATGAGTAAGTAGCTAATAACGGTACCGCAATTTGCGGTACCGTTATTAGCTCTCTGGTCCCTTAGCGGCTCCCGCTAAGGGTGCCTGGTAAAACCAGGCGCCCATTGCTGGACCAGCTAAGGGACCTCGGGATAGGGCGCAAGGGATACCGGCACCAATGTCCTTAACTGTGCCCTTTATCCCTTTGCAGCCACCTCGGAATGAGGCCCAATATCACCTCCAACATAATTCTCTCTGCTGTTGCAACAGCATCCTTTATGCATTACTTGGCCGCCATTTGATCGAATTTTGGTAGCTCGTTGCGTTCTAATGTGACAAAACAGAACGTTGCCTTCCTTATAAAAATATTGCTTCTTCGGTGTTAGTAAAAGATAAGTGCACCCTCCCTGTCAAGAGCCACCTGCTCAACGCATTTCACACACTATTCTGCATTGTAAAACGGAGGAGCCTCCACTTGTGAACATCATTACTCAACATGAGGTATTGTTGATTATGAAAGTGTTCGCACATAAGACAAATGAGTAAATATAAATGCGCACATCGCCAAAAATCACAATTTTTCTTGCCGTGCTTTTAAAAGCCTAGCAACAAATTATATCAGCATGCTATTCATCACTTCTCTGATGTATTATTAAGAGCTGACAAAAAAAACATATGCATGGAATTGTAAGTTGACTCATAAATCAGTAGCGAAAGACGTGCAGAGGTACCGTGTGTGGCACAAGAAAGAACATAACACAGTCAGGTGTCCAGCCATCACGGGTGTAAAATTCCGGTGTACATGACAGACAAATAGAGCACACATGATCAAAACATGCCCACCTTGGTCGGTTCTGTGTTTGGACTGGACTTCATTTCTCCATGCAAAAGTTCTGGAGAAGTAGACAACACAACAAATCATTTTTAGGTGAGGTATAGATGGAGCAAAATTCAGTTTTCTGACATAAATAGTTTAGTTAATGCTCCAACTTTATTTATTGATAAGCTTCAAGAGTCCATGCAAATGGCAAAACCTGTGCTATCGCAGATCCAAAAAACATAACATATTCATCTTATCACGTGTCTGAATTCAAGGATTGGCTAACGTTGTTTTCTTTTTGCACTTTCAGCAGGGGATTTGGGTTCTCATAGTGTGTCATGCATGACCTTCCACTGCATATGTGTAGTTACTTGATTTTGATTGAATCCAATTGTGTAACTCTGGTGTTTACCGGGTCGAATGAGGGACAGTGATGATCTGTGCGTAGGGCAGGAGTGATGTGACCCTCTGACAAAAACTGCCGTGAGGCTCCGCCTGAAAGCATAAACCGCGTGTTAAAGCACACTGTAAAAGAAACCGCACAATAGTAGTTGGGTTTCGCTGTTCCACAGAGAAGCATCCAGAGTTCTTTTGTTTAACTTGTGTTGTCCTTCAGGTAGAGGTAGAGGTGCTTGAACTTCCAAAAAAGTGCCCCCATGGAAGGTGGGATTTTCTAGGCAGGTTTGTCCTTCCCGGCCGCCGCCACCAATGGAATTCCAGTGGGATTTCCCAAGGGTCAAATCCCATCCGTGGGTCTCAAGGTGGAATCTTAGATCCGCTGCCTAGCTGCAATGCACGATAATAGAAATCAGCCAATGAGAGCCTCTAAGCAATTCTAAAACAGATTCAAGGGCTTCTAAAAGCTCCAGCTTGCTTATTTCTTCCTTTGTGGGTTTTGTTTGGCTGCTGAGGTGGGAGTGAACAGCTCAGGTTTACTCCTTGGCGGTTTTGTTGGAGCTTTGTAGTGTTTTTGGTGAGTTCAGTAACAGTGAGGAGTTGTTTAGAGATGTGTGTTAGTTCTTAGTGGTGCCTTGGGTGTTTGGGAACCATCTTTTATCACTGTGTGTCTGTGTTGCACTTGTTCTTCCTCTATTCCCTTTTTGCCTCCCCAAAATGTAAAAATAAAATACAAAATATCCTAGCATCTTTCCTTTCCTCTGTTTGTGGAGAAAACCTTGTATGTGAATCTGATAAGTTTACATTTGTTGTGCTTAGTCACCATCCACACACTATTTGAGAACCCTTTACCATGGTGTGAGTCTGGTGAGAATCCCTTTATTTGCTTTGTCACTTGTTTTGCTTTTAACACATTGGCACCCACAGTACATTACATACCTTAGGCAAAGTTTTGCTTTGCACATTGCGAACTTTGGTAACAGCTGGTTTAATTTTTGATGGAGTGATAGGGTGAGAAGATGAGGAGCTGGATTACTTCTTGCAACTGCATGAGAGACAGATTCTGAGGCTGGGCAGAGGGAGGTGGAGACAGTGGTTGAAGAGGGGAGTTGGTGACTTTGGTGGGGGAGATGGTTTGTTGAGGAGAGGGAGACAGTGGTTGAGCAAGGGGAGGTGGTGGTTTCGGAGTGGCAAACCGCTGGTGAGGTGGGGGAGACTGAGCATCAGGAGAATGTGGCACTATTCTGGGGGACGTTCAGTGGAACTTGAGGAGTACCTTCAGAAGGTGGGAGAGTGCCTTGAACTTAGAGTTGGTGGAGAGGAGGCAGTACTCCAGGACCAGGAGAGAGAAGAAGTCCCAGTGGTACAGGGGCAAATGGGAGCGGAGAAGGAAGTGGTGGTGCTGCAGGAGACACAAGAGCACCTGCTAGAGGAACTAGTCATGGCCCCCCCAGAAGATAACTCAGGACGAGAAGACTGGGTCCACTGCACGATTGTCTGACTTTGCAGGTTGGGTTTCCTCAAGAGGGTGAAGTCAGATCAGAAGACATCCCCAACCATTACTATTACAGCTTCCCACAGGGAATGACTGTGAGCGAGGGCAATATTATATACAACCCTTGCAAAAAGATAATGTATGTGGGTAATCTAAGTATGAATGCCTTCAACACCTCCGTGTGCACCAAATATTGTAGGCTTTGGTGCCATGAGGTGCTCAAGGAGTGCCTATCATGTGCTGCAGATGCAGCTAATGCGGCACACTCTTGCAACAGTGACAGCGGCTGCAAGGGAGTGGTAGTTGACACTTCAGCTCATCACTAATCGTGCTCTAGCAAGCACCCTCCATCCCCTTTGACTTTGCACAAGCTTAACCATCTCCCCGACACCCATGTCTGCCCAAGCACCATCTACTAGCAGGATCACATTACCATCAATAGCAGCACATCCTCACTTTGGAAATGGCAGAATTCAGGGGGTAGTGCCATTTGAGCAGAGTAGGTTAGACAGAGTGATGAAGACTACAGGCACATACTACATGCATTGCCTGACCTTTGTCAGTGTGAGATGGATGGCAAGCTAAATATGGATGCCATCCACAACTACATGCACCTACATCACCAGAACACTTTCTAGATGACTCAGCAAGGGGTTAGCATAAAGCAACACATGGAGCACTAGGAGAGTGCAGAAAAGTGGCTTTAATGGTCCACTGGCTGGTGAAGCTAAATTAATTGTGACACACCCTCAGTTGATAGGATTCAGAGAGTGGCTCCACAAGTGGTAGCACCAAACAAATTTAGGTATAACCGATTGTGAGCATGATCCTAGGACTGAGAGAGTGGTTTGTAAAGCCAAAAATACCTTAAGGGTAAAGGAAAAACTAAAGGTTTACTTTTGAAATGCTATCAAATACTATCAAATACCTAATGCCAGAGCCAAACCCTCCATCACCATTCCCCATGCTGCTATATCGTGCATTTAGCTGTCTTGCACAATATCATCTGAGGAGTCTGGTGTGTGGTTTATCCAAATGATGGGCCTGGTGTTTCCTTCTGCCATGTTCTTTGGCAAACAGATGCTCATAATGAAAGTAAGCTCTCTCAAGTGTGTATCATTTTGGCTTCTACTGGGGTCAGAGATAGTAACCCCAGCAGAGCTAAAACCCTGTTCACATTGTGCAATAGCACAGGGAGCATCTTTGGATTTTTACAGCCAATTGAGCAAGTGTAAATATCCACATTGACCACTAGCCAAGTCCGAATTGGAGCAGAACATCATCGTCAGCCAGTTGGCATAAGTCAAGAACATCGGCTTCAACCAGCTGGTCTTCAGTGGGCCTGCTCAATTCACTTGGGCACTCTGACAAATTTAGCAATCCAGACTGGGGGAGCAGTCTGTCCCATGGCCTCTCTGAATCCTTGTCTTGGTGCCAACTGAAGCAGTGCCAGGATGTGTGGCGAATGAATGTGCACTGTCCAATAAACTTATTTTCAGTGTTGTAGTCATGCACTGGGTTGTTGATCTTTGACTTCTGGCTCTCTCCTCTTGCTTCAGCTGGGATCTTAAATGTCTCTTTATAACATTCTTATGAATTGATAGCATGTTCTCTTGGGAATGACAACCCAATGCAGTTTCCTGTTCTTTCAAACGCAAAGCTTACCACCTTGAATTTAAACTGTGGGTCAAGAACAGATTCAAGGAGAAACTCCTAATTCCCTGTCCCCCCAACAATGTGTGGATTTGGTTGGAAGATTGAGAGAAGATGTATAGCCAGTTGTCCTGCTTCCCTATCACCAGACAGTCCACGTGCATGTATTTTGTTGAATAGTTCTAATTTCAAAGATGAATCAGTGGTAACATTTCACTGAGAGATGGAGCGCACAGGCTAACACACCGTGCTGCATCTTCAAATGACAAAAACATTGTCTAACATTTTCAATGTATAGGTGTTAAGTAATCACCATCAAGCTGCTGTTTCTTGCTTATGCAATAATAAGCTGCTGCGTTGTACTGCTCAAGCAAACACTCCAGCGTATGCAGGGTTCAATTACACCAAGTCTGCATTATAGTTTTCAGCTGATTGTAAAGATGGTTGTGTGACTGCATCTTTCCTGACATATTTCGTTCGGGCACTGTAGGAACAACTAATGTTGGCACAGATCTTCCAGGTCACAATTGTCATGTTATCTAGCGGCTAACACTTGTTTATGAAGTGGGAGACTATATGATGGAGGAAATGGCCAAATCAGAGCATGTTCCTGGTTTATCCTAACCTACGGGTTGCCATCTGCCAGATACTGCCTTTGTAAACCTCGAGGAGTGAGGCAATGTGCCCCTAGACTTCTTTACTTTCTACCAGGGATCAACTCCCCCATGGACCTGCTGTGAAAGCCTTCATGAACAAGGTGGCCTGCTGTCAAATATGACACTTGGTAGTTCCTGTCCTGGGCTTTGACTGTGAGGGTAATGGGGTAACATGACCCATTGATGGCCATGAAATCTCCACCCTCACCACTGATCCCCATGTACTTTTTAGGGACACTTTCCTATCCACACAGTAGTCCTGTTCCAATCCCACTGCTTCCACAACATAATCATAGATGTGTGGCACTGATGTTCACGCGAAGAATACCAGCATTATTCCAAAATTGTGATTGAATAAAAATGGCTTTTGATGTGTTTTGTGATATTTTGCAACATGCTTGAGAGCCTCAAAATGATGTGCTGGTGAATTGAAGGGGCAATACGTTTTCTCAGTGCCATGGGTTCTACAAACAAATATGCTGTCTGCACTGGATTTGGGAAAATATGTAAATAAGCAAACCACTCTGGTGTAACAGAGGGGGATGGTAGTGCAAATGTGGCAGGAAATTACTCCTACAAAATTTACCTCAAATATTGAGCAGTACAACTGGCCTATAACAGCATGGGTCAAACACATCATGTTTTATGAATACAGGCACTATTGTACAATGGGTTCAAGAGGTCAGCATAGAATGCACCTCTATGATTGCCCTAATCACCCGAGTCTCCCTGTTAAACGGGAAATCATATTGTGCCTTCTTTCCCATATATATTGGCCTAAGCCCAGTCACTCTGCGAAGAAAACCGCATTTCAAACGTTCCGATTTTTGATCGACTTCACTGCCATTTTAGGATCATCCACCATTTTGATTTCTGTTCATATGTAATTCTGTGTTCTAAAATGGTGGACTGTGTTTCAAACTTGTAACCAAGCCTTCCCGACCATTACACTAAGTTAATGGTTAGACTGTCCGCGGGCCGTATGTTTAGACTGAGTAAAGCGACCTTGTCCCATACATGACTTGTGGTCTTAGGATTGTCTGCACCAATAAGCCTCATCCACGAACATACATCGAAGACAATATAAGGCAAATATCGAGCGTGGACACTGGCTGAACTGCATTGTGAAGAGGTATATGCTAAGGCTTACTGCTAAATCTGGGAATACACTTTGCCATTGTAACTTGTTTGTAATGTAACCAAATGTAATCCGTGTGCATATTGTTGTGTAAGCCATAAGTGAACTCGGCACGAACTCTAGGCCACAGATTATTAACTTGCAGAGGGGCTGGACATTATTACTGAAATTGTATATCTGTACAAATGCCCAGATGTCCAGTACCTCTCACTCCTCACACTGAAGGGCTGGTACTCACTGTGATATACTGAGGACCAGATAGCTATCTGAATTTGTTTCTTTGTAACTGCGCAGATCTGTGAATCTTTATAAGCCCATGTTTGGTGTATTTCCTTTTGTGGTACTCAGCCGTGATATTTTCTCTTGCTTTTACAGATGGCACCCGAATAGGGACCCTCAAGATTGATGCCATCTCGTTGAAGGTTGACGCGGCTATCGGACCGGATCGGAAGGTGAAAAAGGGGGCCCCTTTCTTGGATGAGAGCGATACCTCAACAGTACTGCATGACCCGATCCCTGGACGGTGAGCCCACAGTCTGAGACGGCATCTTGACGAGGGTCTATATATCGAGGCGGGCAGTTTTGGCAAAATCACCAACCACGTGGGACCTTTGTAGTCCTTTGTAATCCGATCGGACCTCCTCTGTCCTTTGATCAGGTGAGTCGTGACCCAATTCTTAAGTATTCTGATAATTTGGGTTGGCGTATTGTACACGCAAGCACAATTATTGACAAGCTAACACCAGGAATCTGATATGCCTGAGAAATTGTCTGCCTGCTTCAGGGCATTATTCCGCAAGGACAGACAATCTTTGGAATTTAGCTGACCGGCGCCACAGGAGGGGTCTCCTGCGTGTACTATATACTGTAAGCACGGCATTGGTAGTATAGTGTTTAATGATATTTGGCACAGACAAACTAGACATGCTTCCGAACTTCAGTGGCCAACCAATGGTAGTTTTGAAATTCCTCGTATAGAATATTTAGAGTCTATATTATTAAAGAGAAAGGCTAGACCTGCAGCATTTGATGTATTACAGAATTGGAAGGAAGAAGCTATGCAGCAACTTAAAAGTAGAGAGAAACATGCGTGCCGTCACATGTCCAACGCCGAAAAAGCGTTGTTGTACGATCAAAATAAACAGTCTGAGTCAGTTAGGAGTATGGATAGGGCTTTTTCACTTGGTTTTCAGAAAATCTATCTCTCTAAAGACTTTCGTGTATCTGATGAGTTGATTGACAAACTCCGAAATGAATGAAAGCCTGGTGCCACTGTGCCACCTCCGTATGTACCTATTCCTGTTATTTTGCCTCTTCCTGCTGTCGTTCCTCTTTGTTAAGTGACTCCAATCAAGCAATCCCACTAAGTCAGTGCTTCGTCTGGGATGCCCAAGGGAAGCCCTTATGTATATATTTTTATGACAAGTTATACTCTGGATGATAAACCCTTGTATAACACCCCTCTCTTTGAATCCCCCTGACCTCACTGAGCCAAGAAGTAGGTTCATTTTGCAATTTAAAAGGTGTATTGGAAAAATTAAACAATATATATCACACTTTTATAATAAATTAATATTTGATATCACACTTAAGAATATGATGTTGATCAACAATGGATAATCTTAAACTAGCACACTTATTTTATTACTTAGGAGTTGGTATGGAAAGGATAAGGTAGCAGAGAATACTTTTATGGTTTCAAGGAATGCAGTGATGGAAAAGAATGCAGCACAGGAATAAACTGATATGGGTTCAACAAAAGCTAATATGTTCACTTTTCCCCTTGTGGCAATTCACTCCCCCCCCCTTTATGCAATATAAGCAGATGGAAGTAAAGCACACAGTTTTCAGGAATACAATCAACATGCAATTCAGTTCCCGTTCCCACCAGCAAGCTGGGATGATTTTAAACACAGGCAAAAGTACTTTAAATGTGGTATGCAAAGAAGGGAAAAATATGCTAAAAATGATTTTAATTCCCTATAAGAGATTCAGGGTTGGTGATAGCTACTTTAAATTAGTTCAGGATCACTTTAGCAATGCTCTATGAATGATTATCAGGTTGCAAACGAATTTCAGCAAAGGAAAGCAAGAAGCTGATATTTTGACAAGTGAAGGAATTTGAGCCAAATCGCAAATCGCGGCACTTTTTCCGAGTGTGTCGAGCGCGATTACGGACAAAGTATAATGAATATAAAGTCGTTTCTGGGTTCATTGGAAAGCCTAGAATCTTAGCTTTAAAACGGTTCAAGAGATACGGACGATTTTGTGAAGGTACATTTTCAGAAATGAAATTACAGTTTCAGAATGACAGATGACAGTTTTGCAGCTGTGAACTCACAGAATAGACACACGATTCCTTATGATGCAGTTCTAATAGGTTAAAATAGTTTGAATTATATTATTTTAACTAAGAGATTGGTTTTGCACAGTTCTGGCTGAGTACTCACACTATGAATTTGAAATAGGCTGTCAGGGTCTGGTCAGGTTGGGACTGGACTCCGGGCGGTTGGTTCTGAAGTACCAGCTATCTGGGTCAGCTCTGCTCTGCTGGTCTGGTCTGGATCTCTGGTTCTGCTCACAGCGATCTGGTCTGGTCTCTCTGGATACAGGCTTCTTTCTGGGTCTGCTACCGGTTCTGGCAAAAGTTCTTGGCAAAGAATCCAACAGCTCGCTGTAGAATAGTTTGGTTGGATTGCTAGATTATGAAGGCCTGCTGAGAAGAGTTCTCAGCTTGTGAGTTAGGCCTTTGCTTTAAGTTCTGTAGTCTATCTGGAGTCTAAGTTCTGGATCTCTGGATGTAAAGTCTGGAATCTGGATGTGAATTCGTCCGTCAAAATGCTCGCAAGAAAGTGGAAAGTGAATGTCCCTCCTGGGTTTCAGTGTTCCTTTTTATGTCTTTTGAAAATGGGTGTGTGCGTGGGCATAACTAAGCCTGCCCCTCACAACTTATCATTGGCCAGGTTTTCCTCTCCCCCTTGATTGGGGGAAGGAAACGGAGTGTCATCGTGAGGAGGTATTTTATAAGTCAGAGGGTCCACCCCTGGTCACTTTGCACACAAATCTATATTTGATCCAAATACACATTTATCTGTGTACAATTTTTCTAATATTATATGTCCAGTTAACATATTTTCTGTAGCACCAAACCATCCGATCCCTGTCTTTGTAAGATGTTGTGTCCACTTATGACAGAATTCTGCCCTTTTCATCCAGATAACGACCTCTAAACTTTTCCAGATTTTACACAAATGTGCACAAGGAATATGGGTATCAGATGATAAGGTGTCAGATTTTTAACATACGTACATTTGGAGTAACAACCTATTTTCCGCTACTATCCCCAAGAACATACCACAGAGTCCTAATACATCTTAAAATGTGCACAGAAAAATCACAAGAATAATGATATTAATTATATAATTTAGACAAGTCCGTACTATGAAATATCCATCTTTTTAAAATTATGCTCTGGCCCAGAGATGTGTGGTTTCCCAAAGCACATGGTAGAATTTCTGGTTTGTCCACTTCCTCCAACTCAAGTTTCTCACAGAGGTACTGCCCCTCCCAGTTTCTCTCAAGAGGAAGCCATTTACGACTCCCCCTAATTTAACATTTGCCTGAGCCAAGGAAGGCTCATTGTTCTGTTTCCCTGCTCCCAGGTGCTCCTCCCCTGATTCAATCAGGGAGGTGTCACCTCCTTTTGGTGGGAACAGCAAAAGGCAGCCAGGCCCGGGAATGCAGTGGCTGAGCAAGTTTCCACTCCTGTCGGGGGTAGTTGCCGGGCAAAATTCAATCTCTTCAAGCCAGGCTTCAGCCAAATGTCACTTTTGTTCCCAGTTTTTCTTCATCCAAATCAAACTTACAATTTTTACACATGCAGC